>NC_137460.1:259329681-259929681 GCF_964235325.1 Thermobia domestica | reverse complement strand
CCGGCAAAAAATCTTTACATGGAAAATCCACGTAACGGGGTCAAGTGCCGTTCCCGCCATAAAAATGTGAGAGGAGCCTGATGATGACGTCAGTCATTAGCGCGCCACTTGCAATCTTCCCTCACCCAGCAGAAGCTCAGTGTGCCTCGTTGTGTTGTACGGCTAGATATTTCTTTCTTTACTCTGTGCAACTAGATTTTTGTTTAAGTTCTTAAATGTTAGTAGTTTTATTGCTTTGTTCTGATTACACATAATGGGTCGTAAAAACTGACAATAGCAGAGAAATCCCGAGCCTTAATTCTTCTGGAGAAAGGTGATTCGGTAATTCCTGTATCCAGAGATCTTGGAGTGTCAAGAGAGACTATTTATCAGCTAAAGCATTCAGCGGCGTCATAGGCTCCTGGAACTGTACCACGTAGGAACTACGGCTTCGGCGCACCTAGGAAGACTTCAACAAGGACTGATAAACTTCTAAAGCATGAAGTAATGTAAAATCCTTCCATAACCGCTATAGAATTAAAAAAACAAGTACCCTGAGCTCCTCCAGAACGTCGTAACTAAGACAGTTCGTGACCGTCTGCAAAATCATCTGAGCTTGCCAAGTCGCCGTGCTGCGAAGAAGCCCCTGCTCACAGCGGCAATGAAGAGAAACAGGCTCGACTTCTGTAAGAAATATCAAGATTGGACATCTGAAGAGTGGAAGACAGTGATGTTTAGTGATGAGAGCACTTTTAGGTTGATTCGAGATGGATCGAAGATGGTGCGCCGTCCGATTACTGCTTCACGATATGACCCGACATTTACACTTAAGACCTTTAAATACCCTGATAATGTGATGGTGTGGGGTGCATTCAGTGGTAACAAAGGCAGCGGTAGTTTGTACTTTCTTCCCAAGAATGAAACCATGAAGACAAGCAGTTATACTAATGTTTTGAAAGAACATTTACTTCCTTTTTCGGACATTCATGACTGTGATTATTTTATGCATGTTGGGGTAAAATATATGCCAGAACCTGAGAACAATGTGTGGTACTATGAAATGTAGAGATTTTCTTCAAAGTTGGGTTGCAATGGTTTTGAAGGTACAGCTTTTCCATCCACGTACAATGTAAAGAAATTAATGTTTAGATGTTGAAATTCAAATGGATTGCTGGTAATAGTTCCACTGGTTGCTTCATTCGATGTAAATCCTACAATAATACGATTTGGCAATGTTCCCATAAACAGGTTATCAATAGTTTTGGATTGTATATCCTTCGAGATGGTAAATGATTTCATTTGAACCCTTGTGACAGGATACTTTGCCGGTGTAGATTGTAAAATTTTATTGTGTGCTAATTTGACACTAGGGCTAATGCTGACTTTTTTCACCTTCAACGATGCATCTAGAATATTGATTTTTGCATTGACACCACTTTCACTGACCATGAGACAAAAGTTTGGTATTGCAGGAATAAGTTTCACACGTAATTCCACTCCATGAATTAAAAGTTTATCATGATTAAAAATGTCACAATGAAGATGTCCAATCATATCGATTTTCATACTTTGTTTTGTCAGTTCATAGCGTTTTGAAATCCTTTGTTCTCCCTGGTGGTTGCGTTCATGTGACAGCCGTATCTTGAAACCAAATTGCTGTTTGTAAATGTGTATTTTAAGCTCCATCACTATAATTGAGCAGTTTTTCCAGGTACGAACGATATGGATGATTATTTGACGGAAATGAAATCAGTTTATTGTTCAAGTAGATTTGTACTTAACTAAATCATTGATAGGTGCAATTGGTTTATCCGTTTCGGTGAAGGAGGAACCATCTGATTTCACAATTTGTACCTGGATGCACAATAAGGTTTGTGGCAAATTAATATATTCATCACTGCTACCACTCACTTCAAATTCTATTGGTGAATTTTCAGCTATTGCACTAATTGGTTTGTAGCCTATAATACGATTGTCCAGAACACTGGTTTGCGTGGGTAACGTTGAAAAAAGATCCAATTCACTTTTTATACATTCACAGGATTGATAATGCAAGAAAGTCATCGTTGAATTAATCAAAAATATCTGGTGACGATGCCAATGATCTCTTCTTTTTCTTATGTGATAATTTTCATCTCTTCGTAGGATTGATGGTGCTGTTGATCGTTGGAAGGTCAACCTCAAACAGAGAGCAGTCATCCTATTTTCGTTTATGATATCCTTTCCCAGCATAGTTTTCAACTTATTTTTAGCTTTTTCTTGTAAATTTGATTTTGCCTCTTGCATACGTTGATGAAACGACTCTTCCAGCGGTTGATTCGAGATCACAACATCATTAATCATATTGGCACCTGATTTTAATAATTCTTTTCGCACAGTTTTAGCTCCTTGCTTCACAAGTGGTAACACTGAACGAAATAAGCCACCAAGGAAACTTCCAATGCCATGTCCTGCTTGATAGGGACTTCCCACATAGATGTTGCCGATACCGAATAACGCTTCTTTTTGATAGTATTGTAAGTACGGATCAATCATGACGACGACGACGGAAATGTAGTTTTGTACACACCGTTCCAAAGGTGAATGGCATACGGTGACCTGTGCTATCCCTTATATCGATTGGTATTTGCTCAAAATTCATTTTTTCCACCGGAACATAATGTGCAGGATTAAAGATTTGTTCTGCATGACTTCCAAAAGTATGATTCACAGGATCCATGTTGACAATTCGTAGCAAGGGTACCATTGTATCTCCAACAATTACAGATTCAATAATGTCACAGTAGACCTACATTTGTGATGGTAAACCAAATCTTACATTCGGTGTATATTGTCCCTTTTGCATATCTTTTAAATCACTTTTCGGTTCAAATCCAAGCATTAAACTAACACTTGGTGAGAATTGTACAGAAGTATGGATTTCTTTATTGGGATGTCTTATGAAGCATATACCATGAGATCATGAGATATAAATAAATTGGTTTCTTTATGATGTGTATTAATTGCATGAATAAGATCCCGTATATTGTTATAATATCGTACAGGAATCGTTACATCCTTCCACGGTTCTTGATCATTACTACTTGATGATTTGTAATATATTTTATTGTTTTCACTGTTAATGTTCAGTAAGGAATGTGGATAATGAATCTCTACAATTGCCACATCCCATTTCTGGCGAAACTCTACACGTCTTTGTAATTTCGTAATATATGAAGTCAATGTATTTTCTGGAAAATAATCCATGGAACTATTACTGGGAAGTGTAACGGAAAAATCTTGATCAGGCTCCATTCTTCTTCTTCTTCAATGAAGTTGCAGGGATCCACGAATTGAATGAGGAAGGATATCTTTTCCACTGGACGAGATACTCGTTTCTGCGACCTTTTGTTCTTGTACGTAATATTTTATCGATGAGGAACGTCGAACGTCGAATTACTGGTTGTAATTCTTCTCTGTAGAAAACACCATCGATGAGTTGATGATTTAAATCCTCTAGTCGATACACTGGTGGGTTTCTTGGTACAATGGCATTTACTCTAAATATTTCCCAAGTCCAGTTCTCGAGGTAACCCTTGTCAAAGATACGTTTTGTTTTACTAATACGAACAGTATCACCAACAGATAAATCTGTATCTTGTTTTGAACGTTGTAGTTTTTTGTCGTATAAGTTTTGCTACATCTCCAGTAAATTGTCATGTGAAACGTTTGCAGGTGCCATTTTAATACTGGAATGTCGACTTTCATTGTATGCTTTTACAAGTAAAGGCAATACTTTGATGTAATTGTATGTTTTGATATTTGGTAAAGTATTTTCACATACGATGTTTCAATGTCTGATTAAATCTTTCTGCGATGCTGATTTTAATATTTGGATACTTTGTTGTAACATGTTGCACGTTGTGTTTCCTGAGAAACTTTTGTACTGTCTTGTTAGTAAATTGAGTTCCTTGGTCACTATGTAGCACAATTAGTTTCTTGTCCTGGAAAATCATTTCAAACGCATTCACTATATCCTTGGTACTTTTTTGATTTTAGTGGTGCAGCCCACCCGTACCGACTAAACACATCAATCACTGTAAGAATATAACTTTAATTGTCATTATAGTTTTGAAGTGATTGTAAATCATTTAAATCACATTCCCATTGATCATCAATATTGTTGACAAGATAAAAATCTCTACGGAAACGACGACGTACAGGACGATGTAACGTGTAGGTAGGTTGTTTGTTTAACCAAAGTTTTATTTTTGCTAGAGGTATAGATTTTCCTTTGGCTTGCCATAATTTCTTTTCAGTAGAAAGTGATGCAGGATGTGCTGGATTGTAATAAATGGATTTCAACTTTTTGTTCATGGTTTGTACGTTGACCATTGTGGAATGATACGTTTTCTTTCTGGTCGGACTTCTAGAACATCATCATCATCATCTTCTTCTTGTTCTTCAGAAAAAAAATAATTCAGGTGCAGGTTCTGGTGGTGCAGATCCTGTTGTACTATTATGCTTGAGAATATAGTTTAATCTTCGTAGATTACCAATCAATTCTTGAGGTGTGTTTGACGATGCAAGGTAGTTGCAAAACAATTCCCAGCCTTGAGGATTAGAATGTTTCCTCGGTCGAGTCACATCACACATTAAATCTACAATATTGGATCCATGTAGTTTATTATTGTTAATGTACACTGTTCCTTTATGATCCCACGTAATTGCGTCGTCTTGTTTTAAACGCCGGAATATTAGTTCGGCTTTCTTATGATACATTTGTGGCATTGTGGCTAAAATTTCTTGCTTCGTCTTATCATCAACATTCGGAACGTCACAATCAGGTTTCTTTGATGTAATTATAAGTGGTATTGCTTCTTCTTGTTTACGTATAACGTAAAGATATTACAGAAATATTGTATTGATTCCATTTTTCTTCATCACTTGGATACGATGTATTCAATATAGATTTCATTTCACGATCGAGATTAGATTCTCGATTTTCACTCACACAGGATGATGATGCATGCGTTCATTGAAGCATTTCTGGTGACACTAAAACCATCTTTTTGCTATGTTCCATGACGTTTATTGTTTAAACAAAATACTGGATAACACACTTCCTACAATAGGTGCAAGTAATGCAGGTAAGAATCCTCCTTGTTGTACGGCTAAATAATAGCTTTACGCAATCTCTGTTTAGCTTTGTACATAGCATGTAGCAGATCAGCGTGTTTCACTGTAGGAGACATCGTGACAAAATAAGTCATCCTTTTCACATGCACAATAATTTAAACATGTTTTGTTGGTACGTAAATATAATGATGCAAATAGTCGGGAAAAATATTAGTACGAAATCGCATTTCATCGGGTGTATCTTGTTTAAGATCCATCAGTTAATAGCCATGTGGATTTCTTGTTGCGTCTGCATAACTATCTTGTAGAAACAGTGTATGCTCAGGCATGATTTGATGACTCCTATGCTTGATTTGTGACTTGTCACGTGGATTTTTAAACAACACCAAATACGAACAATTTAAACTCATGTTTCTATTTGCTTTACTTTGATGAAATACATTTTGGGTTATAAAAATCACACTAATATTTCGATGATGCGATCCTTTCGTGAACATATCAACAATATCACTATTCACTTCTCGCATACGGTCATCAATAATAATCAAATGTGGTCCATCTTGAGGCTGAAAATATTTCATTCGTAGAAATCCTTCTTGAAATTCTACTGGAACCGGCATTGTTACATACACGTCTTGCCATTCTGGATAATACCAGCATATCTTACGAAATTTCGCATTGATCATGATTGGGAGATGTGACAGTAATCGCTTCACAAAATACGTTTTTCCACACCCACTAGGTCCTGGGAGAATACAGGTAAATGGATGTTTCCACTGTGTATCCATGATGAACACTAACGCCTTGTTTCAAATATGATGCGTATTTAAAGTGATTTCAATTTTTTTTGTTTGTAAATTCTTGCACACTCTGGTAAATGTTGGTGAGAAAAGGAAAAAAACGTTTATCTGTTTATCGATAGTTGAAAATAGTTTATTTGTTAATCGAATAATTGAAAACCGTTTATTTGTTAATCGAATAGTTAAAAACTGGATAAAGTTTGAGGGTTAACCGCGAAAGTTTATCACTGTTCGATTTTAAATTCTATTTGAAATTTTTTTCGTTTGAAATGTATTTGTTTCAAAATTTTGTTTTAAATTTTTCGTTTGAAAATTTTGCTACACATTTTTAGTTTGAAAAACTTTTCGTTTCAAAATTTTGTTTATTTTTTTTTTCAAATTTTTGTTTGAAAGTTTTTGTTTTAAATTTTCTAGTTTGAAAATTCTTTAGTGTGAAATTTTTGTTTGAAAGTTTCTGTTTTAAATTTTGTGCTTTCAAAATTTTTGTTTAAAAGCTTTCGTTTCATTTTTTTGTTTTGAAAATCTTAAGTTTGAATTTTTTAGTTTGAAAATTGAAAAAAAAATTTAAATGCCATGAATCTTGTTCAAAATTTCCACATAATTCCTAGAGAACATTGACCAGGGACCCGTCCTGGTATCAATGACTCGCCCATCAAAACCAAATCATCAATTACATGACCGTACTAACATTTGGCACCCTAAGGCTCCTATTAAATTGAAAAGGGATACCCGTTCATACCTTATAAATTATCAAAGATGATAAATTGAGTCGATAACTAAACACGTGGTTGTATTAAAAATTTGGCAACTTTGTACGCATGAAAGGACAGCCGTAATTTCTCATGATACATATTGAGGTGGTGTAAATGCTTAAATTGGACAATTTCCAAAATTGAAGGGGTGGGTCAATGTGACCCTGCCAAATTTTAAGAAGGGTGCATCAATATAACCATGTCTAATGATAGGAAATGGACCTCTTGTATACGCTCATATAACCATATAGGGTAATAAGACCTCATGAAAGGGGATAAATTAGGTCTAACCCCTGCGAAATTTGAAATTTTGGCAATTTTTGACCCACGAAAGGAAATGAGGTGGACCCCAATACTAATAGAGGGTTATACTATGTTCCTAGGCTACCACACTTAATTTTTAGATTTGGCAATTTCCAAAATTTAAGGGTGGTTGTCTTATGTACCCCTGAAAAAATTAAGGGGGTGGGCCAAGGTACCCCTGCCAAAATCTAGAGGGGGTTGTCCTAAGTACTCCTAGGTCATTGACTCCGGGCCAAGGTCACTGACCTTTGACCTATGACGTCACTAAAATTTTGCTGAGTCGACTAGATGTAGAGGGGCCACTACTACTGTGGCAATGGCTTGAAGAACACGAAAAATCTTTTCAACAAATTAAAGACGATATTTGCAAAGATGTTCTCTTCTATCACTCTGATTTGAACGTACGTTATTATTTAGAATCGGATGCATCCCGCCTGGAAGTCAGTGCAGTCTTATATCAGTACACGATGGACAAAGAAGTCATCGAGTTCGCTAACCGAACTTTAACACCTGCTGAATCTTGTTATAGTGTCAGTGAACTTGAGTGTCTTGCAATCGTATTTGCAGTTCGAAAATGGCGTCAATTACTAATTGATCACTATGATATTTTTACTACAGATCACAAATATCTTACTTGGTTAGATAAGTCAATGCCTTGGAACACTCGCCTTTTGAGATGGACTCTGGAATTACAACAGCTGGACTACGAAATACGTTTTCAGAAAGGTTCTGAGAATCTTTGTGCAGATGCGCTTTCACGTCTATTCCGGCTAAAGATTACCAACTAAACGTGTTCACCTTTTACAGGTTATTCAAGACAAAATCAAATATGTTTCAGTTGAAGAATTACAGAACGCACAAAACGAAGACCCTGATTATTTCCCCATAATTTCCTTTTTAGCAGGCTAGAAAATAGAATAGCTCCCAAGAAATTCACGCAATTGACAGAATTTTTTCAAACTCGATAACGGTATTCTTTTGTATAGAGATTTCCATTTTGCAGATTCATATAAAATTTGCATTCCCAAGTCATTAGTGAAAAACGCTCTTACAATTTACCATGATGATTTAGATCACCCAGGAGTAGACAAAACCCTTCGGATCATATCAAAATCGTTTTATTAGAGTAAAATGAGATCAGATGTAGAGAAACATTTAAAAGATTGCGTGAAGTGTATGCAATTTAAATCCGATCATCACCTTCTCGTTTCCACCAGCTCGTTTCTTGTGCACTAATCCTTATTCGGCACCTAGAGCTTTATTAGCCCTTGATTTTTTAGGTCTATACCCATCAGGAAACATGGTGCGCGTTTTGCACTGGTTACCATTGATGTGTTTACGCAATATTGTAAGACTATCCCATGGTGAACACCACTGCTACTTCAGTTATCAAGTGTTTATTTGATATCTACATGTTACATTTAGGTATCGTGGAAGCAGTGCTGACACACAACGCTGCAGTGTTTCATAGGAAAAAGTTTTTATCTAAAGTGCAGGAGTACAATATTAAAGTTCATCATACAACATCTTATCACCCCATGAGTAACATCACAGAACAATCAAATAAAATTCTTGTATATACCCTTAGGTTATTATGTTGCCAGCCATATAACAAATGGGCGAAAAATCTGATGCAAGCAGTTTTATTACATAATTCTTCCATCGTTGAAAGTCTTGTGTTTCAGCAGGAAGTGTGTATCTTAATATTCATTTTTCCCGTCTCATTTTTAAACATTTTGGTTTACAGGTATCTGAAGATTTTGATAAAGAAGGTTGGATTAGTTGGTCAAACAAATTACTTATGGCAGACCACCGACGAAAAGCCATCAACGAAAAATGGAACGCACGATTTAACAGAACCGAACAAAAGCGACGACGGAATATCTAGGACTTCATTCTACAGACAGGACCAACCTATGGGAACCTACCCCTGAAACACGTGAAATTTGGATTTCGTTGGCACGTCGCCAACTACCAGAAGATTTTTTGTATGGCCTTAAGTTGTCACCTGCCAATGAAACTCAAGAACTAATCTCTTTTTCCCCTAGTGTAGGAACCAACTTGTGTAAATCCGAAAACAACAAGTGTGATAAGAATAATTCAAATCTTTTACAGGTCAACAACTTATCAACCACCCATTTGTTATATCTTTATTTAGGAGATGATTGGTTGCATTATTACTATCATTCACCATATTTGGAGCCTACCTGTGTTCCATTGATCGCACCCAACTTTACTGGTGGACTAGAATTGCGAAGAAGTTATGCAGAGAGATGAAATTAAAACAGATTTTAAGTGTGGTTCACTTTATTTAAAAAAGGAGGGAAGAACTACACATTTCTTGTAATGTTCCTTTCAACTGTTAGGCGATAAACATGTCTTCATTTTTTTCCATTTTGAATTTAGTTTTTGATCAGGACATATGGACACGAAAACGAGGAATACGCATTTCCTTTAAAGTTCTTTTTGCTTCTAGCTTTTAACTGTTTAGTAAACGCCAGATATCACGTTTTTCTTTCTTCCTGCTTTGATAAGGCAGAAGCTTGTTTCTCGACCACATGTTTATGCCTACGAAAAGCAGGAATAAATAACAACGGATTGATTCTTTTCTTGTTTTTGTCTTTGCTCAGTGTCGTATTTCATACCTCAACCATTTGAATAAGAGTGTTGCAAACCTTATTAATTATTTACTTTTAGTTTAATATTATTAATTTTATTCGAATTTCAGATTTTTAGTAAATATTAATCTTTTTTATATGCGCAGGAGAATTGCATTTTAAAAGCAATTCGAATTTTAGCGAAATTTTCGTGCCCTTAGCCAGTGGGAAGTTATTTTCGCCTTATATTTTTACTAAGCATATTATAGTTTTAAAATTCTGTTTAGAATCCCTTCTTACTTTCCAAATTCTTATTAGGTTAGTATATGTTATTTACAATTAATGTTTGATTTTCTTTTTAGAATTAAAAATTAAGAATGTATCGAGATGGCCAGGATAAGAAAAGTTTTAGTTGTTAATTATGTATAGATTTGTATATCTGTAATATTAATCTAGTATGTAATCTCACGCGTAGAATATGAAATTTCACAATTATAATCAATGTTAAATTTCTTTTTTAGTGTTAATCTTAGAGTTTAGTTTTCATTTTGAAGTGTTTATTATAGTTGTGTTGAATCTCATTTACGTCATTTATCCGATTTTGACTCACTTGAATTTCTAGGATGTGACATGATATATTTCGTTCGAAGAGAAAAGTTTAGAAAGGTAAGTAGGCTAAGCCTTAAACGAGTGAAACAGGCATTTCCTAATTGGTTAGTAGTATGTTCAGGAATGTCGTGTGTATAGTATATCTTCCGAACGAAACAAGTAATCTTTTTATTTTAGAAGAAACTAACGAACAAGAATCATGATGTTGAACGGTCGTTTTTCTCCCATATTGATATGTATGTGGAAATATGTTTAATTACTGTATCTCATTGTGGTCTCTGATTAACGTTCTCTTCGTCTTCTTAGGCCACTGAACGACCGTAGGGAAAATTCTTCGGGTAGGATATTTTACAGGGAAAAATATATTTTTTCAGGGAGGAAATATTTCCTGGAATTGCAGATCTGTTGCAAAATGGACATGCCTAATCCCTAGGATATTCAATAGCTATTTCTATGTTTCCATCAATCGCAAAATATAGTTTTTCTTTTCTTTTCTTCCTCTATAGTAACCCGTAACTAAGCATGTGTGTTCTTAGGTTAGATTTTTTCAGTATATAATATTGTCTAGTAACATTTCAACGAATATTTTAATGTTTATGAATCGTAATTATATGATGTGTATTGGTATGGTAATACGTTCTAATATTTTTCATATTAATTTTGAAAAAATTGTATTTTAGTTACAATATTTCCTGGAAACAATTTGAGTTGGATATAGATCCCGAACATAAATTTATGTTGTTTCTTCCAACAGCAGGAAGCCATAATGGTTTATGAAAATTACTTTCTGTCACTTATTTCGTGTGCTCGATGACTTTGAATTTTAATGTGCTAATAAGACCACTTTAAATATTTTGCAGCGAAGATGCCTATGAAAGTTTAACTGTCGTGGAATGACATAACTGTTTTGTAGGGAATTTAATTCTGATGGTTCCGGCCGATCAGAAAGTTGTAATGTCTTTGACTATATTTTCATGTTTTCATCCCGTGCTTTAGGTCTCATGTAATTTATGTTATAGAGACTTATTTTATGATGGTACGAGAGCATTTGTATTTCGTGTGTTTACACATCTTTTCCTAGGTGGAAGATATACGTTATTTTCCAGGAAACATATGTGTATTTTACAGAATATTAAAGTGTCTATATTTCAGTTACGTATAGAAACATTTTTTGAAGTGCCTATGGTTGCAGGCCTTTTCACGTTTCTAGTTTTGCATTGTAGGAAATTATTGTATATTTCGTGTGTAAGTACGTATAGTATTACACATTTTTTCCAACCCATGGTTTTGGTCAATTCATGGCGTAATGACCATTTATTTTCAGGAATGTTTGGACAACGTCCTTGAGTGAGTCAACGGCCTTGATTCAGACATTCGAAAAATTTGGATCAACACGGTATAGTTTTCAAGGCTTTATTAATAAATTCTTTTGCAGTTAGTAGCCACCTATTCTGGTAACCCTACAATATTCACGTCTTTTGGAAGAGAATAACAAGTATTACTCTAATAATAACTTTGTTTCAGAATGACTCATTTGTTGTATTGAGCATTATTGAATTAGTCTCGATTTTCACATGCCGAGCAGATGTCACTTTGATCTTATGGCGTACCGAATTTTCTTCATACATGTAAACGAGGTCATAATCTTTTTCTTGATGTATTGAATCATGCTTGTTTGTTGGAATTACTATGAACGTCAATTTTGACACTCAAGTTTATTTTTTATTTTTGAAAAAAATGATTTTTCATTTCTTTTCGCTAAACAACACATGGCACTATTAAAAAAAGAAGGACATACAGGTGAAAACCTTATTTTATTTGCGTATTGTCAGTTTATAATGTGTTTATATTTTCATTCATTTTACTTTTTTCAATGATTTTCACATTTTTCAAATATGTTATAGTAATATTGAAACTTTGACAATAATTTTAATATTTTAATACGTTTAACATGTTTGCTGTTAGCATATTCATTCGTATTGTAATGTTTTAAATACAGATATCAGTATATTTTAAAAGAAGACATTTACTAATTTTTATTTCGATGTTTGGTAATTCTTTAAATCAATATTTTTGTAAATAGTTATTGGGTGTTTATATTTACTTCATATTATACAAAATAAAGTGATCGAAACGGAACATTTAAAACATTTTACAAAAAGTATTTTTTTAAAAATAACTTAAATAGCAATATAAACGCTTTCTGCGAACTCAGTGAAAAGAAAAATATTATACAGGTGTTTAACTCATCCCTCGTTTCTCACACAAAAGTGTATTAAAATATTCCCTTCTCCCCTCAACTCAACCTCGGAGTGCAACGTGTTATGTTCGTCATAGGAGACAACATAGACTTCTATATACGAGTAGACAGGAGATAAGAAAACCAGACTACAGCAGATATTTAAAAGGATCTTATTACTTCAAGGAACACGGATTGGATACTACTCATGCAGGAACCTCATCATGTTAGTGAGTGATCAAGTTATGGAACTATTTTAAATAGCCTTGAACAGGTGAAAAAATCATTGAACGTTTATGCACGTAAGTCTCACACCATATCACAATGTTACCAACTAACTGATTTTAAATTTTGGTGAAAAACCTAATTTTATTCAAATTTCATTACACGGTCAGGAGTTTTCAACCTGTCTACGCAGACACTTGACAGGTCGTTCCTCTTACGGACGTCAAAGCTATAACCGCCACCAGGTTATAGAAGTATTTTTGTGGTCGCTCTGTATATTTCGTAAAGACAGTGATTATTTTTTCGACTTATAAATTATTCTGCGATGCAAATAAGTTCTTTCTTCGGTGGGAATCGCTTCCTTCCCACGCAACTGGACAAAGAAGTCATTTATTTTTTATATATGTATTTAATACATTGCTTTTTGGGAGAACATTTCAGTAAGCGACGAACCTATTCAGTGTTTCTCCTTGACTTATTAAAATGTCTGACTTATTATTATGCAGTCTATATTCTACTGTTATTTGGAACTGAGTTAAGTGGTTTCTTTAATCGCTTATGGAAATATTGCAGTAGATTAGAGCAGAGCAGAGTAGACCGGGTGTTCAAGCGACCGAATGGTACCAGCCACATCGCTTTAGCAGTTTCTTATCTGCACTTTCTCCCGCCGAGTTATCGCAATGTCTGGTGCGTTGTGGGCAGTGGACTAAAATTAACATAAATGCTTTTCCGTATTCTGTTTGCATGTGCTTACAGGTGATGTAACTGACTGGTTTTTAGAATAAACTGCCAACATTCTTCAGTGAACCATTGCAGCTCGTATCGAACGTTTGCGCTCGAGCAGTTGGACTCCAAGTTTGGAAGCCATAACTACGCACGTCGCGGCGAGCTTCAAGTATGACTTTGTGTTAAGGGCCACACACTATTAGCCAGTAAAGGACTTTTCTTACGGCTATCCCCAACTACTGAGGTCCCAAGTTCACATACCTTGTGCGTATAACTAATAAGAGTGCCCTCCAACATTATCATTCCACTTTGGAGACTGTTATTTTGCTAAAGACTTATCTCAACTCTTCAGGACAGTTTGGAGCAGCAACTAGATTACTACGTTGGATTATCCCAGCAACTTTTCCCCCAATGCTAATCCCCCAAGTGCGTCAGTGGTGTGAGAGAAGCATTTATAGCGAAATCTCAATTATAATTTTCTATATATAAACCAAAGTGATAAAGGGTTACAATATAGTGTAAAGTGAGATTGTGATAATGGAAATAATTATATATATATATATATATATATATATATATATATATAGTGTTAAGTGTAGTGATCATTTCTCTTCGAACTTCTTTTATTAGTATTCTAATTAATAAGTACAGTGTCATTTAACCCAGTGTGTTTTCGTTGTGCGTGTGAATGATATTTTTGTATGTTATGGTCTGGATGACCGTCTGATCGTCCATGAGGTTTTCGAGACGAGACATTCGAACCTCTCGGCGCCTAATGCTCATCTCATCTTTGAGACCGACGAGCAATTTGGAAACAATTTGGTAATCCCTTCTTGGAGAGGTCCTTCATCGTCCTACCCAGGTAAGTCCAGGTCTCCAGCAAATACACATTCGCAGGACCACGGAGGACAGAACTGCGATCAGGCGATTACTAATAAACGGCAGACCAGACAGCGACCCGGTACCTGGTCGATTCCAATTATTTCCAATGATAGCAAGCAAATATCATAGTGACATACCTTTAACAGTTAGTGACACGTTAGATGTAGACAATCACTCAAGGAGTGAAGATGACGAAGATTCGACAAACGAAATGGATTTGAAACATAAAATTATTCCATCAATTAGTGACAGTGTTCATTCTACGATCGAGTATGAGATGCTATCTCCAAGCCGGACTAAATCTGTACGTGTAACAGAAGCTGTCGTCAACAAATACAAATTCAGGAGCGCGTTGCATTATTGGATAGGAATGGGAAACGTAACACTATAGCAGCTGCAGCGAAGAAATTCAAATGCAATACGGCGTTGTGTATAAGGCTTTGATGTTCAATAACAAAGCTCCTCGCTCTCATGATATGTCACAACTAACCAAGGACCCCAACCACCGGAGGTGAACGCTCTACCATTGAGACACCCATGTTATAAAAACATGTTAAATTATAAATGTACAAATGACACAAGGAACTTAATTTTATCAGAGGAAACTAAACTTTTACCGAGAGATTATACCTAATATAGAAAAAAGATAATTTTCCTTTTGCGTAAGTTGAACGTTGTAACGATTTCTCATTAAATAATAACATAAAAAAAAGAGAGATTAAAGAGCATATACGGAGAGGGATTTACTTAACTTCTGCGTATAAAAATATTGTTTGTTTTTGACTTATCAGGAGGCTAGCGCGCTATCAATTTTAATACTACTTAGAGCGCCACTTGAAAGAAGTGGTGGAATGCCGAACGTGGATGAAATGAGGAAGCGCGCTGGATTATACACGGGCATACAAGTGTGAAATTGGAAACGGCTAACACTTCACCTATGTGGTCGGATAATATTATAGTTAGATTGAAGCGAACCGCAAGTTTATTTCGTTATGGAAGTAATATCGTATTGTGGCAATTATTATCGATATATAGATATAGTGCAATCCGAAGTCTAAATGGTGTTAAATTACACTATAATGGATTGTCCGTGGAAGTAACTTCTTAAATTGTTTGATTAGTTCATCCGTATTTCCATTTTGACGATCTATTGATTGGATTGAATTTTTCCATGAGTGGACTGTTTGTGTGGGTGATCAAGTGAAATCAGTAATTATACCGATTATCTGAGAGTGTTTCGTTAATATTGCTATTTCCGCAATCTATGAGTTAAGTATGGAATTACTCTCCCACTTCGGCATACTACTATGCTATTTAAAGAAGTACCTAGGCATAAATGTGGAGTCCTATGTAACGAAGAATTGCTTTTCGTAACTTAGCCTATACCATATATTAGGTAAGTTAAAGACTTACTTTCTAATATTGTATTTAATTTTCTCAATAAGTGAAATTATGAATACTAGTTGTTTCAAATAATGAGGTTGTATAGTATAAGAAATATATAATTGTATGTGGTTAGATCACATTAGAATTATTGAAATTACTTCCAGAAGTATAACTGAAATAGTTGTTTTGCAAGAACATTACTTATACCCTAATAATATAACTATATTATTGAGAAATTGTATATATACTTTGTATTCATTTGATACGATTCTTTATTATAAAGAAGGTTCCTTTAAATTCTTAAAAATTTTATTTTTGACTAGTATAGCCCACGTCACTTCATTAGATTGAGAAAAATTAGTGGTAGGAAGTCATTCGAATTGCATTACGTATATGGAAATTAGTATTTTAATAAGAAATTTAAAGACTGTTATTTTGCTAAAGACTTATCTCAACTCTTCAGGACAGTTTGGAGCAGCAACTAGATTACTACGTTGGATTATCCCAGCAACTTTTCCCCCAGTGCGGCAATGGTGTGAGAGAAGCATTTATAGCGAAATCTCAATTATAATTTTCTATATATAAATCAAAGTGATAAAGGGTTAGAATATAGTGTAAAGTAAATTGAGATGGTGATAATGGAAATAATTATATATATATAGTGTTAAGTGTTGTGATCATTTCTCTTCGAACTTCTTTTAATAGTATTCTAATTAATAAGTACAGTGTCATTTAACCCAGTGTGTTTTCGTTGTGCGTGTGAATGATATTTTTGTATGTGATGGTCTGGATGACCGTCTGATCGTCCATTAGGTTTTTGAGACGAGACATTCGAACCTCTCGGCGCCTAATGCTCATCTCATCATTGAGACCGACGAGCAATTTGGAAACAATTTGGTAATCCCTTCTTGGAGAGGTTCTTCATCGTCCTACCCAGGTAAGTCCAGGTCTCCAGCAAATACACATTCGCAGGACCACGGAGGACAGAACTGCGATCAGGCGATTACTAATAAACGGCAGACCAGACAGCGACCCGGTACCTGGTCGATTCCAATTATTTCCAATGATAGCAAGCAAATATCATAGTGACATACCTTTAACAGTTAGTGACACGTTATGCTACTACTATGCTATTTAAAGAAGTACCTAAGCATAAATGTGGAGTCCTATGTAACGAAGAATTGCTGTTCGTAACTTAGCCTATACCATATATTAGGTAAGTTAAAGACTTACTTTCTAATATTGTATTTAATTTTCTCAATAAGTGAAATTATGAATACTAGTTGTTTCAAATAATGAGGTTGTATAGTATAAGAAATATATCATTGTATGTGGTTAGATCACATTAGAATTATTGAAATTACTTCCAGAAGTATAACTGAAATAGTTGTTTTGCAAGAACATTACTTATACCCTAATAATATAACTATATTATTGAGAAATTGTATATATAGTTTGTATTCATTTGATACGATTCTTTATTATAAAGAAGGTTCCTTTAAATTCTTAAAAATTTTATTTTTGACTAGTATAGCCCACGTCACTTCATTAGATTGAGAAAAATTAGTGGTGGGAAGTCTTTCGAATTGCATTACGTATATGGAAATTAGTATTTTAATAAGAAATTTAAACAACGTGTGTGAGGTAAGATATTGGACCGGAGTTCCTCCAACATCCGCATTTCACCTTTATTTGTATTACAAAAAATTATACCCGAGAGTATTAAATAAGATTGTGTAGTGGGCATTTGAGTATTTTATTATTCTAAGCTCAGAATTCGTCCCTTGATGAATTTTGTTACAACGTTGAGTAATACACTTTAATTTGATTATAAAAATGTATGAATATAAAAACTATAGAATGAAGATGTGAGAGGAATCGGGAGAACATCGACCAAACCACGCACAAAATATTTATTCACTGAAAAGCAATGACCCCATTTATGATAACACTGTCGGATTTAGTGATTAAATACAGAAAAATAGTGGGAAACGGGAGAGCAGCAAGAAAACCTACGCATAAATTTTCAACCAGAAAATTCACTTAAAGCTATGTAGATTTAGAAGAGCAACTAAATACAGCCAATAAGGTATACGGAATAATAATGTAATATTACAGAAACAAGTAAATTGGTATGTAAGAAGTGGAAGGAAACGGGAGAACCAGACAAAACTCAAACATGTGGTGTTTGCCAACCACAAAACAACTTGTAGCGTACTGGAATTAATCAGTGTACCAACAAAGATTTATTATATTTTTGAAAGAAAGCTATCGAACTAAATGCACAATCCGCACTAGTCTAAGATTGAATTGTGAGCCTCTCACATTACAGATGGAACACTCTCCCACTGGACTGTAAAAACACATGTAGAATAAATGCATCGATTATTTATTATTATAGACAGTTTTAAATATTGACAATTTAATTCCATCTCAATTCTATAAATACTGGTAAGTGAAACTTATTAGGACCTAACTAACTTTATGCAAAAATAAATAAATGTTCAAGAAAACTACAGAAATAATATTGTTGTTGTTACATTGTAAAACATAAATTGGTAAAAATTAATAATTATAGCAGTGTGTGTATTTTTATCTTTTAGAGTGGAAAGTGAACCAAAGACTAAAACATTGTACTGGGACAAATGGTTCCTTAAAGGGGATGAGAAAGTTAATTTGAGACGATAGAAAAGAAGAAAAGGTGGAGAAAGAAGAAAATAGAAACAAAGAAAGACAAAGAAGAAAATGGTAAAATTATACTGACTTTTATTAAGAGGACGAATTAGATATTTTAATGTGAAATTTTGTGAAGAAAAGAGAATGCATTGGAACGTGAAGAATTAAGAAAAAAGAAATAAAAACAAATGTAAATGGAAGAAGAAAAATGTATATGTATATTTAATAAATAGTTTTTGTGTTATAAGAATTTTTATTGTTGTATTTAGAGTTTTATATTACCTCATACAAAAATTGTGCTTTTGGTGTGGTATGGTATGGTACGTTCTTAAGTATTATGAACTTTACAACTTCAGTACCTAAGCGATATAACCAGGATGTATTTAGAAGCAGAACACAATAAAGGTACCTCTATATAAGGTAACAGAAGAAATTCAGGATACGGGAAATATCATATTGTGTTAAAAGAAAAGAACAAGCTTCAAATGCAATATCGTATTTTATTTACTTTAGGAAATTTTACAATAATATTACATGAAGTAGTTTAGAACCACACACAATACAGGAATTGAATGACAACATTAACAATGAAGTTGCCACCATCGATATCAGAACTTTACGCCGGGTGTATCTCAATATGCTGACATATGCAGAGCTGTGCATTGATGTCGCAGGGAGTCACTTTAAACACCTTCTGTAAATGTACTTTTCATGTATTTTTGTCTGTATTTTTCATTGTAAATAAATGGTATATCCATTTCAGCTCCTCGTTTCTGTATTTTCACTGCATTTTCTTCATTCCTACACGGTCTACTTCTAACTGCACCACCTTATGCAGGTGCATTTAATTTTCTTCTGTTCGTAATTTCTGAGTGTTCTGTTTCGCTTACGTTTTACTAACTCATCTTATAGGGTTGAAATTAGTAATTAGCATCTTTTTATGGTCAGAAACTACCATGTTCACAACTTGGCAAGTGTTTATTATTTCTCATTCCATACTAATTTCTGATATTTTATGCCCACATACGTAAATAGACTCTAGTCTTATAACATTCGTTACCATTCGATTTAAGGTAGATTCAATTATCTCACACCTTTGCTTGTATTTCATTGTGGTATCTTTGATTAATTATACAATATAGGATAAAATATTTCAATGATTCAAGAGAGACCTATTCACAATAAACAATGAGATAACAATCGATTACATGTCTTATTGTCAATAGACAATTGAAACAACAATCGATTGTAATATACTTTGTTTAATCGTCGCTATGCAACAGTGCAGATCAGAATAAGTTGCTTAACACGATTTTCCTCACTGTATCGTCTTAGTTTTACTGGTTAGGTCGAGTGTTCGCGAGCTTCCCTTTATTTAATTTCATAACGAAACTAATCTTTCAAGTGTAGCCATAAAGTTACCCTCTAAATGACATTGCATATTGCAATATCCTATGTGATGTTGTAAACAAACAACTCCACGCATTGGTGTTTACAAACAACACCACGTGGTTCGGCAAGAAGACTTAACCAGATGGATCTACAACCACTTGCAGACGACTTCTTCTAGCCCCTTCCACGGAGCAGAAGATAGCATGGGAACAAGAGCACAACCGCCACCCAAGGAACCCTATAAATTGGATGGAGAAAGGCAATTCGGTACCTGTTTTCTGGTGACCCTCCTCTAGTCTGCAACGGGACTTTTGGAGTAACCTAACCCCAGGTCCTCTGGTCTGCTTTGGCACTACGCCTATCCTTTCTCCTGGCTCTCTGACTGGGAATCATATCCTCAGCCGCTTAGCCTGCCTCGGGGCTATGTTGGCCAACTAACATACCCAATGCTTGCTTCGGAGCTTTGGGCACCTTATTCTACTCTGCTTAGCCTGCTTCGGGGCTCTGACTGGGAATCATAACCTCAGCTGCTTAGCCTGCTGGTGGCTATGTTGGCCAACTAACCTACCCACTGCTTGCTTCGGAGCTTTGGGCACCTTATTCTACTCTGTTTAGCCTGCTTCGGGGCTCTGACTGGGAATCATAACCTCAGCTGCTTAGCCTGCTGGGGGCTATGTTGGCCAACTAACCTACCCACTGCTTGCTTCGGAGCTTTGGGCACCTTATTCTACTCTGCTTAGCCTGCTTCGGGGCTCTGACTGGGAATCATAACCTCAGCTGCTTAGCCTGCTGGGGGCTATGTTGGCCAACTAACATACCCACTGCTTGCTTCGGAGCTTTGGGCACCTTATTCTACTCTGCTTAGCCTGCTTCGGGGCTCTGACTGGGAATCATAACCTCAGCTGCTTAGCCTGCTGGGGGCTATGTTGGCCAACTAACCTACCCACTGCTTGCTTCGGAGCTTTGGGCACCTTATTCTACTCTGCTTAGCCTGCTCCGGGGCTCTGTAGAGATCCTGTCTGCGACCTTACGCTCAAAGACAACCTATAACTAACCTATGATTCTACATAGATTATTTTGTATACTATTGTTTGAAAATAATTTGATAGTGGAAGCTTTTATAAAAAAAATTGGTGGTGGGAGTCCATTCCGGACGCTCTTTTTGTTGAATGCTTTAACTACAAACCTATATTTGACAAAGCTTTACAATATACTGCAAAAGAATTAGAAATTATGATATTACTTTTATTACTATATCTCAACTTAATATAACATGGTATTTATAATATGTTGAAAACACGTGATGCTCTGGTCATCAGTCTTGTTTTTTTTCGTTGACGTTCAGGCCAGTCACGGCAAGAGCTTGCGCCACATACCCACTGTAATATGGAGGAGGGAAAGGCATACCAAAAGACGAGGCATTTACGAGTTTATACAGAATACGCCAAATGTATTCCTTGAAATTCTAATCGACGATTAATTTTTTAACATAAAGATCAACAACACTCATTTTACTCTCGCACTAAGATCAACAACATAAGCTAATTAACAACTAAAGAGTACCTTAGCCGATGAAGAGGATTTTTCTTTGGAAAGACGCACAATAAATACTACCCCAGCAGGTCCTATAATATTAGAATGACAACCAAGTTTAAGATTTTTTTATTTATACCAACTGTGGTGAGACACATATTTCTCAGAATCCAGCACTATAACCTTTTCTCTAGGTTACGGCTACGAGTTTTCATTGTTGCACCATTCTCAAGTCGTTGAGCCTAGCACGGTTCTCTGGTTGATTACGCTTATGTCTACAATCGAACTAACACTATTCCAAGGGTCGGAATTAACTGTGTTCCTTAGAAGGTTGTTTAAACACGATGCTGATTATGGCTATTGGGCTTATTTTGCTATGCTATGCTATCGGAGGGAAACGTGACATATCAACACTGAATGGTGAATTCATTTGCCATCGAAACGAAATGCAGACGAGCTTTTCATCGCAAGTCATTAAGTTTCTACTGCACTTTTCAGAATAGAGATTTCAGAACGCATTCCAGCAGAGAATTTAGAAGTTTCCCACTAATACGTTATGTTTTTCAATAAGCCATAGAGTTTTTCGAAATAGGAAACCTAACTGAAATGTTTAATTTTCTTAACTGAAAAAATAAAAAGTGCTCTTACCGGAAAACGTTAAATTTTAATAGTTTGTATGTAAATATGTAAGAAAGAGAGAAAATTGACATCTACATGGGGATGTTTTTCCTATCTTAAGGTTTTCGACTAGATGTTTTATTCTATAATTGATCTTCTAGAGTGCCATTCGGTGACTAGTTTGAGATCTCGCTCCAAAATAGCGAAATTGCTCTATCCATATCCTTCCGCCTAATATTAAAGTCTTTTCTATTCTTGACACGAAAGAATATATGTATGACATTATTCTCATGATAAAATTTGAATGCCTTTTTTCCTTACAATACGCACTTTTAATGAGTGAAATTACAAGAACCCATGTAGACCAAATGCTATCTGTGCCTAAAGCTTGAAATGGTTCACTCTTCCTTTCTCCTAGTGATGAGAATACCCTCAATTTCTTTTTTATAACGAATAGAATTATCTCTTTTCTTCTTAAAATGGGAATTCAGTGAGGCTCTGGCATTTACCATATAATTTCGAATAAGAAAAGTATACAGGATGTTTCGAAACACTGACAACGTTTGGGAGGTGAATCCTGACAGCAAAATAAGACAAAAAGTGTAGACCAACCTGGGTGCACCAATGGTTTCTTTCCGAGTTATAAGCTGCCAAAAACATAAAAAAAGGAAATCTGAAGGTCCATAGCTCCGAAACTATGAGACCTACAGTAGTCGGGTCAATACTTCACTTAGGAACTAGTACGTGCTCTATCCAAATATCCATGTTTCAAAATACAGAATCCTGGTTACTACCACAGCAATTTTTATAGACGTATTTGGTGAGTACTTCAAATTATAAGCTCGTAGTCCAACTCCCTCTATAAAAATTGTTGCGTAAGTACCGAAGAATTCTGGAACATGGATATTTTGTTAAAGCAAATACTAATTCATAATCAAAGCCTTACCTGACTACGGTGGGTTTATATTCCCCTTGTGCAATTCCCGTTTTATTAGTAGAAAAAGAAGGAAAAGAAAAAATCCGGGAAAAAGTATAAAAAATAGAATTTGGGAGGCTCTGGCAATCCCTACAATTACGCTACACACACACAATTAAGCCCATGTGTTGGAAACACACTTGCGAGAATAACATGCTTAAATGGTAGAGATTGTTGTAATTTAAAGCGAGATAAAAATTCTGAACCAAATTCCGCATAGAAACGTTATTATCATTTTCGAAGGGCGGTTGCTGACCTTCATGTTGTCAGCCCTGGTGACCCCCCTTATTATCACAGAGTCATGATTGATACACCGTTGGAATATTTAATGATCACAGATTCTAAGTTGATAAAACTTGTGCAATTCTCGCGTTATTATTAAACTAGTGCATATGGCTAGTGGGGCTGCCATTTTGGAACTGTTGTTGCGCCGGTGTTTGTGCATCTGCCAGCTGCTGCCACCTAGGAGACATCCTGCATACTATCGTAAACAGGCATGCCAACTTACAGCTCACTGGCGCCATATGCGGATTTTTATTTCTACTTTTATGGTTTTCATTTGACTCCCCCTCGTCTGTGCATACAGGTGAGTTAACACTGCAGTGGTCGCGCGTTCTACTATTGTAGAACAGGTGTTTTATTTTTAGAATCCTGAGCAATTGGCAACACATTCAACCTTAAGCGGTTATGTACCTTTCTCCGAAAGCCTTCTGTACATTCGAGTCAATTTTCAGCGCTTGTTCTTGTACCTGCTCAAATTTGTTCCATGATTTCATAAGTTTTCTACTATTGTAGATCGCGCGACTATTGGCGTACAAGTTTGTTTCGTATTAGTGATTTATTTCGTTTTACATTTTCACGTTATTTTTGTGGAATACGTGTTTGTAATATATGAAATCTCAGTGTATGACAGAGAACAAGTGCGTCTTTAGTTAGTAGAGGCAGAAAGTGACTGTGAAAGTGCATTTGGGATTGAAGACATGTAGGAGCTCGAGTAAGATTTTGATGAAGAAAATGTTGAGTGCAGTGATACCGAAGATGTATGAGCAATATACCGGAAGAAGAAGAATACATACCAGTACAAGCCAGTATTGAAGTCATGGATCTTGCTGCACCACCTTCTCTCGATACTCGTTCGTTTCATATCGTAGAGAGAAGAACGTAGAACCTTCTCGCTGGTATGTAGATCACATAATGCCAAGAAACCCACGAACTCGCAATTTCAATACACTACCAGCTTTACATAGGCTTGGCCCACAAGGCATTTTTTTATGCCTAATTGATGATAAATTGAGGGAAAAACGTAGCTGGTGTTAATACTCTTAATATATTTAGAGCAAATAAGAATAATGAGAGTGTCAGACGAAAGAATTTCCCCCATGATCTAGGTTTATAAAAGCAGCAATAAGCCAACGTTTAGCCGTGGAATCCTTGCCAAACGAGCTTCGACATAGAGGACGACTTCTGATTGGCTTCAATGAAGGTGTTTCATTACCGCAAGACGGAGATTCTGGGTTTGGAAAATGTGTCCTTTTTTGCCATTCTCGCAACAAGTCAACAAGTAAAAACTTTTGGAAAATGCCAGATATTTGTGTTCCAAGACCAGCAGAAAAGCGTGTGTGGCGATTGCTTGGAGTAGGCAGTCATTCAAAAAGAGTACATCAAATCATTCTACCTGTACGATGTATACTAAAAAGGATTTATGCTGTTATATGAAAACTTATACCGAAACACTTGCTTGATTTTCAGTTCAACATTGTCATATATTAAATACGATATACCAAATGTTTATTTCTGTCAATGTTCTTGTATTAATCAAACAAAATAATTTTAAAATATTTTAAAACGTGTATACTACTATAACTAACATACCCAAGAGCGAATATCGCTAAAAGTCATATCGCTATAGAAAAACACTGATGTTCTACAATAGTAGAACGCGCGACCACTCACGTAAAGGTGGAGGGCGCGACCAACGCAGTGTTAACTGAGTGGTTTGTGGAAAGAACTGCCAACTCTCTTCAGTCAACCATAGCAGCTCGGATCCTGAATTTTGAGCTCGTGGAATTTGGCTCCGATAATGTGTGCACTGCACAGCCACCACGCACGTTGCGTCGGGAATTAAGTATGATTTTGTGTTAAGGGGCACAAGCTATTGGCCGGCGAAGGATGTTTTCTTACGGCTACCCCTAACTAGTAAAGTACCAGGTTCACAAACCTTGTGCGCCTAAAAACTTGTAAACGTGCACTCCAACATTTGGATATTACTTTGGAGACTTTTTTATTTACTGAAGACTCATCTTAATGCTTCAGAATTGTTTGGCGCAGCAACTGGATTTCTACGTGGGATTATTCCGGCAACTTTTCCCCTAGTGCTAATCCGACAAGTGCGTCAATGGTGTGAGAGAAGCATTCATATTGAAATTTTAGATATAACCTATATATATCTATATCTATATTTATCTATCTATCTATCTATATCTATCTATCTATCTATCTATCTATCTATCTATCTATATATATATATATATATATATATATATATATATATATATATATATATATAGAACTACAGTGCATTAAAAAGGCAAAGTGTGATTTTAGTAATAAACATTATTATACATAATCTGTGTTAAGTGTTGTGTTCATTCCTCTTCGCTAGTGTAATTTAATCCAGTGTGTTTTCGTTGTTTGTGTGAATGATGTTTGTGTGCGTTATGGTCTGGATGACCGTCTGATCATCGGTGAGGTTTCCGGGACGGGACATTCGAACCTCTCGGCGCCTAATGCTTATCTCGTCATTGAGACCGACGAGCAATTTGGAAACAATTTGGTAATCTCTTCTTGGAGAGGTCCTTCATCGTCCTACCCAGGTAAGTCCAGGTCTCCAGCATATACCCATTCGCAGGACCACGGAAGACAGAACTACGATCAGGCGATTATTAATAAACGGCAGACCAGACAGCGACCCGGTACCAGGTCGATTCAAATTATTTCCAATGATAGCAAGCAAATATCATAGTGACATATCTCTTAACAGTTAGTGACATAGTTTAGAACTTACATTGAAAAGACTTTTCAGTATATGTGCAGCACAAATTTTACAGTAAATTACAGGCTGAGACATGTTTCAAAACTTAAACTCACATGACACGACACGAGAAGTCCATTTTGTCTCGTAGGCAAAACTAGATTTTATATAATTGTATATATAATTCCTTAGAACACAGAATTTCGATTTGGACATAAAAAAATCAAGAAGCAATAGGAGACAGCGTTGTTTCGAGAGGAACACTATCTACCATATAAGTTACATATTATTGCATTGATCACCAGAGCCAAACGATTTTCAATAAATTATAGCGTGAAACATTTTTGTGAAGAATGAGACGATACCCAGAATAAGAACACAATTTTAGGCACTAGACGAGACCGTAATCGAGACATCTATTTCTTAAACGAGTGAGAGAGGAGAAATACTTTTCGAGAATCAAGGTAAGCATTGACCAGTGAAAATTACTACGTTGCATGCTTTCATATTTCATAGTAACTGGAAACACAAAAGGAAAACTACCATTAGGAAGACATAGACGCAAGTTGGAGGACAATATTAAGGCCGTGTCTAACGTTTTCAGCTAAGATCAATCCCTATATAATATGGTGAAATTCTTTCCAAAGTATTATGAAAACTGTCTTATGCAGTTCAAAATTTCTCCAGATGTTAACTTACCCCAACACTACACGTTAACTTTTTTTATTTTTAATTTAGCTCTTATAGCACATTAACGTTACTTTTTACAAGGAAATATGACAGCGCTGGAAAGCTCATAAGCAAGGTTTCTTTTTCTGTTCGTGGAGGTGCAGATACTTGACCCATTCACACCATTGTTCCTCACTGATCTTCAGAAAGTTGGTAGGGGAGGGAAACAAGTTACGAAGTGAGATAAGATTGTTCAACCAATAATGTGAAGAATGCATATCTTCGAAGTTATGTTATCACCTACACATCTTTTTACTTGTATTTTATAACAAGCCTTGTCAAACAGAATGCACTATCTCTATTTTTCTATTTGATGCATTTTGGCCCTAAATCTTGATTTTTGCGCGGTGAAAAAAGGAGACACGCCAGAAGAGACGCAAAACTAAAAGCATTTTCATCAATATATCGCATTCCAAAATAAAGAATGTAATTAGAAAATAATACAATTTTAAAAGAAATATCTGGGAAGATGAAAGAACAAATCATAGCATTTGAGGCGTATGCGTAACAATATTATACAAAATTAATAAATACATATTACAATATTTCTGAAGGTCTAGATTATTTGGACCTAATATGGATATTTCAAGGATAAGCAAGTGAAATATTTATTATTAGTAAATTATACCAATTATTAATTAACTGGAATTATAATTTACGCCTGAGGAATCTTAAAGTCTCAATCAAATTTGGCCGATACATGAACCTTCTCGTAAATTAAAATGATTATAAATCGCACGGAATCAATAAAAATATATCCTAGAGATGCAAGAACTCGAAAAAAACGGCTTTTTTTTAAAAAACTCGGTTTTTTCTGCTTCACTTTTTTGCTTGGGAAATTTTGGGCTTTTTTTTCAAAATTCTGCTCTAAATTGATAAAGCAGATTTTGTTTCGCTTTTCTATAACACAAAAAGTCATTTACTTAGTGGTTGATGCCGATAATAATATAAAACCTCGAAAATAAACCATGAAATTCGAAAAGATATTTCAAACAATTTTACTTCTCAACATATGTACACTCATTTCCAAAATTATTGTCGCATGTCTATAAATATGTTGTTGTAGGAATATAATTTGATAACGATTTTGCCCGGTATTTCTTATAATGTTAGTATGTGTATAATCGGCAAAGACATGTATGTGGTAAATTTCATGTCAAAAGAGCAGTAAATAAGAACAATACAACGAAAATAAAACTTTCTTGTCCATTTAGCAACATTTTGTTTTACTCATTCTAATTTTAGTATTTATAATTGTTTTCCTATGAAATTTACCATAAATATACATTTCCCGATTATACACACAGTATCAGTATTAAAAGTACTCTGCAAAACCATTATCAAAGTATATTCTTACAAGAAGACAGTTATAGATATGAGACAATCATTTTGGACATGAGTGTACATTATGAATTCCAAAGGATTAACCAATGCATATAATAAGATTTTTTTTAACCTCTTATATACAAAAGTAAGCAGGGTTAGGAAGAACCATGGTTGTTTTTGAAAATGCCAAAAACCCGTTTTAAACTAGGCTTTTTTGGCTTAAACCAATTTTTTTGGGTTTAGATATTTTGCTTTGTGTATTTATACTACATATTGACAGAAATAAGTTTGTTTCGCTTTGGTGTTATTATGCAACACTGGGGTTATGCTGGAACAGGTCACATAAGCTTAAAGAAGTCCAGTCAGTAAATTTCTTAAATTGAGAAACTCCCGCCCTGGCCATGGGAAAATCCAGTCATTACTTGAAATGTAAAACAATAACGGGAAAATCCTGTTATTGCTTCGCATGTAAAATTTAAAGGTCAACAATTCATAATCAGTACGCTAAAACTGAGGTATTAGATTACAAATTAAGTATGTAGATATCATTGAAAGTCCAATCCAAGCTAATGTTGGAAGCTACGTAGGCAATCGATAAATTTTGCCAATTTCTATCAATATACTTAAGCAACCTTGGCTTCTTTATAAAACAACAGGCATTAAGGCATGCAGAAATATACCATTTGGTTTCGTTTCGTATGTTTAGGCTTAACATCCTTACGTAACACCGAGGTTATCAAGGAGAAGACTTTCGCTTAAAGTGACATCCGAACCGCTACTTGGTTTACGCATGAAAGAAGGGTTGTAGTTCGACCGAGAATTGAACATGAGGCACTTTCATTAAAAGGTGAAAAGGAAATAAAACTAATGCAGATGGTTTGATATGTGCAAATGTCACCATGAAGTTCACACGATTCGCATTTTTCGTTATTTTTATTTATTTATTGTTTTTGTTTAAACCAGTTGTTCAAAAAAAAAAAGCTGGTGTAAACCAGCCAACCCTAAAAGTAAACACTTCTTTAAAAATAATACACAAATAACGTAGCAAAATTGTATGTAGTATTTTTACTTCAAACTATTCCATATCCACTTTTTGAAACATAATAAAATTAAAATAAAACATTAGAGAAATACTTATATTTATATGATACACTTAAAGCTGCACATCTAGAGCCTTGCGTTCTGTATATTCTTGAAATTCTACAGTTAAGTTTTATATAACCACCATTACGGTTTGCCCAATCCTGAAGTTTTCTGAATTTTTAACAAGAGGGATTCAACATATCATTACGGTTCCGCCCCCCCACACAAAAAGGACTACGGAATATATTTAAGTTAAGCAAAATACAACTGCACAACAAACATGACTGATGACTGAATGGTTAGCTTTTGCGCTTCTATCGGGAAGTCCGGGATTCAAACCAGCATTCCACCATTCTGACAAAGCTTTCCTTCATTCCATGTGTGAATGTAGAAATAGTGCGTGTACTGTGAGTTTGCCGACTTCCTTTCTTATTGTTTTTAAATCGGTATTATTACTAACTAGCAGCGTTCACCCCGCTTCGCTGCGGTCACCCCGGAACGCAATAAACGTTGTTACTTAGATAATTTTTACTTTTTCGCTTTCAAGTGATATGATAAAAACCTTTATCGCCTGTCATTTATGTTAACCCGCCGAGTGACACGGTCATGCGGGTTGCATATAAATACGTTTATTTTTACCTATGATGAACTAATAACAAAGGATTTGTACGTATGGACACTTGAATGGTCAATTATCTCAAGACACTGGTAATTAAAAATTAAAGTGATATGATAAAAACCATCTAGGGTCCAAATCCTAATAACCCCCCAAAAATAAAAGAAATTGGTTCAGCCGTATTAGCGTGGTGAGGGAACAAAGGTTTTGTACGTTCTCTTTTATAATATAGATTACCAGCAGTGACGGTTTTGCGATGGTTAGGGGGCGGTCTTTCGGACTGAAGACTGTTCCCCAAAGTTACGGAATGTCTAAACCAAACGAAATATCTATTAGTTATGCCTTTACTTATAAACTTTAAGCTCCCGTCAAATAAAAATTACGAATGTTTAGAAAAAACTAAACATTATTAAGAAAAACCCCTCCCATAATACTTTTCTAAATCCGCCACTGATTCTCAGTATAAAATGGTCTTCAAGATTGTATCCGGAAGATTATTGCTAAACATATAAACGAAACGAAATATTAGTTATGCATGTACCCATAAACTTCAAGCACCTCCCAAAAAAAATTAGGACTTTTTAAAAAACGAAACAATCAGAGAAACCCCTCCCAAAGTACTTTTCTAAATCCACTACTGCTATTTGTATAAATTGGTATTCAAGGTTGTATACAGAAAATTATCGCTAAATCATTGCACAGCTACAGTATAACAGAAATGTGGAAGTACGGTTTGACGAGTATATTGAAAAACGTACGCTTTGAAGGATATATAGAAAAACGTACCGGTAAGTTTAACTTTTGCGCTAGAATCTAGGGTACTAAGCTCTTAGAAACGAAACACAGATGACAAACTAAAATGATCTAGAGAAAAAAAGTAGATAACTCAAAAGTTTAAATAAAGTTAAATAGCCTCTAAAATTCCCCTCAAATACTACATTCTTCATTTTAGCTTTAATTCGTAAAACATGTGCTCCATCCATCCTGATGGTGAATTACAGAGCGAAATATGGCATTTAAGTCACCGAATTCTTATCTAACTACAGAATATACTATAAGAAAGCTATTTAGATAGAAACATCATGAAAATAAAAAAGCCAAAATTTCCAAAATTCTGGTTTTCTAAAGCTGGTGATTTTGCTGTGGTAAAGGTTTATGAGAAGCTAAAACTCGATGAGACTATTCACTACCCAAGTGCGAAAATGTGAACATGATGGATATGTGGGTGTTTTATAAGAGAGCACATAAACAATGAAATTTTCGGAAACTTCTGAAGAATCGTTTTTTCTACATGAGAATATTGTTACGAAACTGTTGGGTTTTATTAGGAGTTCGTCAGCACGCTTTAAGTATATGCTAAGTTTCGGGCTCCTTCGTGGCTAAGCGGTTAGCGTACTCGCCTTTGGCGTGGGAGACCCGGGTTCGATTCCCGGCGGGAGCTCATGTGGTTCTGATTCCACGTTAATCAGTAGGTCCACGTCTCATATAGCCTCGCTGCTGAACGGGACGTTAACCTCAAAATCAACTCAACTCATGATAAGTTTTCCTGGTGATTTCAGTGGTTTAAATCTTATTCATATATCATCAAAACTGTATGGTCGTTTGTACCTATATTGTGCATTATATTGTTTTATAAGTTTGTAACTTAAGTAATACTGGTCTTATTGAACTTATATCCTGCAGGTATCAAATAAATAGTTTGTTTCAACAAATACGCTTTTTCTTTTTACATTTCCAATAGTATAAAAGAAACAACAATAAAAATAAAGTTATTGTTTATATTCACCCCTACTCATGGGGTGAATATAAACATTAAGAAAAATCAAGGTCAAGACAAGTGGAGTTGATAAATTAATATGACGTTTACTGAATTTGATGAGCATATTAAGACCTTTTCTTTGAAATAATCTGATACGCGAAATGTTTAACATCACCAGACTTATATACTCATATAGCCAAAAATGTGTTTCTATTCACCCCATTTGACGGTAAACGCTTTGACCCTATTTGGGTCGGAGCAGTTTTAGCCACGTGGTTGGGTTAAAATGTGCACCAATAGGGTCAATTTCAACCCAATCATTTTTCTCAGTGTAGTGGAGCTTAAGCCCGATATCCTAAATGCGCCACTAATCAAAACATATTTGTTATAGCTATTAGTACATAAAAGTAAATTGCCCTTCATAATATTACTAAATACTTATGTTCATTGCATTGTTTACGAGAATGTTCGTGTATCGGCCAAATTTGATTGAGAGTTTAAGATTGCTCAGCTGAAAATAATAATTCCAGTTAATTAATAATTAATATAATTTATTAATAATAAATATTTCACATAGATGCTTTCAGCTTTATTATTCAATTCATTTAAGAAAATTCTATTTTTACAATAATATTTTTTATATACAGTTAATGGTTGTATGATGTACTTTTGTCTTGCATTTACTGGACAAGTTTCCTAATGTTTTAAAAGAATTTACCAATTTCGTTTTGCATGACGTAATTTCATTTTTTCAAGTACTTTCTGTATTTTAGAAATTGATTTTTACGTTTTATGGTTCCATTTAACATTTTTATTTTATTCATTTTACAATTTCTAATTATGTTCTTGCATTTTGAAATTTTGCTTTCCCATTTTATAATTTATTTTTTTATATTTTAGAAGTAGAGTTTTGAATACTTTGTAATTTCAGTTTTTCATGTTATAATTTTCTTTCTGATTGTTGTACTTATGTTTCTGCATATGGATGTTTTACATTTTCTTCAAGACTCAATAGTATAATTTTTATAATGTAAATATATTATGCATTCTTTAATAATTAATGAATTTATAATTTATGAATTATATAATTATTTTATTTTCAAAAATTTGTAATATTTTAAAAATTCGTAATAATCAAAAATTCGTAATAATTTATTTTATTTTTTTGGCAGAAATATCTTCATAATATTAAATTTGAAAGCAATTAGATACAACCATAAGTAATTACATAAGAATTGTAAAATAACAATGATTATTTAAAAAAAACTGTTATAATGAAAATTTCAAATGAAACAGTAAATATCTATTCTTCGGTACTTTGTTCCCATGATGTTCGGCAGGTACTACTAAATCTTCTGCTTTCAAAGGCTCCAACATGTCATGTTATGTCACTGTCTTGACGTACGGTACAGCATTCATGCTGTTATGCTGTTTTTTTATATATATATATATAAACTTATGGACTGTCAGCTGTCTCTTCATACTCCTTGCTCGGTTGCTACATAAATTGATGCACCAATGATGTTTGTTTTTTCTCCTAACCTCCCTTCTCCGCAATTACAGAAGAAAGACTTCTTCTAGCTCTTTACTAGTGGGTAACGTTCCCATTATAGCCGACACGTTCCCACGTTGAATGGCTATGCTTATGCGTTGAATCAGGAAACTTTTTGCTCGATTATCTCCTGATTTAATTGATAGACGGTGGCCGATTTCTTTTATAAATTTGAGGCCTCCTTCTTCCCAAGAACCGCTAGACTCAATTGCTATTGCGACAAAGCAATAGTTATCGAGTAGATTGCTATATTTATTCCTTTTTTCTTTCGCTCTTCGAGCAGCTACGAGTCCAGCTTGTACTGAGGCATATTGTAGGTTGGAGGGGGCATAGGTGTCTGAACATGTGAAGTCCCAAATCAATGCCTTTCCTTTCTTCCAAGGTACTAATGTCATACCATCGGGTCTTTTTCCGTCAGATCGGCTGCATCCAATCGGTTCCCTCACTGCTGGGATCCCTGCTGATATTAATGCTCTTAATATTATATCATTTACACTTGAATGACGTGGGTCTCTGCCTGCGCTGCTTTTGCACGACAAACCGTGTAATCCTTTTTTATCTACAAAGGTGTTACAAATGGGGCAGTGGTGTGGTTCACATATATCTGCTCCCAACCGTAGTGCAACTGATACTCGGAAGCTCTCATTGGATAGGTGTAGGCCCAGAGATGGTGATGGTAGAGCTTGAAGCCATGCTCCGTTTTCTGGGGACATGACCGCTAAAAGTCTGGCTTTATCTTCGATGTTATTTGTAGTCTGCAATAAAGAAGCTGCATGGCAATTAACGATGGGCTCGTCCCAAGCCGACTGATTGTTACGTTTTTCGAGAGCCGGAGGGTCTAACCCAACTAAATTTGTCCATTTAGCTATGCAGTCCATCACATCTGGATTGGTGATTTCGTCGTTATCCCATTGAAGAAGTGAACTAACTATTTGACTTGCACCGTAGAAAGACGCTAAAAAAGACGGAATAGCCATATCTGTGGCGCGACGGATTCCAAGGCCTCCATTTTTGACTGGTAAAGAAGCTTGTATCCACGAGTTGTTATACATATTATTGAATGAATAATTTCTAATTGACAAAGGTTGTATTTTCCTTTCAGCATGTTGTTTCTTTTTAAGGATTTTAGCTTTCAGAAAACGATTCAGTTATTACTTGTAGTATGTTTTATTTAATTCTGCAAATATGAGTTTGCTGAAGAAAGGAAACTAGTTATTCCTAATAAGACATAAGGTACTACGAGTCAAACACAATCTACCCATATTGGATTGAATTTGTTATCGCTAGGAAACAATTTCAAAACCGAATATTAACAACTTTTATTATTACTAAACAATGTGGATTTTATTTTGCCATTTGGCTTATACACCCTTATAATAATTTTAATTTTTTTACTTGAAAACTTGAAATAAAATTACATTCAATTGAATACAATATTGTTTAGGAATAACAGTTGTTAATATATATAGGGTGATTCTTTATAGAGTTTAAAACTTCAATCAGTTATAAGTCTTTATTAAAATTACATACAGACTTGGTTTATATGTCATAATGCTGCAAAACACTTCAAGTTTTTTTGTGGCAAATCTACTGTGGCTCAAACGGTGCACTTGCGGTCATCCTGGACAGATCCCAGCAAATGTTACATTTGCATTATGAAAATTCTGTTATGTAACATGTTCGGTGTACCACAAACAATAAATTATTAAAGAACAATTGGTTATATCTATCTGATCCCTCCCTTTCAGCAGAAATTTGAGCCATCGTGAGAACATTTTGGTCCTGGGAATGCGTTGTTTCTATGCTCAGACTCTTGGAGACCTACCGTGTGTAGAAACAAGATGAAACATGCCTTTTCCTCTTCATTTTTTCTCTTCGTGTATTGGTTAGTTATTTGAATCCATCCGCCCTGCCCTCACCTGTGAAGCTAAGAATGGAAGCTTCTCATAGAATTATGTAGCTATTTTGGACTCCACCTCAACCATCTAATATTCAGTGATCGAAGCCTCCCAATTGATTGGTCTTCGTCCTCTCGTCTTGTATTGGATAACTATTTTGGACCCCCTTAGTCCTTTGACGAAGAGTATACTTATATATTGATTGGTGTTGGGTCCCCTGTAGCGTAGCATATGATATTTATCGTTCGAAGCTCTTCATTTCGAAGCACTATAATGCTTTCAAGTGATCAATGCTCTTTCTCTCTCTCTCTTTCTTCGAGAATTGAACCCGTACTTCGCACATGTAAGTAAAGATGTGTTAATTAGTATTCAAAGTGACTTTTGCAGATAGGTCGAGTATGAAATTACGTTAATCGAACTTAGGAAAGATGTGTAATGATTGTATGTATAATCGAACGCTCCGAGAGAGAAACTATGAACACGATGTTGTATACCAGAAAATTAATCCAAGTTGAGGTGAGCACACTATCACTGAGCCTCAGTGCCCGCATATAGATTAGATTTTTATTTAAAAAAGCTTCGAAATAAAAATATATATATCACTTTTGCCGATAGACCAAGTATGAAATTACGTTAATCGAGCTTAGGAAAGATGTGTTAATGATTGTATGTATTTATAATTGAACTATCTAATGCTAAACAAAGTGATATTAAAACGTAAAAAAGAATATATATTTTGCTTTCAACGGGAATCGAACTTAGGACGTAAATAAAAAACAAAAATAAATTAAAAATACAGCATCAGATTATTATTATTAGTAGTAGTAGTAGTATTATTATTATGGGGAGTGAGAAGTGAAGCAGACAACTAACCTTGATTGTAGCTTCGTTAACTTACTATATAAATATTCTGTACACAAAAATCCATTTTGGTTGGAGATGGGATCGAATTTAGTACTTCACTATTTAGAGTTGAATTAATTCTTGCATGAAAAAAAAAAAGAATTTCACTTAGCATTGATTTTCTTTTCACGACCAAAAGGAACGAATTAACTTAATGTCTTAAAATATTCAATGCTTTCTCACCGAGAATCGAACCCGGACCACAAATATGCTTTCATTTAGAAAGCTCTCTCACCGGAATCGAACACAAGACCGTTGGTTCTTCGTAAGTGTATGGGACATGTATAAACATTTTCGACTGACTTCTACATCAGTGGAAAAGAACTCATTATCTTAGGATCAATACCCCCCACGGAAATTCATGTTCGTTAGATTGGAATTTAGTGTCCCTTTTAGTTCCGTACATATGTTGTTCGCTCATGACAAAGGCCAATTGGGTGCATGCTGAGGCTTGAATACTGTATGCTTCCCATAGCAATTCGTAATGTTTTGAAGTCATAGACTGGGAATCTTAAAGACTCATTTTTTAAAATTAGTTCCTGAGGATATAGTGTTTCATTGAAGCTATTTGCTTTATCTAATTTGGTCTTTGGATTCTCACGAATTCACTTGTAAGTGTTCATGGGAATAGCATTTGTTTGCAGACCGTTCTTTGATCGAATAGATCTTAGTTGCTAACGTGAATATCGCATTGCATGATTTTTTTTCAAACGTATACAGCATTTGAGATTACATGTATGATTGTTGTCGCCTTCACATACGAACATACTCACGTGCGACTGAAGATAGTGTAATCTGAACGCGAAAACGCTGAGTTATGTGTAATGTAAAATAAGTTTGTTGATACGTAAGATTTACTGAAGATGCTATTTTTATACACCTATCGAATAATGTGTGTGAATAAGGAAATGAGTTAACGTCATAACTTTGTTTCAGATGTGGAACTAAATAAGGATATGAAATGTAGCAGGGGTGATGTGAGGGGTTGTATTCACTTGGAAAATCTCATATGTTTCTTGAGAACCTTCATCATAATAAGCGCTCTTTATCTTTTACTTCAGATATGTAGTTTCTTGAGAACCTTCATCATAATAAGCTCTCTTTATCTTTTACTTCAGATATGTACTTTTTTCTATATATAAGTGACCGTATACCTTTAATGTATATATTGGATTTATGAATTTTTTACTAGTGTGTTTGCGAGATATAGGTGCTGAACACATTTTTGTATACTCCAGTCGGTATCCTTATATGGTTCAAAAAGAATGCTAGCTAATAATGATCATCTAGTTCAGTTTGGTGTGCATTTCTCGTGCAATTGAACCGAACATGGCTTATTAATAACGACATTACAACGCTATTTATCGCAAATTACTTTTAAACCAGACTTACTTTTGGTAAGAGAGAGATGAAATCTTTCAGTTTCACGTCCCAGAAAAATTTCATTTTTCGCTAAGAAGACACATGATTTAAATTTCAATGCTCTCCCTCCGGAAATCGAACTGAGGACCACGTTCACCACAGGTCCGTGCTAGCTATTAAACCAGCTGGGGAAGGCTAAAAGAGCTTAGTAACGGAAAGATAACCAGATGGTACAGTGGCAGAGCGCTTACATTTGGTGTATGGGGTCCCTAGTTCGACTCCTGAATATATTAGCTCATGGTGCCCTTAGCATAATGGGCATAATCGTAGGACATTAAATAAGTTTGTGGTGGACAACATCGTGTCCGTTGATTATCATGGAGTACTTCCGCTTCATCTCATTATATCATTTCACTTACCTTAATCATCCTTTTATTTTAGCCTAAGAGATATTCGTGGGTCGTTAAACTGAAAGATTTCATCTTTATCGTTGCACACATTTGTTTTCCCGTTCAACCTTAGTAACATTCTACAATTTAGTCGTGTTTGAGTTCTTATAGTTAGCTTTGGAAATTTACAATTTTAATAAAAATAAAAGAAATGAAAAATCGTATTAGGCGTTAAATTACTTCGAGCAGTAAGTCTTAATTTTGTGGCGAGGGCACGTCCCTCATGATACAGTTCCTTCTCGAGACGAGAGAGAATACTTTGAGAAGCAAGACCAGACGAGACTTTTACAAAAAATTATGAGGAGATCCAATGTCGGACAGAACCCCTTATACAAGTCGTAGCAAAAAGGCTTTATTCTGTTTATACTGTTGTAAATTAAGGCTATAATGTTCATCAAAAATCGGATGATACCCGTTAAATCATGTAATATGCCAACCCGACTTGGAAGCACAAGACAACACATACAAATTTTGCCTTCCATTGTACATTTCTATAGTTCTCTCCGTATGGCTACATATACTTACTAAATAATAAAACATGAAGTTCGTAATCTCAATGAATCGCTACTTCACTAACTACGATCTTATTACGAACCTTCATATAGTTCTACATTTAATCTTGTTTTCCTCAATAATAACTTATCACTCCACCTCGGAAATCGATTCCAGGATCAAGATAATGAGACTTTTCTAAACTAGTTGTTATTTGTGATAGGAGATCGATTTTCTATGGAATACGTTAGGTTCCCTGTATGAAAGTAGTTTCATTCAAAGTATTGATTTTTTGGGTATATTCGTGGGACGTTAAACTGAAAGATTTCATTTTAATTTCAAATCAGATAATCAAACATTGAGAATTATATTTTTATCTCTCATATAAAAGGTAGGAATGCTAACTATATATATAGTTAGGAACATCAACAACCTTACTTCGAGTGATATTAAATCACGGACCTCACGTGTCATTAACACTTATGATTATGATTAGGATTAGGATTTAGGTCTCTGGACTTCTCGAATCGTACATTAAGTTGTAGATCCATGTACTACTAATCTAGGTGCTCAGTATAATAATAAGGGCGTCAACACATCTCTGTTTGTTTCAGGCCATTCTCATAGTTCGTGAAGAAAAATTTATTACTTTTAGATTCATTTAAAAATATATTAATTAGTTGAAATAACTTTTCTCGGTATTTCAAATTTTGTTTCCCACATAATCGAGTCGTAGGCCTTTCTCAAGTTAATAAATGATTGATATACATGGATATATCATTAGCACTTTTTTAGCTGTAAAATTAATTTTAATATATCTTTGTACCAATGATAAACAAATTCTCTCATTACACTATTCTTTAACTTACTTAGTTGCAAATTTCATTATTTATGCAATTCAGCTTATTTCGTTTACGATTTGCTTCCTATGTGATCAAACAAATGATCTTTGTTCGTGTGATTTGTTAAGACATCATGTTCTCATAATATGTTAAGAAAATTGATGAGATTGAAATTTTCAATCCTGTGTGAATGTGCTAAGTTTTGTGTCTCACGCAGGAGAGTCCTTTATTAGTTCCTCAGAGAGATAAGAAAGTTATCCTGCGAATTCTTAAGACAATGAGAACAAGCTGATTTAATGGTCATACATATAGAATACGTCTTCGAGAGTGATCATATTATATATCAGTTAAAGATGACATCGTCAATGAATTTATTAACCAAACTTAATGCACCTTCGTTAGTATCTTTTACAAAAATACAAGACATAGAAATTAATAAAACCTATCGTGTTGTAGATTGCAAATTAATTACAACCGTATATGGAAAGAATGTTTGTGTGGTATTTGAAGCAGAACAAAAAGTGATTCTACTAGGACGATTTACTGAAAAAGTAGAAATAGATCATGGTGCATTATTAACATATTTGCAAAGTGGAAACGTATGTTTAATATACAAAGGTAAAAAAGAATTTAACGGGCCATAGCATGCACGATATTGAATTCACTGAGTTGGCCACATCGTAAGTATATGGACATGTACATGATTATCGACTTCTTCCCCCTTTCACGTGTGCTCAGACAAACATGTGTGTATATTGACATTATTCTGTACTGTTCAGCTATGGGAGTAACATGTCCATGAGTATTTGTACATCGACTATGGTAACTAAGAAAGAATGTTGTTAAATGTTCAATATGGACTTAGTTCAATGAAAACAAAATTAATTTGTATTGGTCTGGATAGTGATACATTTGAGCCAGTGATTCGTATTGGTAAAGGACTTAGGTTTGGAGTGAAGTTAAATTTGTTGGAGTGGGAAAAACTTGTACATTTGATCCCATTTGTTTCGGACTATTTAAATTCGCAAGTGAAAGTTACATCTATAAATTCTCTTGGATGAAATAATGAACTGCTAATGCAAAATTTAGTAGGTGAAAAAATAGTAGTGGTATAGAAAAAAGGAACACTTAATGCTCCTTGAAACAGTGCGTACTAAAATTCAAGCGAATGATTTCATTTCTTGGAAATATTACCGTGTATTGAGCATGCTGTAAAAAGAGTAAACTTTGCATTGATGCGGTACGTGAATATTTTCATTTGTGTACAGAGACCATTCGCAATTATGTACAATCGCAATGTCTTGCATGTACTGGACTTGAGGGAATTCATACATGTGTGGATGAAAAAAATATTATTAGTGAAATGACCATTAGTTTTCCGAATGTATCTCTTCCTTTGAAGAAGAACTGTGATTTAAACATCGATGTTGAAAGATTAAAATTGGAAATAAAAGTATTATGTAAACAAAAATTATAGAAGCAATCAGGGATGAATTATTTGACAGGATTCAAACACAGCCATGGTGGGGGAAAACTGATACTCAACCTTTGGAGGATATCGATGAGATGGATATGTATTGATAAAAAAGAAGAAAAATATTTTTCAGTGTAGTGATTTTAGTGAAAGTGATATATTTTATGATGTAAATTGAGTGACAAGAGCATGTAAAGGATGTCTCACTGTCTGAAAATAATATGCATTATCAAGTTTACTATTCCATTAGTGATATGGAACACACAAAGAAAGAAAACATATTTTTCACTTTAGTGATTTTATTAAAAGTGATATATTTTATACATTTCTGAAAATGTATTATTCATTAGTTCAGCAATATTTTAATTTGTATGAAAAAATTGTTTTTGAATTTATTATTATGAAAAGAAAAAATATTTTTCAGTGTAGAGATTTTAGTGAAAGTATATATTATATATATTTCTGAAAATGTATCATTCGTTAGTTCAGTAATATCTTACGTTGTATGAAAAATCGTATTTGAATTCATTACTAGTATTCTCTAATTTAAGTATACGCTTTTCTTCAGTTTGAAAATTAAAAGATTTAAATTAATTAATGAAATGCTAATTACGTTTACAACATCATCATACTTTACTATTCATGTTTATCATTGAGAAAATACAACCCCATAACTTATGATTCGATTGTGTTCTTTTCTGTTTTAACGTCCTATAAAACAGCGATGCTATATGAGACGCAGGTCTACTATTGCTAATTAACGTTGAATTCAAATCACAGGAGTTCTCAGATGAAATCGAACCCCTTCAACTTTTACATAAGGAGACTCAGTAGTAAATCACTTTGTACACTTCTATTGGTACGTCATGATATCAAATAAAAAATGATGTCACCAATAAAAATCTAATTAAAAAAGAGAGAGAACTATTAGGTTTAGATTTAATTTTGTATATTTGTTTGCAATTTTTACATTTTAACAAAAGTAAAAGAAACGAAAAATCGTCTTAGACGTTCCTTAAGTAGAATTAGTTCGAACAGGAATTCTTAATTTTGTGGCGAGGTCACGTCCCTAATGATACAGTTCCTTCTCGAGACGAGACAGAATACTTCGAGAAGCAAGACCAGACGACACTTTTACAAAAATTTATAAGGTCCAATGTCAGACAGAACCCTTTATAAAAGTCGTAGAAAAAAGGGCTGCATTCTGTTTGCACTGCTGTAAATTAAGGCTATAATGTTCATTAAAAATCGGAAGGTATCCGCTAAATCATGTAATATGGCAACCCGACTTGGAAGCACAAGACATCACATGCAATTTTGCCTTCCATTGTACACTTCTATAGTTCTTTCCGTATGGCTGCATATACTTTCTAGATAATAAAATATGAAGTTCGTAACCTCGGTGAATCTCTACTTCACTAACTACGATCTTATTACGAGCCTTCATATAGTTCAACATTTATCTTGTTTTCCTTAATAATTACTTATCATTCCACCTCGGAAATCGATCCCAGGATCAACCTATTATGCATAATTGTTCGATAGAATGCCCACATCGGAAATCGATCTCAGGACCAAACTTTTGAATAAATAGAATGAACGAATGGAGGATGATAAAGGAAACGAAATATTATAAAATGAAAGATAAATCAACTTTCAGTTAGTAATGTGTATATATAAGGTACGTTACTTCATTGGTAGAGCGTCTGCCTTTGATATTAGAGATGTTCCGTCTCTGTTTAAGTGAATAAAAAACAAACTGTCTTCCTTGGTTTGATTTCACAATATATGAAAATGAATTTGAAGATGTCAGGGACATGAGACCTCAGTGCTAGAGTGCTGGCCTATACTATTAGAGATCTGTGAATGTATTTTCTTCTTGTTTAATTTGAGGATTCGAAATCAAAAAAAAATTCTTGTTTCATTTGAATTGTGAAAAGCTTTTTAGGTCTATTAGGTATAGAACATTTATACTTCGGTGGGGGGTACGTTACGTTCCTTGTATCTAACTGGTTTAGTTCAAAGTATTGATTTTTCTTTCCCCTATGATCTTCTCAGAAATTGTTTCAGATATTAACTCTTCAAATCTATATCTCCTATAGCCTTTGCAAAATAAATAAATAAAAGTAATCTCGATCCCAGACCATTTACTCCGTCACGTTTTGATGGATGACGTTTCTTGTTGAACACATTATCCGGGGAAATGGAAGGAAGAAATTAAAGGAAGAAAGCGACCTGGGACCTGTAAGTTATGTACCACTCCGGAATTTGCATGGTGTGTATTAGGAAGACCCAGAAAAACCTCATTCAAGGTGACTGGCCTAAAAAAGTGTTACATTTTTCGACCGAGTGCCACCACCGAGAATCGAACCCGGGACCGTTCGCACTGATGGCATATCTTGCTTAAAATTGTTACAGGAAATTGTTATTTATTATGGATGTTCTTCAATATTGCCCAGGCCCACAGTAAATGAAGAATGTTTTAGTACAAAAATAAAGTATTTTTTTAAATAAACAATGCAAATACGTTAAAACAATAATTTAAAATGAAATTAATTATTCACTGCGACACTCTGCAGTGCCTAGTTTCGAATTTATTGCTATACTGTGTTGAAAACAAACAATGAAAGGGAAGGGATACGTGTCATTCTGAAGCTCATGTAACGATAAGCAAAATGCAACACTGACCTTTCCTATGTACAAAACAATAATATCCAAGAGTTTTGTTCTCGAAAAGATGTTAAAGTTATCACTATAAATCACAGGAGTCTGCACCCAGCGATGTTTTGTTTCCTGTACTGAAAGTTATTTTGTTCAAGTGTCTGGTTATTTACAAATAATATGTATACTAATATTAGCAGGTATAGAATTAAAAGATTCTTATTTGATCACGATGGTATGAAACCATGAATTTCAGAATAAGCTGTATGTTTTTCATCACAGCAAACGAAGAGCTAGAATGAACATGAATTGTACCTCAACTTTTCTGTACGGACTCGGGATCGATCCCAGCTCCCGTCAAGTGAACTTTGTGATGTACAAACATCGTGTGTGCGTGGGTAATCTTTATGTTTATATTCCATAGAGTTTTCTCTTAACTTCTTCTTATTCAAAGATCAACGAAATAAGTTATTTCTTATTTCAATATTTCTTTCGGCATTCCTACTCTTTCGTTATTTGTTAAATCATGTTCACATTTTATTTCTTATCTAATAACTCCCGAGATATAAAAGTACCAATAAAATGCACAAATGCAGGGATTGAAAAACTTGCTAGGAAGATCTAAAGCTGAAACCTCAAAATACTATTACTCGGTAAACTAGTATTGCCAATGAATCGAGAAACTTCTCGGCACGAGAAGAGATAAGTCTCAAATCGACAAGTACATTTTTCAAATTCGAAATGAAACAGAAACATCCGAGACTCGTAGTATTGTCAAGGAAAAGAGACAAGTGTCGAATCAACAATTACATTTTCAAATTCGAGATAATACAGAAACATCTGAGACTCAAAGGCAACACTATTTCACTCAAGTTTTAGACCTCAAACACTGTTTTAATGTTACATTAGGCATATATAAAAACTCTAAATTGATATAGTAATTGCACGAGCACGATGTATTTTCAAATTCAAGCCAATACAGAAACATCAGAGATTTATTACCAATACTAATTCACACATCCGAGACTTATGAGCAATACTAGTTCACCCAAGCCTTCGATGAGGGAGATGTCCAAATTAGACAAAATTTACAGAAAAGTCGGAATGTTAAGGAAGGTGATGGTCCGACCTATCACAGTAAACAAAGAACAGGAATGAACATGAATTGTACCTCAAATGTTGTGTACGGGTTCGGGTTCAATCCCAGTTCCCGTGAAGTGAACTTTCTGGCGTACAAACATCCTATATGCGTGGGTAACGTTTATGTTTCTATTCCATAGAGTTTTTTTCTTAACTTCTTATTCAATGATCCACAAGATTGGTTATATCTTATTTAAATGCTTCTTTCAACATTCGTACTCTATCTTTGTTTTTAAATCACGTTCACATTTTGTTTTTATCTAATAACTAACGAGATAAAAAAGTAGAAACAAAATGTACAAATGCAGGAGATTGAAAGACTTCCTAGGAAGATACATAGGTGAAACCTCAAAATACTATTACTAGGGTGAACTAGTATTGGTAATGAACCGAGAAACTTCTTGGTACGAAAAGAGACAGGTCTCAAATCGATAAGTACATTTTCAAATTCGAGATGATACAGAAACATCCGAGATTCGTAGACAACACTAGTTCACTCAAGTTGAAACCTCAAAATAGTATTACTTGGGTGAACTAGTATTGCCAACGAAACGAGAAACTTCTTGGCACGAAAAGAGATAAGTCTCAAATCGCCAACTACATTTTCAAACTCGAGAACAGAGACTGTTTATCGTCCTACAGTTCTTTGATATAGCATAACTTATATGAAACCACTTTTAAGATAAATGGGAAAAATCCACACATACCTACACACAAAATAATAATAATGTGATGGTGTATTTTTTATTTTTGTGTTTGTTATTTTTGTAAAGCAATTATGTCAGGTTAGAAAACATGTATCTTTTTTATCACTTGTATTGTTCTTCCATTTACAAATTCAATGGATTTCAGGGTGCATGATGACTTACTGATAGAACACCCATCCACATTGTCATTCTATCATCTATTATTCCTTCGTCATTCACTTGTCTTAATCATGTGTCCTCTTACCGAGAAAGGGCATATTTGTGGGACGTTAAACTGAAAATTTTCATCTTTCTCCATCAATGGGTATTATGACTGTTTATATAATAAAATAAATGAAATATTTAAAGATTTAGGATTCACGACAAGCTTTTACATGTATCGGACCATACTGCACATTTACACGCACATTTCCTTTTCCTTATAGGAAATACTGCTTTTTCCTCTTCTTCTTCTTCGTCGTCTTCTGCAATCAATTTCAGAGGTATTTTTTCCCTTGAGGATGATGCTACTGGTGATGCTTTAGATCATCGTCAGATTTCCAAAATAGGAAGCTATGCGGTTAGAAATACAAGGGTTTTCACAAGACAACGTTAGGTTTGTGATAATTTTGGTATTTTTTTTTATTCTAGTATGTATTTAAAATAACAGTGTCGTTTTAATACTGGAACGACTGAAACATCCACAAAATTCACTTATCGTGAGCTGAGATTAAACCAGGGACTCCATGCACGAAAATTGAACGCTTTACTACTGATCCACAGTTCACATGCTTTTTACGCTCGAAGCGTAAGAAAATATTTCAGTCTAACACCACGAATATGCACATTATGCTAAGGGAGACAGATGATTAAGGCAAATGAATGATTGAATAATTAGTAGAATGAGAATGTGTGAGTAGCCCATGAAAACTGACGGACACGATGTTGTTCATTATAAGCTTACTTGTTCGGAGGTCGAACTAGAGACTGTATGCACTAGATGTAAGCACTATGCCACAGTGCACGACAACTAGTAATAAAAGACTTCTTTTAGCCTTTCCCGCCGGTCTGCCTAACATCGCCGTCCTCTGTGAACGAATACAGATTATTATAATCAAACTTCTCAGAAACGAGATATCATTATTAGTTGTTCCCAGCCGCAAATGTTATGACATTGCATCCTTCTTCTTCTTTCACACATACACACAGTTTCTCTTTCTTCATGCAATGTAATAAAACAAGGAATTAACATACAATCCTCTTCGTAATCTTGCATTGTATGCTTGTCTCTTTTTTACACTACAATGCAATGTGAAGATTGAAAGGGCTATGTCTATCCGTCTAATTGACTGACAAGAATTTTGATCCTTTAGTGATTAGAGCGGGTGTCATACTAATAAAGCGAAAGGATGCTGATAACTTCTAGATAACATCAGGCATACATTTTGCACTTACATTTTCAAAACGAGACAAAACAACAAAAGATTTTTGAGAATACTTCGAGAATCAACACCCAAAACGGTAAGATGGAGAACTGGTTTCTTTGAAAACAATTCATCGTTCCGAGAATAGCCTATGTCGTATCACCTCTCTTAAACCTCTTTTCAAATTGCTAATGATAGAAATCATTTTTGGTTTTAACGTTAATCGCCATAAAGTAAAATCGCTAATAGATAACAAGAATTCAATTCTGCATGAATATATTTAATCCGATCTGATCTTTATTTTCCTGGGGGTCTTTACATGATGTACAAACCTATTACATCTTAGGTTTGAGGAGTGTGATGACTCAGTGGTAGAGTGTTTTCATTCAGTACTTTGCGTCCCTGATTCGATCGCAGTTCGCGTTGTGTGTACTTTCTGATGAATTCAAAAAATCTACAAACACAATGTTGTTCACCGTAAACGTACGTTGTACTGTGATCGAACTAAAAACAGCCGCAATATAGATAAGTGTACAGCGTTTCCTTAGTAAAAAAAAAGACGTCCGTACGGTTTCTTTTCAGAACAATCATTCTAAATGAAGTTTCTTAATTCCTAAACACAAGCATCGGAATAAATCAACATTAGTATACTAATTTAAAAATCCTATCATATTTAAACGTATTAAATGATCACAAAATACAATTTTTATGTGAAAATAATAAAAGATTTTAATCTCAATATTATTATTATTATTATTATTATTATTATTATTATTATTATTATTATTATTATTATTATTATTAAATGCACTAGATTTAGTACTACACTGCTCAGTATAAATAAAAAATATTTTCTTCTTCTTTATGAACAGACGTCCGCTTCATTGATACCCTTCAACGGAAGAGTATCCCTTTCCGTCAAACTTGACTGTGTTTTTACACAAACAAATAATTCAGCCATAATTGAATCTATGAGTGTTTTTGTTTTTAGTCCAAAACAAGTGGAATAAAATGTACAAGTTTTTCCCATTCTGTTAAATTTCACTTCACTCCAAACACAGGGCCTTTACCAACACAAATCACTTGTTCAAATGTGTCACTATTCAGTCCAATACAAATTAATTTGGTTTTCATTGAACTAAGACCATATTCAACATTTAATATGACAAGGAGGACGAACAATCATGTTTCATCTTGTTTATACATGCCCTATACATTTACGATTATGATATCAATTCAGTAAATTCAAGATTGTGCATGTTACGTCCAGATAAATTAATCTTCATTCCTTTAGATGTTAAACATATATTTCTATTTTTCAAATAAGATGCTAATGCATCATTATCAATAAAGACCCTGGAGGATATACATAATAGCACATACGTAAATTATTTGTATAAATACATATTGTTTTGGTAACTTTAGAATATGTACATGTACTTTTTAAGTTATATACAAAGAAAAAGTATGTAATGAAACTTTATTCAAATTTCACTTCAAATTGTATTTTATTGAAAGGTAAGTTCCTTATTACAACTCTTACTAACATTTTTATGTATACCATCATTCGAAGCACTACAAAATACTTGCATATCAGAGTACTTTTCCTGTATTCGTTTAATAAACGCATATCCCTTCTTAAGGTGAAGAAATGGACAATTAGGAAACCATTTCGCAAGTTCTATCCACGGAACATCGTTATCAGTCCAATCTTTTTAATTCACCAGCACAATAGAACTATATAGTTTGATCTCTTTTCTTCGTGTAAAAAAATCCAGCATCACTCAATTGTTCCGGACGTTGTTTTATTGAAACAGGCCGATGTTCGAATGTTCTTAAACGTAATTCCTTTGTACAATACTGATTATATTGAGGAGCAAAACATTTATATGCACTAATATATGGTAATTCTGGTACTTGTTGGAATGATATTCTTTCAGATACGGAATTCGGTCGCAGTTCCATTCTTAATTTCCCACAATTCGTATTTTTCTAATCGTCTGCTTAAATGAAATCTTGCTTAGGTTTCTATGTTCAATTATGTCCGAAATCTATGAAAACAAATACTTCCAGTTAATAGGAGTTTGTCAATACTATACTGCAACGCACATGATAGTCATGTCACCTCAGTAGCTGATCAACCGAGACTAATGCCATTATGCATACAGATACCTGTGCACGCATGCACGGGAAGAGTCAGAGGAAAATCATGTTTCATCTTGTTTATACATGTACCATACGCTTCCGAAGGACCACGATCCTTCGGGTCCGGATTCGATTCTCGGTGAGAAAGCATTAAATATTTTAAGTCATTAAGTTAATCCGATCCTTTATGTCGTGAACACCAAAATCAATGCGTAGTGCGATATACGTGAAATTCTTTATTTTTCATGCAAGGATTAATTAAACTCTAAATCGTGAAGTACTAAATTCGATCCCCTCTCCAACCAAAATGGATTTTTATGTACACAATATTGTCAAAACCCCCTCTCTTGTGCCTTAATAGCAATAGCGTAGCTCTAATATGAGGGAGATTGTCCTCTGAACATTCTCTAAAATGTCCACGAAACATTTAGTAAACTTGTCTCAAGGGAAACAAATATAATGCCAAGTTTCATCTTTAAAAATCTGTATTTTCATTACAGTGATTGTCATGGACGTGTAAGTGTATGGTGTGTATGGGATAGGCAAAACATTATCAGATCACAACTCACAAAGCCTGATTATTTTCTCTATTTGATAACGATGATCAGATAGCAAACACATACCTCTTAAATTGTAGATGTTGGTTGTCGTCTTGAAACAAGGTGCAGCTTAGTGAAACTCCTGAAGACTAGGATCAATGCGACTACTTGAAGTTAGAACTTAGACGATTATAAACTTGATAACTGATAACAGTCCTCCATGACTATTCGCTGTCGTGAACTACTCCTGTCTGCTTCGCTGATCTGATGTGGTCTAATCTCGGTCTGACTGATCTTAGTGACTGATCCAATTGACTGATCTCCGGGACTGATCCCAGTTCCAGCCTCGGTAGAGTATTTATTTGGAAAACGTTGATTTCGAAACTGCTACCTCGACTCACATCACTTCACGTGTTTGCTTATCTCATTGTCGAAATTCACATTTCTGCAATGATCATCAAATAGACAAAATCTCCGTAATCTGACAGTTTTGTCATATTCCAAAAATTGTGTTGATGTTAACAAACAAATCTTATAATATCTCTTACAATAACTGTTACACTGCAATTTGCTTATTTGTTGTCCTTCGTCATCATAACATTACAAATCCACATGTCTGTGTTTACAAACTTACAAAACAAAAACAATAACTTGTACAACATTACAGTCTCATCATAATTTTGAAATATCTTATTAATGTCTTTCTATGCCTAATTTTAATTTTGAAATTTCTTGTCTTTTACTTCTGTCATATCTTCTTGTCTTTATTTTAATCAATTTTAATAAATTTTTGAATTATAATTTTATTTAAACCTAACTCCTCATCACAGCCCCTTTTGAAACTCAAAGGTGCCTCGCAGCTGATCCAGTCAAAGTATGAGATTGGAAAGACAATATCTTTTAAAATATAAACAACAATTAATATATTAACCTTGTTCCCTTTTCTTTTTTTCATTACCAACACTTCAAATTTAACATAAATATCATAATAATGTTGAAAAAGAAAAATAATCAAAATATATATTTACATCAGAAAATTAAATAAAATTTCCGTATTTACATTTTCGTGCGTTAATCTATCTATATAAATATTGCTGTCAAAATGTCCACAGGATCATTTTCCTGCCATCTACTGTCTTTATTCATGATCTACAACCACTCAGATACTTTCAGAGTAATTGAATAAATCATGCTCTTCATTTATATATACATATACTTTAATTTGCAAAGTCCTTCATGGAAAATTCCTCTCACTCGTCTGTGTCCAGGGTCTCCATCTTATATATTTTTACTAAACAGTATCAGTTTTCCTTTCACATCACATCACTGTAAAAATATACTAAATAAATCAATGCTAATTAGCTTCCCACACTTGTACTATCACTCAACTCTTTACACTTCACAGTCGTTCACAAAAACACTGGTAATTATATCGTTTTAAGGGTCCTCACTACAGCGAAATTAAACTACCGCTAATTTTAGAGTTTTTCTGTAATATCTTCAAAACAAATACAAATATTCGAAAAGCAGAAACGTAGTGAACTAGACAATACGATTTTGCATGTGATACCTTCAACACAATTCACCTATCTGCTTTTGGTATGCCGCTATTTAAAGAACCCGCAAAAAATACTAAAACTATCTACAGTTACAAATCGTAAGAAGATAGATGAGTGGTGATAACGGTATCACATGTAAAATCGTATTGTCTAGTTCACTACGTTTCTGCTTTTCGAATATTTTTACTTGTTTTGAAGATATTACAGAAAAACTCTAAAATTAGCGGTAGTTTAATTTCGCTGTAGTGAAGACCCTTAATTATCACACAATTTCGTAAAACCACAATTATCATTAAAACTATGATAATCCATTTTCATGCACCTGGCAACGCTGCTATTTCCGCAAACTTGCTGACAGTTCAAAATTCCAAGCTTGCCCTTGAACGAATTCAAGTCCAGATTTCCGCTCTTAGAACGCGTCACTTTGCAGTTGTGAAACAGTCCTATAGTTCGAGTGTCCACCAAATTTCGATAATTTTATAGCTATAATACTATAATTTGACACGGAATAAAATAATATTTATTCCTTGTTATCTCTTTTTCGGTTATCCGTGTTTTGACCGTGTATTCAGTTCGTGAATGGTCTAAATCGGCGTGTTCCGACGTTGTCGTAGAATCTGTTGGATGTGCATTTCCTAAAATTTCAGTGGTGTCTTCCTTCTATGTGTTTTGTGACTTACTATCTGAAAATTCGTTATTATATGTGAAATAATCGCCTTTATTGATTTGTGATCTGTGCTATTGTGATTCATACAAATATCTGTGAAACTAGTGTGTGATTGTGTATTTCCATGTGTGATTAAGTTCTGTGTTAAGTTTTTAGTATGCTTATTAACCTTGGCATATATCGGACTGATAAGTAATGCTTACTAGATACTGTAGGTAAGCCTATAATTGGCTTCTCATAACCACTTTCAAAATCAATTTAACTTCTGGTATTAACAATCGTACATTCTTTTCTGTCTAGTTTGCTTACTTTGGGAACCGGTCAAAACCCCCACAGCCAAAACACCCACACTCAAGAAATGTCAAAACGCCCACACAAACGGTCATAACCCCCGCACAAATGGACAAATCTCCCAAACACACGAACGGTCATAACCCCCACAGCCAAAACCCCCACACTCAAGAAATGTCAAAACGCCCACACGATCGGTCATAACCCCCACACAAATGGACAAATCTCCCAAATACACGAACAGTCATAACCCCCACATTGGTAATCGGTCATAACCTCCAACGGTCATAACACCCACACAAATGGACAAAACAGCCACACATAGCAACGGTCACAATCCCCACATAAATGGACAAAACCCCACACAAATGGACAAAACTCCCACATGCAGAAATTGTCATAACTGCCACACAAATGGACAAAACCCCCACACAATCGGATAAATCTCCCACACTCTGAAATGATCCCGGTTGTATGTTGCCCTTGTACTTTTTAATAACATTTTTTATTCCACTTAAACTGATGTTGCAACTATTCTTCTTGCACTTTTTGTAATGACAGAAACACTAAAGTGGGCGTCGTAAAGAGCCGCAACAGACTTGCAATCACGATCATTTCAGAGTGTGGGTGATTTGTCCGATTGTGTGGGGGTTTTGTCAATTTGTGTGGTAGTTGTGACAATTTCTGCATGTGGGAATTTTGTCCATTTGTGTGGGGGTTTTGTCCATTTATGTGGGGATTGTGACCGTTGCTATGTGTGGGAGTTTTGTCCATTTGTGTGGGAGTTTTGACCGATTTTGTGGGCGTTTTGACATTTCTTGAGTGTGGGGGTTTTGACCGTTCGTGCGTTTGGGGGATTTGTCCATTTGTGTGGGAGTTATGACCGATCGTGTGGGCGTTTTGACATTTCTTGAGTGTGGGGGTTTTGACCTAGACCCCTCCGAACCACGTGAGATCTCGCCGAGTCTCCCACAACAAAGGTGCGTACGCTAACCGCTTAGCCACGAAGGAGCTCATGAACAAAGACACTCATGAGCTAAAACAAAGGCGGAAACAAGGATGTGTGATGTGATTTTGAGTTTATCGTCCCTCTCAGCAGTGAGGCTATATGAGACGTGGACCTACTGATTAACGTGGAATCCGAACCACATGAGCTCCCGCCGGGCGGAAACAAAAAATTACTGGCGGATTGCTGTCCGTGGTACACAGGTGATAACGGTCAAAAGTTTTAAATTTAAACAAATATAGTTTTAATTAAGCACGAATTTAACTACAGTGTACAGTGGGGAAGGCTCAGTAGTTCGCAAGGATCGTTTTCTTTACAATATGAAACCCTGTGAAACACCCTGCAAACCTATCAGCAAGCCCCTATCAATATGAAACAGGTATTGTGTTGTAATGTTCATTTCAATGTTAACCTATGTAGGCTTACGGAATTCAATACTCGCTCTCAAACGAAGGTGCAGATTATTCATGATTTGCAATATTAAACTCTCTCTGTATTCTTCTAACATGTCTCCCAGCGATTACAACATTTTTTGGTATCTCAATCACTTCTTCGTAGGATAGCTTTATTTAGAGGCCACTGACACCTATTTAATATTAACAAAGTTTCTTCGATAATTTCGCAACATTGTATTATTTTTTGTAATATTGATTAGCTTTGTCAGGCTTATTTAAACACTTTTTCCTTTGCACCGACGTGTCACGTCTCTGGAACAAAAATACACTAGCTCTCACTGGAAATCAAATCCAGAAGCAATGTACTTGAACCATTTGACCACAACAAGGCACATTTAAAAAGAAGTTTCGATTTTGTTCGGAAAATTGTGATTAGGAAACATTTAAAAATATATTTATGAAAGGATACGGAGCAAACGCGCTGTACCTTCTCGCTCGAATTTCTTAAACTGACTCATGTTAGGCTACAGCTATTAATGAAACATTTATTTGGGAAATTGCTATTAAAATAATGTGTTTTGGAAAACTTTGTTAGAGAAAACTTTAGGCCCAAAAGTAAAGTACTCATTGGTCATATTTCCGTTAGAAATAACTTAAGCCATATTTTAGAATTATTAAGGATATAATTGTATGTGAACTATAAGCAAAAGCGTCTGAGTAATTTCTGAGAAAATCATGAAAAACGTCACCCCAAAAATAAATTAACCCTTGTGGATCTTTTCAGGACAAACGAGCTATGCTGTATTGTTAGTGTTTTCATAAAACATTTATTTATGAAATACGAACACAATCGCCTGAATCATTCTTGAGAAAAATCACAGAAAAGATATTAGCTATAATCTTGTCAAAAGTAATATACCACTTCTAGATTTTCAGGATGAGGAATTATACCATATAGCTAGGCTATTTATGTAACATTTATTTATGAAATATGAACAACAAACATCTGAGTTGTTTTTGGGAAGGTCATAGGAAAAACCTTACCCCCAAAGGTAAACTATTCTATCTGTAATTTTGAAAATAAATTACAGATAGATTACAGAGGATAAATTACAGATTACAATTTATGCCATATTGTAAATTATTTATAATCTGGACCAAGTATATCGAATAATTTTTAAGCCAATTGTTAGGAAAAATTTCACTGTCAAAGTAAACTATCTCTTTTCGATTTTTCTTTTCTGAACAAGCGAGTTATACCATATTGTAAGATTACTACAGAAAATATTTTTACTGAAATTACAACAAATTTGTCTCAGTTATTACTAAGAAAATTGTAAAAAAAAAATCAACCCTTGAGTCTTCTTCTGTATGTTATCGGGATAAGCAATTTATGCTGTGTTAGTTTATTAATAAAACATTTCTTTACGAAATATGAACAAAAGTGTCTGAGGCGTTGATGGTAAAATCATCGGGGGAGAGCTACTCATTCTGAATGTTTACATGACGAACGAGTTGTCATATTGTTAGGTTATTAATGATACGTTTATTTATAAAGTGTGTTTGAGAAAATTGTGCAAAAAGAACGCATACCATACAGTAAATTACACCATATGTACTTTTTCAGAAAAAAATGATTGATACTACGGTGGAGAGTTATTAGTAAAATATATATTTATAAAAAATAAACAATCGTTACAGCTGTTTTTTTTTTTGAGAAAATTGAATTATTTTAAATTTTAATCCTTCAGTAAACTACTCTTACTTTTAGGTGTCAAATGATATAAAATTCGAAATGATAGTATGTTATTAAAACGTTACGAATAGAATTCGGTCCAGATACATTGAACAGTATAGCCTCTAATTGAGAGCATGTAAAAACGTGACTTACCGACAGACGAATAGATGGCCAAACATCGATAAATCATTTTTTCGATATGTAGGGGCCATGTAACTTGAATCCATTGAAATCTCGTATTCGATTTTTACAACTATCACCACACTTTCTTCTTTCGTCTCTCGAATAGGCCTACACTGTTACGTAAAGTGATAATTTGTAATCCCAAAAATTTAATTTGTTATGTTTAATGTGTTGTCACGCTAGAAAAAAACTTATGCCTGTTACATCATTTTATTATCAGTTTTTTACGCTACTGTATAATTCGGAAGAATGATATGATTATAGTTAATATCTATGGCATATTTTGGAAGCATTCGTATTCCTCACAAATAGACCTATATAATTTAGTTTTGTTTAAAGAAAGCATTTTTTTATTCCTTACACAGACTTATGATTGCATTTCTTGCACTTGTGGATATGAAAAAAAAAGAAGAGACAGAGAGAGTCAATACTCTAAAAAGAAACACACACACGCACAAACACTACAACAATAATTTAACATCAGCTTTTTTTTATCACAACAAACTAAGGCCTTCATTCGCTGTGACTGTAAGGCTGCAGGTCGCACATGTTTTTTCCTGTTCCTGACTCGCAGACACACTCGAAGTGGGTTGAAGTTTCTTCTGCTGTGCAAAAACGGAGAAGGAAGGAATAGTCATACCATACCATGAACTGAAAAAATCACTGTTACTAATAGTACACTAATTCTGAATAAATACGTCATTAGAGGAAACAAAAAGGTATTTCCTTATTATATTGTTTCGGTTCCTATTAACATAAAAAATATACACTTTATGTAATGTTTTGTAAAAAAAAGTAAAATGGATGGTATGGGATGGGATTCGACCTGGTATCTAAACAGTATAAGAACTACCAGTCCGCAACTCTATCCACCTGACCACAGAGACTACGTTTCATTGCTTGTCTTTTTATTAACAAATAAATGCTCATGGCTATAGAGCATGTCGCTTCCAAACTTAAGACAACAGTTTTCCTCTTTGTTTCTATTTTTCCGTACAACATCTTGGTTACAGGAGCCAATTCATATTTGGCAGACAATTTACAACCTAGGTTTAAACCAATAAATGCAATATTTTACTCCACTTTCTAGTTCCTTGATTCAACTTCTGGATACTACGATACTACCACTCGTGAAATTCCCTCTGCAGTCGTGCTCTGCTACTGCAAAATTCTGTCGAAAGTATTATTGCCAGTATACACAAAACCTAGCATAATTTTGTTTTTTGCTTCTATTTTTATTATTTTATTTTATTTTATTTTATTTTTTGGAAATATCTTCTTGGATGGATTGCTTTCTATTATCTCCAATTTCTAATAACTGAATTTTACCTATAAACGTAAGGAAAATGAAATAATTGCGAAAAATCGTGAGTTACAGTATACGCACCTTTTTTTTCATGAGGGTACGTCTGTATTATACAAATGAAAAAGACATTGTTTAATGTAAAGGAAATGGTTGAACCGTTCGGTGTGAAGTTTTTAACATAGTTAACACCTACCTCAAACTGTGTTGTTGTCACGTCATATTTATTAAAGTGCGTATTCTAATAGAGGAGAGGGAGTTAAAAATACATAACAAATAGAGTACTTCGCGTTAGTGAGATGAAACTTAGTACTTTGCACAAGATTTAAGCCATTTTAAAGAAAATCGCTTAACTTACAAACGTAATGATTTAGAACACTGTATTTTAAACATGTAATAGCTAGATATATAAGGAAAACATTAGTGCAAGTTCATTAGTAAACATTCAGTATAACCATAGTTATTGAAATATAAACTTTGGTGCAAAGTAACCCCATAGCTGGGGTTACTTTGCACAACATACAAAAAAGTATGTTCCACATACGAACATAACGTTTCTGTGCAATGTTTTCCCTTCAGTGTTTATACATTTTACTTTCTACACAATACCGCATGCAGTCTACAAATATTGATATTAGAATGATGCTATTAGTATTAGTACTTAGTTTGAATTATCGATATTTGTAAAGAAAATTATGTATTTTCTGCTACCGGCAGAGGAACCGCATTCTAATAGTTTAGCATATGTCCCAGAAAAATGTCAACTCAGGAACAGAATAAAATCTCCTGAACTAATTTTCCTTGGTTGTTCCTTATGTCCAAGAATATCATCCCAAACGTAATGAGTGGAAGATTTACGGGTTTTAGTACTTTCAGGCTGAAGCCCACCCAAATTGCATGAATTCTTTTTTTTTTTAATTAATGTTAGTCATTCCTATGCGTATAAGCTGAAGCCCCCCCCCCCAAAAAAATGAAGTCTAGTCATTTCTAAAAAGAAAAGCGAAGTCTTTGTGAGTGAAGACACTCTCAAAATACTTTTCTGGATCCGCCACTGTTCATAATTTATTTTCCAACAAGAAATTCGTCTTCCTAAATAGGAAATTTACCTAACTTTAGAATATAGAAGCTTCTAGTAGTAATAATTTCCTATCTAAGCGATATTTTGGACCGGTCAAAGTATCCCCGAGTAGAGACTGAAACTGTCTTCTTCCAGGTTTACTTTTTTATGACTTTAAAACGTTTCACATTTCAATTTCAACTATTGCATAGAAGTTCCATTATACACAGCAGTATTCTACGAAACTGACTTAATTTTGACGGAAAATCTCGTACGTGATATCTTTCAAATTTTGGCGGCCTTTACAGTGACTGCATTCCATACCTCTACAATAATGAACCCTCTTGGTAATTAGAACTGATGTTAACCGCCAACATTATATCCAAAATACAGTTAGATGTTCTATCTTACGGTGTCAGTTGAAACTTCCTCTTTTCTGTTCATGGTTTTGCCGACAGAGGACTGTGAAACTCTTTTCATATTTTGTGCAAAGTAACCCCTGATGTGCAAAGTACGATATATAAAATCCTTATTAAAAACGAGTAAGTACGTATCCAAGCATTTTGATAAATTTCGGTCTGAAGTGAGGAAGAGGGTCAATTTCTATAACTTTTGTTCATTTACGAATGATGACATCGAGCTTGTATGTCTTATGTTCACATTAAAACGGATGATCTGATTGAAATGATTTGTTTTTTACTATATTGTATTTAGCATTTGGCTCCAGTCGGATTTTTATAATGTTACATTCATTAACATGTGTGCTGTAAGAGGAAGGTGAAACTAGGTAGGGTATATAAATATATTGGTTTAAAATGTGAGCTCATCTTCCATCGTCTTCAAATATCAGCTTTGAAGAGGAGAGGAGGCAAGTTCCAAATACGTGGTGAATATGTCAAAATAATATCGCGATTGTCTGTCTGATATAATAACATGAGTTGTTCTTAAACCTTTGATTCACAAGTTTGTTTCTTCTCCACATCAAACTACAGACTAAATTATCATACTCTGCGTTTGTTTCAGAGCAGTCGTATTACCTGATCAAAACTTCTGTACGGCACTATACAGAAAATGCCCCCCTCAATAAAAGATAATTTTAAAAAAAATGCTAGGACATGTTCTGTTTATTTATAATAAAGAATTAATATACTGAATTTCAGCTCTCCAAGTTGAACGGCTTGTGAGATAGCAAATTTTTCGCAAAAATTCGGACCCCCTTAGAATATGTAATATAATGAAACCGATACGTGTATGATAACTTCCCAGTTGGGATTGGAGCCTAACTATATACACAAATCATATCATTTGACTTTGCAATTTGGTTGTGATGACCACGCACACATAGTTACATTCAATTTTTTATATAATAATTCATATCTTATACATGATTCAAACATTTTTTCCCAGTAGTTAGCTCCTCTAAAAAGTCACAGGCTGCGTCTCAAAGCTAACTAATAAGTCCTATTGCTATTATTACAATTGCAAATATCAATATCTAAAATTGCCTGAAGTAAATTTTTTCAATAGAAACAAATGAAAAAAAGAACAAAAAGCATGGCTTGAAAGTAAAACGTAGACAAATTCACTAGTGTTTGGAAGCTGTCTATAATCCACTGAGCAGAATGGGTCGGTGGGTCGTAATGCGTTGTTAAGTCACAGTGGATCGTGTAACGAGTCGCCTTGAGGACACCCCCCGGCTCGTGACTCAATGGACTCGTCCCAAGATGATGATGACTAACGAGAAGCAAGGGAGAGTAAAAGAAAAGAAAAAAAAGAAAGAAATATAATTACAATATGTTATAGTGTTGTTAATTCAAGCTAAATTTAACTGTTATATATATATATATTTCCTTGTATCTTTGTCTGTTAGTTTTTTTTAAAAAAAAGAAAAAAGAAAGAAAGAAAGTGTAGGAGTGCGCGAAAACTAGAGTCAATATGGAAATCATTCAAATTTGCTAGCGCGTCACGTGAGGGTTCGTAGCTACGTGGTATGTGGTTGCCTTCAGCCCGCATACTCTTTCGTGATTCACCAACCGAGACGGATCGTAAATTCGTAGTTTCTTCGGACAGGATGGAACGTGGTTTCGTAGCTGTAGTTTGTCAGCCAGCATGGATTGTTAATTCACGATTGCATGAGTGGTGACGGTTGTGGAACGAAACGTGTACAAGTCTTTGTATGGTGTCGTTGTTTGTGTCAGAGTTTAGCTGTGAAGTTAGACTGGGCCAATGAATGTATTGGGCATTACGGCAAAAAGAGTGAAAAGTGTGGAAAAAAGTGCTTAGTGATATGAGTATAATCACAGTTTCTCAGAAGCTAGTATTTCTGTTATTTTTCTTTCTTGTTTTAAGCCGAAAGATAATAGAAGTATTGGAGCCGAGGCAGGAATTGAACGGGGGACCAAAAGGAGGTCAACTTGTGCCCGTTTAGGCCTATATGTTACGAGTTTGTTCAAATAGCCAGGGTAATCTTTTGATTACTATAACATTAGTTGTCTGGTTATTTGTGGAGCATTTTTGCCCAAAGGACGAACTCTACACATTTTTGTGGGACGTTAATCTTTGAAAAGAAAGGAAAAGAACTGACAAACTATAGTTACTTGCTCTGATATTTTAATGCAGGAAGCTTTACTCTTATTAAGCTCAACTGTTTATGCAAGTGACTGTTTGCACGCTGAAACTAAGTTTAGTTTGAATTTGGCGAGAGAGTTTGAAAAGGGGTTTTAGTCATAGTGCCGTTTGACCAATATATTTATTCGCTTCAAAATACATCTCAGTCAGACAACGAAGCCAATCCCGTTACCGTGACACCACAAGACAAGGTAATAAGAAGAAAGAAAATTTGGGTGAGTGAATTTTTGATTTAAGTAGTATATGGGTCACTTTGTGTACAATTGCAGATTGGTTGTGGTTAAGGTCGTTTCCGCTTTGGTTAGGACGCTATTATCATTTGTATTGAATTGCCACTATAGGGATCTGTTTCTTAATCTAGTTAAATCCTCCCCAGATTGTAATTTAGAAATTAGTGGAATGATAATCCGGGAGTATAGATCCGAATAATTACGAAGAATATTAAGAGAACCGAGATTATTTCCTTGTGGATATGTTTATAACCTTACAGCGTAATTTTGAATCGTTAATACGTTCATGTTGCATTCATTCTTGATGAATGATTTCCATTAAGATTCTATATCGAGCCATTAAGAGTAAATAATTGAGTTTTTGATAAGAATTGAATACTGAAGGTACATTGTGCGATATTTTGTGTATATTTAAGATTAGAAATTGTGAAATTAACATATATTACGTTATTATTATAAATTAATTTTTGTGTCGGTACAGTCACAGTCAATAAAATAGGACTAGGTACAAATTTAGTAAAGAGTATTATAATTCGAATAGGTAGTTTTTTCTAAAGAATTTGAAAGAATAATTGTGATATTACTTTCTCAACCGAATTGATTGAAGAATCATTGAATTATTGAATTGTATTCTCAGTTTTGTACAGTCGGTGACAAAAGTTGATGAAACGAATATTCACTAGTAAACTTTTGTTTACTGATGACGATAAAATATTTCTTGAATAGTATTCTCGAATTGAAAATTGATTATCGAGACTGATTAACTTCAGATTTATTATTATTAAATACTTTGTTAATATTTGAGAACTTACCTTCAGACTTTATTTTATATTCAAGCGAATTTGGATTTGAATTAAAATATTGAGATTGTTGTTGGTTATTACGATTACATTAACAGTTACTATATTTGAATTAAATTATTATAAATTTTGAATTGGATTTCTTACGTATTACTACGCGAAATATTAATATTTATTTACATTTTTTTATTATTATTATTGTTGTCATTGCTGCTTTGTGCATTTATATTATTCTAACGTATTAGTATATATGCACAACCAACGCTTTGAAATAAATATTGTTATTGAAAATTTGAATTCTGGTTGTTCAATTATTTATGATTATTTGCATATCCTATTTATTGGTATTTGTCATTAACATATTCACAAGGAACTTCAATCCGTCTAGTCTGATAAAGCTGCTTTGGGTTTATGTGTCTGTTCGGCCAAGACTCTTCTTTCAGGTTTGCTACTCGAGTTTAAATCGATTGTTGAATTTTTTTTTTTGGTAGAGACTCTCGATTTGGATTCGTGTGGCGTGACTAGGGGGAAAGGGTCGTTTCAATCGGTGGGTCACAGTGGATCGGTGGGTCACAGTGGGTCCCGGTGGGTGGTGAGTCCCAGCGACCCCCTCCATCTCTGGACTGCACATACGAGAAAGCAATCATATATATGTGTTTTAACCTTCCTGACTTTACTTAACCTCAACTAATTTAATTTACAAAAAAATGCAAAAAAAAACAATTATTAATAACATATAAAAATATAGAAATGTATTTTGAGAGAAAAAGTAATCGGTGTACTCGAAACTCGAACCCGCACTACCCACTCAAAGGGCAAACACCTTACGGACTTGCCCACACCACAACTTGTAACGTACGGTTTTGAAGCTTTATTCATAGTGCGTGTGTTACGTAACAACCGTACGAGATGTCATTATTTGCGACGACTTCCTTCAAGACTCGTTTCGTAAATTTACGAGATAACTCATTTAATCCTTAATCAATCCGATTATATGATATATATATATATATATATATATATATATATATATATATATATATATATATATACGATGTATGTGTGTCTGTGTGTTGTTTGTGTGTGTGTTGGTGCACCCAAGAGATTATTAATTCATAATAGATTAATTTATTCTTGATTTTAATCGACAGAACAAATGCTTTTAATGAAAACATGGGGCCTGTTGCAGTAGATGGCTAAAGGCCGTAAATAAAATTCAAACTTCAAGTGTACCTGGGGTAACTCACCGTCAATGGCTGATTTAACACGTTTGATAACAGCGCGTGTAATGGTTGATTTATAAACACCCTTAACAGAGCCTATGTAGATAAATGGGTACCGTGTGTGACTGTCGTTCTAAGAATTCAGTGTTCGAGTCTCAGCCTGGACTGAGTTACATTTTTTTCAAGGAATTAAACACTATGAATGATATTCGCGCTTGATACTGAAAGAGATTTATCCTATGAAGGGAGAAAAAACAAGACAATACAGGGGATATGGGAGAAAGACGGAGATTGTTTATCCTTAAGTGTTAAAATTTAATTTATTCCCTTGTCTTTTGCTCTTTCCTTTCCCTCTTTCCTTCTTTTCTCATTTTGTTTAGCTTTCCATACTTTTTCGGTCTCTGCATGATGCGTATTATTCTTTTCGTTTCCTTTGCATTAATTCCTATCTCTTTGATCTTAAAATGAATGGAATTTCTGCAGATTTATCTCGTGGTTGTTTCTCTAAGTAATGCTCTGAGATAGTAAACTTTTCCTCCAAATGGAGGAATATCCTGGCATGTTATGTTTTCGGGCATGTATTTGCTGTCATGTTGGTTGTCCAACTATCAGACATACAGTGAAACTATTCTGCTACTGGAGAAAGCTATCATTTCTTATGTATCCAACCTCCAGTTATTACTATCGCTGACTGTACCTCAAAACGTGAAAAGTCCTCTCTGATTGACTCAGAAATCATCAAAGTTTTTAAGATCTTCTGATTGTACTAGAAAACTGAAATTTGGCCAAATTGTAGAGTTGTTGAGACAATGAAAGGAAAACTACAAACTTAAATAATTTCAACATTTATCCCGTCGAACAGACAAAAAGCATATAAAAAGAAGTGAAATCGTCGCCAAGTTCTGATGGATAATAGTTAAAATACTTACTTCCTCACTTTCAAATTTTAAATTTGAAATCTGACTGTTGTGTAATTATTATCAGGTTGCGATTATGTCTACTTTATCATGTTCAACGTACAACAACCAAATTTCAAATTTAATTATAAAGGTTGTCAACCAGAACTTGCTAACTCTTCTTTGTGTTTTCACTTTATTTTACGTCCAACATTCCCACCACTCTTACTTAGCAATTTTGCGGTATAAAACGTAAAAATGTATGGGGAGTAATGTAGCCAAATGTTATATTTGCAGTGTAAAGGTTAGAAAAAATTAAAGTAAGAACTTTGGATTTTTATAGTTTTTTATACAAACAATAAAATGTTGACTGTCGGATAAATGATAATAGTGCCGTTATACTTCCTACAAACTTTTATTTTACAAGTTTGTTTATATAATAAAAGACGAACAGCCTTCTGGGGAAATTTTAAAAAGTTTCGCTAATCAATACAATGCTGAAATGAAGTCAACTTCTGACTTTTTTTTGCTCCAAAGCCTCTGTATGTGAGGGTTCATTACGGTAATTTTACAGAGTAAAAGTTTGTGACTTGGATTGGGAATCAAACCAAGGCCATTTGGGTTGCCATTCCAATGTGTTACCAACTTTTAAAATAAAATTATTTCAGATGTCTACAACTTGTTACAGAATATACTTTCTTTTGTAAAGACAAAACACATCACGAGACACTGGACATGTTTGAAATCACACCAGGGCCAAGTCAGAATTCGAACCGGGAACCCTTGGGTCGAGATAATACCGCTTCAGACCTGTTGCCCATCCATGAGTATCATCACATAATGAGTAAAACTTATTATAGCCCTCTCCCGAAACCACAAAAATATTTATGTTCCCACAAAATGTTCAGTCCTACGACATTACATCGCTGTTGGTAGCGAGTTGGTTTTACTTCCCGTTTAGTCCTTTTTTGTATATTTCACAATTTTGAATTCGAACATTAACTGTTGTTCTATTTCTTGAAGTTATTTCCATGAAACTACATACAGCAAAAGATTCAGACAACTGTTAAACTAAATACCTTCCAGATTAAAAATCATGAATTTGATTATGAATGCATAGGGAAAACATACCAAGTTCTCTAGTCTCATGACAGTTCCTCTAGATAAAAGCACATGTCACTATTTGTGTGTAAAGATACGATCGGCAGAGTACACCGATGCTACCTTCGCTAAGAGGATGAATTTTCTGACATGAAACGTATCATTTCCTATCTTGGAGAATGAGTAAACATAAAGTAGGTGATGCAAACCTAAACGCAATTCCTTGTCATCGCATGATGGAACTAGGGTAATGGTTGAAGTTCCCATGTTGTGCGAGAGGCGGTATTGTTTGTTATTTCCGCGTACGTTTGTCGTTGCCCGTGCTTGCAACCTCTCACGATAATTGCGAAAGATGAGCTCACCTCTGGTTCTAGGAGTCCCTGGTTCGATCCCAGGCTGTGAGTACGTGCTGGACCACATCGTGTCTGTGGGTTTTCCCTTTCCTCCTACTTTCTCATTCCATCATTTCTTTCATCATTCACTTGCTATTTCATCCGTCTCCTTTGGCCTTCGCTTGCGTAATCATGGGACGTTAAACTACAGATTTCATTTCATTTCAATTCAATTGGGGAAGATACATTTGTATTTTCGGGCGAAGATTTCTCGGCAAGATGGTGAATCATTAAATTTTGTTTTTTAATTACAGCTCATCGTCAATGTAGTGAAAATTGATATGCATTCGTATTAATTATCAGAAGTCCATTGTTCAAATTAAGAAAATAGGTTTCACTGAACGCTTACATTTGTACACGTTATGACGTTTAATGCACAAGATTGTGGTGTCTTCCTCGATGGACTTTTATCTGCGGCCTGAAAAGTTTTAATCTATAGCTGACAAAATAAATTATATATATATATATATATATATATATATATATATATATATATATATTGTACAGTTTCCAGTGATGTAAGTAAGGTAATGTTTTTGTATGTCTTATTGTAAAGGAACCCATACTGTTCTTATGGGTGAGACAGATAGTATCCCCATTTCTGTTGGCTGACCACTAAAAGAAGTAAACTATTACGTGATTAAAAGAAGAGCGATAGTTCGGTTCTCCCATGTTATACATATAAATTATAGGTAACAGAACATGTGCGAGTCATGTACATTTGTCAAATCGAAGTATTTTAACTTACAATTGTGCAGTTTTTTACTACTCATTTTTTGTTATGCTGGTGATCACTTTTAAATGTATAAGGAACTTTTGTGGCGTAACTTGCTTGCAGTTTTAGGTCCCATGCTGTGAAATTTTAAATTTAAATTAGAGTAGTAACAATCAGTTTTTCACTTCTTGTTGTTGATCATCATCTTGAAATTTACGTTTTCCTTTTTGTTTAGGTTTCTTGTAATGTAAACGTGCATACAAAGTAGTATTTTTGTGGTGTACTAATGGTAATGTAAATTGTTCTAAGCTTCAGACTGAAAGTTGCCAAATAGAGATACATATTTATATCTTCTGTAATATTTAAAATATTCTTATGCTTCTACAATTCCTTACTTAGCTCTTCTTATCCACTATAGTATAGCTGAAGTGTGTTATTTATTTTCAAACTTCGAAAGTACCCATTTGAGTTACTTAGTGTAAAGTTTTGTGAGAAACCTTGAAGAGTAAAGGAGTTTTGAAATCCCAAAAGAGTAGCCAGCCTCAAATATGTTTCTAATTCAGTTTTATTAACGATATGTGTATGTTTAAGCTGTAGCAGGCCCGTTGCCACAGGAGACTACGAAGAGCTAAGACCCTTCTAGAACATTTTTTAAAAACGTTTATCATGGTTACATATGTTCTCAGCCAATATGTTCTTAAAAAAAACACCTACATACGGAAAAAAAATCATCAATAACAGAGGCATTTACCATACGTACAACAGACAAATCAATCAACATTAAAAAAAAAACTACAAGAGACACCAAATGAAACTAATAAATCTACAGAACCAGACAACCGGCTTGAATGTATCAGATACACCTTGAGTGCCTAAAAAATTTGCTTTATTTCTTTCTTTTTTATCTTGATTTAATTCCTTTTTTTCTTTCTTTCTTTCTTGTCCAGACCGTCGGAGACAAACATTTAGCCGATGCTCAGTCTTCGAAAATCTTTTGTTGTGCGAGAAAGCTTAGTATGTATCGTGAATATAATGGTATATGTTCTCGCTATGTGTACAATATATTGAGTATTTTTTGGTGTTTCTTAATGTCCGAGAAATATTTTTAACTGAAACATTGAAAACAACCAACTTCGATAAGAATGAAGTATACTTTAATGTGTTATTATCGCTATTGTAATTTAAATACTTTTTTCAAAAATAATTACAAACAATACCTCTTAAAAAAATTATGAAGTTCATAACGTTTAAAGTGCTAAGACCTGATAATTCCTGAAATTACGAAGTTTGCAATCAATAGAATTTTATATTTGTACTCTGATAAATTTGGTGCGTAATTTAACGTTAAATTTTATATTTCAGATTGCAGAGCTCCGTAAGATAGGGGGTACTAATATTGACAGTATTGTTACGAATATAATGAAGCGAATTCTAACCAACATGTTAGCAGCGGAAATAAGTTGGACAAGCGGAAAGACGAAGACATCATTCTCAGCCCTTGCACTTTGTGATGTTCTTACAGGTAATATATTATGATTTATTATATATTTTCTTATATTATTATTTAAGACGATTAACTAGAATGTGTATGTGTTTCCACTCGATTCGACCATCCACCACAAAAATTATCCAGAGGTTAGTATTGTAAGACAATTGTCTGAAGTAATTTGTTCACAGAGCTCAGTTTTTCCAAAGAATTTGTATGAGAAAATAAATGTTGATGTTTCCAGAAATTAAATTGAGGATTGTGAATTTAGTATCTTATACCATCTTACATAAACTTATTCTCTTAGTTTCTTGATGCTCACTACTTGTTTAATATAATTGACTTTTCTTAAAATTTAATGATCGTGAACTGTTGTTTCATTCTATTTTAAAATTTATTTTTGAGAAAGAAGAATGGATGGTAGATTTTTTTTTTATAATGTTGAGGAGTGCGTTATCCAGGAGATATTTTTAAACCATGGTATAGTACACAAATATTTCTCACGTTCTGAAAAACCTCTAAACTTAATTATAAGGTAGAATTACAAGCTACCACTGAAATGCTTCGTGATTTTAAATAAAATTAGGATGTTGTTTTTGAAATACACTAAAGTCCTACAAGTTAGGGGATAGCGATATAGAACCACTTCATGTGATGCGGAAAACAAATATAAATGCACATAGCACTCGCACTGCTGTTACTTGAACTTCTGTAAAAGGTCATTGACCGTGATGTTGCCTCTACGACGGAAACTATCAATGTGTGTGTTGCTCTTGATAACTGCCAATATGCCGGATAGTCATACTTATCATGGTCCCAGTTGATATGAACTGATGGTAGAGTGCGTATGTGGCGGAGACTCTAGACGCCGTAGACTCAAGTTATCAACAAGGCTGTTACAAGCTGGTGGCCTGTAATTGTGTGGTGCGTGTTTATATGGCATTCTTGGATCCTCGAGTCCGATTGACCTAGACAATAGCAGCAAGCCAAAATTATTCGCGATTGGTTTGCAGAGCATTCTAAACAATGAATCGGCCAACTATACTGCTAGACATAAATTTAATAGAAACATGTACGATATCGTACGAACCATTTGTTCACACGTTTTACTTGCAACAATCACGTCATAATAACCAACAACCAAGACTTTATGAAGGATTTCCACCGACTTGTCGAGTCCATGCCATTCCAAGTTGCTGCACTCGCCATGCTCGAAAAGGCATAACACGATAGACCTATTATCTTTGTATCCCACAAGTTTTGGCACCTCATTCCACCTATTGAAACGCATGTCGAATATTTCACATTCCTTCATGTTATAACACATATCTATTGCAGAAATTTGGCAGTTTTTCTCATTCAGAAATATGATATTTCCAGAGACAGTGAGGCAACACGCGTCCAGCAAATTTGCTACAGATGCTGAGATCAAAAGACCAGTTCAAAGCTGGCTTCGTCACGCAACGGAAAGAATGAAAAGAGAGAAACGTAAGTAACATATTGACACTTTTAGGTTTGTAAATTGCTTGATCTTGCTTAGTCGACGTGGTGAACGGAAGCTTAAAGCAATCAATTATAATTCAGAAAATTATTCTGTATTATAATGTATTGTTGATGTCGCACCAAAGACACCATTGTGCGACCCTACTTAATAGTTCAGAAAAGTCCTTGTAAAATTAATAATACACTCTCTGTGCATGTGTAACGCACCCGCGATAGGAATGGAAACCCATTTACGAAGTGGGATGTGTCTACTAAATACATTTTATGACTTTTAACGCGCGCCAGTGTAGATGGCTATTGTAATTGTTATAGTTCTGTATTTTTCTCTTCATACAGGTCCGGCAGTCTTCGTTTTTAATGTTGTTTTGCCATGCCCCAAGAAATCTTACACGATATACTTTCACATAAACTTTATAAACATGTCAAAAGACTGCTTCGGTGGCAATCGTCCTTCGGGATTCTACAGGGTGTTTACTGGAGTTGACTTCTTGACTTACAAATTTTCAAAACACCACCATGGATTAAAAAAAAAAAGTTCAAACTATGATATTCAAGAAGCTGTAAAATGTGTTGATAAAGCTAGTTCTTCAATATTCTGATGGAAAGAATGCATAGAAACTAGTGGGTTAAAACAAAAAAAGGAAACACTATTCATTTTCTTTCTCGAATTACCAAGTTTTTCAATGTTTGACCAATTAATCTTATCATCACCTACACCCAGATAATGGGACTGCCATCTTGAAGGGTCTCAAAGGAAATCTTAACATTTCTCCAGTATTACACAATAATTTCCAGTACATTTCAATATTTCTAGTAAGGAAAGCAAATACCAGTATTTCAAGTACCAGTAGACACCCTGTTCTACACCACAGTTGATTCACATTATCTTCATTTTGTGTGTGTGTGTGTGCGTCCAGCGGAATTCTAGATCTTTTTTGTACGGTTGGGGTAATTTTTGGTCATCCCATTGGAAATACTTGTATCAATATTGTATTTTGTTTATTACTTTGTTGCTCCTTTCTAACTTCTATCTCAAGGTTTATAACAAAGTAATGTTAGTAATTTGGCTTCGTATGTTTCATTTTTCACTTTTTACATGACATCTGATACAGAAGAAAGTAAATGAATTCAATGGATAGGGTTTTTTTCTTTCATTGAAACAATTTTTTACTTACGTCAAGGGATAGTAATGTTCAACAATGAATAAAAGAGACAAACGTCATTATCCAAAGCTCGAACTGGAATGTGTGTCTGCCTCGATTGCCCTGGACAGTCAGCTATGTTGTTTGTCTTTGCCTTTTGGCTTGATTACTGATTTAAAGACTAACTTTATATATTCATCGCTATGCGAACTAAATCCAAACTTGGTGTGCTTTCTCTTAGCTTTTTAAAGTTCGTTGTTGATTTATAATTACTACTTAGTATTGTATTCACTTCTTGTCAGAAGCGCGACTGATTCTGTCACCAGCCTAAAGCTCATTTTTTTAATCTAAAAGAAATATAGGAAAAATAAACTTTTTCTAAACTTTATTAACCAACCCTCGCATATTCCAAACACTCTAGAAACTCTTCTCTCATCGCTTTGGCATGCATCTTCGTTTGTGTTGGTAAGCCTCAGTTAGATTTTGTGACCAAATATGAACATACGATGCAGAAACAATGACTTCCTTTGTAAACACTTCCTTGAGTCCGAAAAAACGGAAAAGTTGCAATAACACCTCTGTCTTGTCATTAACTACTTCTGGTTAAATAATTCAAAATGTCCGCGCTTCCTCAACCAAAGAGTGTAAACTTAACGCTATACGTCATCAGCGGAGAGCTCCAGCCTCGAGGGCATATACACAATAGCGAACTGAACAAAAGGGGCAGTCTTTCTGTATCTACACGGCGATAGTCCTCGTGTCGTCGTTCGTTCGCGTATTGCGCGCTTTTCACTAAAGCAGCGCTCATGCTGCCTACAATTATAGCACTGCTATGTGATTACACGCATATAAGCATTCTCTTTTAATACCTCAAGTGTCAAGTCAGAATTGTTGAAGTTACGTATATGTAAAAAGAAATAATTCGTACTTTCGCAGTAATCCTTACATAAGTAAACTCGTACAATAAAGTGCCATTAACAATCTCATGAACAAGGAATTATGACTGTGGCACCAGTTTGGAATATTCGTCAGGAAAGCAGCAGTCGAAACTCAAACCTAAAACACTAATTACAAAAGCAGTATCGGTGATTGAACCCAGGACACCAATGGAGTAATTCGCAGGCTAGCCGAAAAATACGTGAGTTGTCTTTTATCCAAACCACGCCACCATAATAATAATAATACTCAGTGAAAAGTCAAATCTAGTTATATTTTGAGCTTAAATGTTGTATGTAATGTTTACGTTCATTAAGTAATATTATATTCTTACTATTCAAAAGTGATTTTATCATTTGTTGCATAATTAATATTTAATTCTATTATACTTGTAGCTTAACAAATATCTTTACGTTGTCTACATTTTCGTCTGTTGTGTTTCCAGCAACCGCATGTCGAAATTGTAGGCATGAGCGTCGATCATGGTCGTCGTGAGATAGCTGAAAAATAAAAAGAAAAAAGGAGCAAGGTATGAAACTAAAAAATTAATCCGAACCACGACGTACACATTGGTCACAACCCGAAATGGCGACCGTGACAGGACCTAGTTTAATCTTCGTATAGAATTGTATTTAAATATATTAGTGTTCATTTATTAAAACTCAACAACAGTAAGAATTTAAATCACGTAGTCACAAGCAGCAGATTTGGTGCAAAATCATGCGAAGATTGTTTCAACTTGTGAAAAGAAAGAAAAGAAAAAGAAAATAATGAGCTGGATTTGAAAAAAACAAAAAGTAAAGCTAGTTATCATAGATATATCATTAGTATAATTTGTTTCGTAAGAAATTAAAACATTTTGTTTCTTCGCGAACTTGTCTTCCGTCAACTTTTAGAGTACGTGCAAACGAAAATACTGAACAGGTGATCCTAGCCGAACACACAAACACATATATTTGTATTCATATACATGCACCTTTATATAATGATAATAATTCGTTCATGTTTATGTTAACTTTCTATCGAAATACTGTGCAAAACGAAATTTTGTTCTAAAACTTTGTGTAATTGAAATGATGAAATAGTTTTAGAAAGGTGGTATTGAAATCAAGTGTTTATTTTTGCATGTTTTATATTGTGATTTAGTTGCTTGTAAGTTAAGTAAACATGGAGAGTAGTATTACATTAGAACAAATTCAAGCATTATTGGAGAAACAGTCTGAGAAATTAGAGCAAAAATTAGAAAATAATAGTGCACGTTTAGAACATAAAATTGAGAGTAATAACGAACGAGTAGATAAATTAATAGGTGAATTCCAGCAGGCTATAACAGGATCAGCAAATGATATAATGATATTTGATAGTAGAATTGATAGTAAATTTGATGAGTTGAGTAACAATATTGCAGCAATCAATGACTCCTTAATTCAAGTACGCTCTGAGTTAGTTTACGTAGCCAACTGTGTTGATTCAGGAACTGCCGAGTTTAAAAACAGTGTAGTGGAATGTAACAAAAGCCTCGTTGAGTTTTGTGAATACATTATAACGACTCACCAAGGGTAGTCGTCAACCTGGTTCGATCAATGATATATAAATCTTGAGTGGTAGTAATCATTTGCATGTAAAATTATCTTTAATAATTATATATACTATTATTCTCACCTTTTATATAAGAATTATAAAGTCGATGAACGGTACTAAAATGGTTTATTAGTTGATACACTTTATGATATATTTTCATTCAAACTGTCATGCACACAGACATGATGATTAGGTATCCATAAACAATTACATAGCAACTAACTACATAACACTATCTATATCTCCTACAGATATTAAAAACATTCTTCTTTTGTTAATATTAAATTAACATTCTATTAAGTATAGTGCACATGTATGAGCACTTTCTGCCCAAGGTACAGGTAATTATTAAACTATCCAAAGTATTTCGTTATATAAAATGTCGCCCGACAATTGGACTGAATATAAAAGTCATAAGCGAGCTTGGCTTTTATCTTCAAGAACCACTGGTCCGTTTACAATAATGGTCTTACATTACATATGTCCATCACATTTTGATCGCCTCTCGTATGTATCTTCATTACATATCATAGATATAGATACATTTATAACAAATCTTTTACTTCATTAATACTTATCTTTTATTACATTAATATTTATCCTTTATTATTAAAAACGTTGACGCTTATTAATATAATTAACGAGGGTGAAACACAAATTACCATGATTAATAGTTTCAATCATTATTGAAACGGTGATGTTACAAATAATGTTTGATCTTTCAGGGCGCATTGAATAACAAATAAGTTAGATGGTGTATTTTAATGTATACATCGTAGCACTAAGATGTCATAATAAAGAAGAATCTTGTTCAAATAACATATAGGATAGCTCATAAAAACAGTCGTCGAATAATGAGCTAAATAAAAATGGACCTTATTCTTAACATAATCTTTGATAACAAAGCTTCAACACAAGTCAATCTAATATAAATAATCTTTGCTTTTAATCAATTATGAATCGAATTATAATTCCTCATATTGTCTGTATAGCGAAGTTATAAGAATTGTTTTCATTATTGATATTAACACATAAACTTAAAAATAAAAGTTCACAAGAATCTATAACTGATATGGGTTTAACCTAATTTCATTAACGGTAATCAGCTTACATTCATACTTGCATACGATTCTAATAAAGTACATTGTACTGCACAATCATGATTAGGTTTCACAACATGTTGTACATGTATTTTATCGTGATTCTGATTTTGATACGAAGTGCCATCTCTTGACCTCCAATTACGTCTATCCACGTAGTTTGCTGTATTCCTGGAATTTCGCCATACATTCTGTCTATTTTTAAACCTATTTTGATTATATGGTCCAACATAAGGATTGCTACGATTAATTAGGTTAGGCGGATTCCCTACATAACTTTGCCTATTTTGCTCGTTTTGATTGTTAGAATTTACTCGGCTTAGGTTGTGTTCCGTATCGTTCACACTTCTGATATTTAGATTCCGAACAGGTACAAAATGATCTGAATTATTCTTATTTTTACCCACTCCTGCTTGTTGATTCATAGCATGGTATTGGGTTTCATAGCATTGGACAAGCATTAATAAATGGTTGAAACTCATACACTGTGTGGAGAACAAGATCTGTTGTAACTTAAATGGGAGCAAATTTCGAATCGATGCTATTATTCTAGATTCCGATTGCAAGGGATTAACGACTTTTAATTCGTTGTATGTATTTACAACAAACTCTACAACAGATTTGTGCAAACGAGGATTGAAATGTTGATTTCTAATGGTGGCATCTCGATTTGCAAGCATAAAGTCATTTTCATAATTCGCGATCAATGCCGCTTTGAATTCCTCGTATGTATTGATGTGATCACGTACTGCTTTAAACCATAAAGAACATGGTGGGAGTAATACATGAGAGATTAATTTCATATATTGTGATCTATCTATACACATTATATTGCATTCGTCCTGAAATTTTTCCAGGAAAGAAGTAGCGTTTTCATTACATTTACCACTGAATTTACTCATAGCCCGTATTTCACTCATCTTAACACTTAACTTTACCTTTCCTTTATCATTCCGTGTACTTATTGGGTGACAATTCCTATCCATGACGTGATGTGTCGTTGCACCATCCATTTTTCGCCCATCTGTACTCTTCGGATGAATTTCTTCCAAGATAATATCCTCATCAGACACAGGTGAAGGCGAAGTCATCTCTGGTGAGTGGGGAAACTCCAAGCGCTCACTACCCATATTATTGTGGTATGTGTTGTCCTTAACCTGTAGCGTCCTAATTTCCTTCTGTAGAGTAGCTATCAATTGCGTATTTGCACGTATGTTGTTAGAATTATTGATAACCTGAATCTTTTGCTGTTGAACAGAAGATTCTATTACTTCTAAATCCTTTTTTACATCACTGATTTCTTGGATTTGGTGGTTGTGCTTTTCCTGACAATCCTCAGATATTCTTTTTAACTTTTCCTCGAACTGCGAGGAGATGTGATTCATCGCCTGGACAATTGACTGTTTCGTTTCATCTGACTTCTGTTCCATTCGTCTACTTAATTCCTCGTATTGCTTGTTAGATTCTTCAGACTTCTGTTCTATCTTCTGTTCTATAGTCTGCTTCAGTTCTTCGTATTGCTTATTGGATTCTTCAGACTTCTGTTCTATCTTCTGTTCTATCGTCTGCTTCAATTCTTCGTATTGCTTATTGGATTCTTCAGACTTCTGTTCTATCTTCTGTTCTATCGTCTGCTTCAATTCGACCAAATTTTGTTTCATGGCTTCAAAATCGTCCTTACGACATTGTTCTTGCCGCTGTAAGGTTAGCAAGATTCGTTCTTCGAATGTCATTCCTGGTGCTACACTATGTTCACCGTTATCACTATTATTGGATTCATTCTCCATTGCTTCACCGTTCATTGTTCTTATAATTATTCTACCACTTCTCAGTCTTGTGAAATTTGTATTCATCAACTTTATTACAGAAGTAAATTCACTCTTACTTTGCTTCGGGATATGAATTTACAGCAAACTCCCGGGTGAGGTAAACCAAAATTTTTATAACGACTCACCAAGGGTAGTCGTCAACCTGGTTCGATCAATGATATATAAATCTTGAGTGGTAGTAATCATTTGCATGTAAAATTATCTTTAATAATTATATATACTATTATTCTCACCTTTTATATAAGAATTATAAAGTCGATGAACGGTACTAAAATGGTTTATTAGTTGATACACTTTATAATATATTTTCATTCAAACTGTCATGCACACAGACATGATGATTAGGTATCCATAAACAATTACATAGCAACTAACTACATAACACTATCTATATCTCCTACAGATATTAAAAACATTCTTCTTTTGTTAATATTAAATTAACATTCTATTAAGTATAGTGCACATGTATGAGCACTTTCTGCCCAAGGTACAGGTAATTATTAAACTATCCAAAGTATTTCGTTATAACATGCAGACGGCACGGCTTAAGCGCGAGGAAGTGCAAGGCGAAAGTAAAACCGTAAATACTCTCGAATTCGCGCAGGCTCACATCGCGGAAAATAGATGCATAATAAGTCAGAGAATTAGCTACAGTCAAGAAAAGGAAATATGTAGTGTGGAAGTAACAGTAAGCAATGGATCGTTATGTGTACGTACAGACAATTACGTTTCTAGTATATTTAGTGTCATTGATTTACCGGCTAAAAATGCTGATGGTTCACACACAATGAATGGTAGCGTTGGGAATGCGCGTACCCAACCAGAAGCCAGGGAAGGCTTGAGAGTTGAATTATTGTTTTTGTGTGATGATTTAGTTACAGTGTTGTCGCTTTTACGTCGCGGGCAAGTGGTCTTGCGCGACCTAATAGATTCGAATTTGTCTTTGGTACCATACACGGCCAACGTGAATTGCATTTTTGTGCTGCAAATCCATTCCGACTTTACTAACTTCGAGCACGATAGTGAGAAACAACTCCAGATTAATAGTTTAAAGTGTAGGCCTATCCAGTGAATTTTGTTTTACGTGGTAAGCGCTTTATTTGTAAGTAATTTGTCAGAAACATTCACGGTAATCGAGCCTAAAAGTAACATTCTTACTCAAGTGCATGCAAACAAAAGGAAATTGCCACCAGTGAAAAAGCTAAAATGTAGTACCGAGGTCAAGAAGGAAAATGAAATAGTCCATGATAACCAATCGGGTTTTGCTAACACTGTGGTTTATAGGCATTCGGTCTCAAGGCGTACCAACAGTAAACTTAAAGGGAGTAAACTTGAGCACAGTATTGTCACCTTTTATCAAACTAATGTGTTATCATTGCGAAATTGTAGAAAACGAAGGTTCAAACGCAGATCTACTCGAAAACAGCTGATAGTCCGTGATCATGTCAATGTCCGTCGATTTCAATGCAAAGTGTATTCACAGCGCGTACAACCATGCATCAGGTGCACGGCAAAAGGTGGAGTAAGAATAAAGGAAAAACGTTTTCAAAAACGAAAGTTAGCACCAAGCGATCGTGAGAGAAAGAGACTTAAGCGTGAATCGAAGCTGATGTATGAGCAAACTTGTGAGAAAATCAAGACGCGAAAAAAGTGTATGTCGACTTCGAAGAATGCTAAAAGGCGTAAGCGTAAATACGTACGAGTACTGTGCAGTAAATTACATGGAAAATACAGCAACAATAAATATCCGCATGAAAGGAAATCTGCGCATGAATCCATAATGCATCGTAAATTTAAGCGCCGTAAAAGAAAACGTATTATCGCGTGGAGATTTAATAAATGCGTTGCAAAAAGAAAAAGAGCCCCGCGAATCACAAAAAGTAATTGGAAAAGTACTCGTAAGCGTATAAAATTGCAGGCGTACAAGTGTAATCAACATCGATGGAAAATTAAAATCTTATCGCAACCAAAGCGTAAACTCTGCCCGAACTTGGACTAACTCCCGAAAGAGACGAGAAATTAAACACCGAATAAAACTTTTAAGCTTTTATAGAGAATAAAAATAAAGATTGTTATCCATTTGTTAAAGATTGTTAAAGATTATTCCCCACCGAATCTCGAAAGTTAGGAATTTGTTTTTCAGCTTCAAGTGTGTGCATACCGCCACCGACGCGCCGATCCAGAGGAACCACCAGTATCCATTTATAATCAGGTACGTTCATTTAAATGTCATGTTTTATGATTTCTTTACAGCTTTTGGAGATGAAAGAAGAATGCGGAAAGCAGAGGAAGGACCGTATTGGACATTTTAAATAGGTAATCAATTTAGATCGCGAATTCGGACTTTGAAAATTTTAATAATACCCCTCCACTTTTGAAAACTATAGTTATCCCGTTCTGGATACAGAACTTCTGTATCGAATCTTTGTTAGGATGTATATGTTTTGCATGTTTTATTTCTTTTCAGGTACTTCCAGTCTTGGGAACGAAACGTCATTAATAAAATTTTACTATTCCATTTTCTTCGAGTTTTTATTCATTTACCTTGTATGATTATATGAACATTTAGTTGCCCCCATAATATCATGCATTTAGAGAAATGCTAGGCAATTAGAGATATTTGAAAATTCAATTAGAGAAATACTTATGAATATCACAATAATTATGAAATTTGAATTTTTGAAAAAAAATGTGTTTCTCAGTTAATCAATTTTTCATCTAACTTTGTTATTAAGCATATGTAAAAGTATATTGAATTCATAATATCAAATTAGTTAGGTGTCGGAATATTGAAAATTAAATATTATTTAGTATGATTTTGAAAGTAATTGAAAATAATGTTGAATTTAATAAATTTGTTTACGAGTTTATTCACATATGGCATTTGTTATGTAAAGTTAATGGGTATCTGCCATGATGTTAATAAAGTTTGAAATTTAATTGAGCTTAGAGATAACCGTTCTACAAGTTAAGAAGAGGTAAAAGGCTGAAAATTATGATTCAACCCTTAGGGGCGTCACTATTTTCATTCTAAATTAAAGTGACAAAATCGGGGTAGCGTCCGATTGGGCCTCAGCTAGTGTGTGATTTGGCAATTATGCACACACACTTCAAAATTTTATTTTGGCTTTTGACGTTTGACATATTTCTTTAAAAATAAGATATTTAATTGACGCTTAAAATTTTATATTTTTATCACGCATTCATTCTTAATTGACTTATAGAGAAAAAACGAAATTACGTTTGTTTTGGAACTTCAGCACATAATACTTTTCTCTTCTTTTCTTTTGGCTGTACTGTGTTAACAAGATAAGATAGTAAAAGATGCATGAAATGTTGTTTAAATTTGTAAGATTTGTTATAGTATCATGTTAACACGGTACATCCAAACAAAACAGATACAATTCGGTATCGACGTATAAAGTGTCTACTTCAATTAGGTAGCATTACCTATAATATATTTGGTACATTTAAAGTGAAATATTTCATTAAGTGTAAATAGTGTGAAAGCATGTTAGTTAAACGATTTGGCAATCAGTTTTGTTCAATTTGAAATGCTTTGAAATGAAATGCTTTAAAATGAAATGAAAAAAATTACGTATAGTGACAGTGAGTAACTGGGACATGCAAGGCAACAGGCCAGTTGTAATTTAAAAACTATAATTGGGCAAGAATAGATTAAAAAGGGCTAATAAGTAGTTTCCATGTTGCGGGTTAATGCCGGTGTCAAAGGCTAATTGAAAAGCGGCACCGATGTTGAGTTTCGGGATTTTAGCGATAATATTCGCATAGAGGGCGATAATGGCGTATAAGGCCTATAGAAACGCAGACGCTTGTATTGAGGACCATGAATTATATATATTGCGAAGTGTACACGATGCAAAGGGCAATGAAAAGGCCGCATCTGTGTTATTCAAGGTTGATTTTTCCCTCGTTGTTGTTGTTAAGTTCCCAGCCAAGGGTGCTGGAGGAGGCAAGAAGCCTATATTTTTGTGTACTTGTGCTATTAAATGACAATGGTCCATAAGGTTGACATGTATATGCTTTTTATGTTTGATGCTATGAATGCTTAAAAAATATTTCTAAAAAACCGCCCATGCTTTGAGGTAAATTTATCCCTCTTATGTTGTGTAAATTGTCTTTTTAAAAACAACCGAAATATAAATTATTTTAGCTCAGTTTTACAAGTGCCCGTAACCCAGTTAGTTGCCATTAAACGTCCATCACAAAATTGTTAATAAATTGTTATAGGTAGGTTAAAGTAAATAAATAAATAAACTTAAAGTTGGGATTTCAAGTAATGTTTTTCAAAATTAAAGTTATGTTATTAGAATACATTAATTCCACTATGTAACAGCAGGTGTTAAACTTTATTAATGTTTAATAAATAAGTCAATATCATTGTTAGTTTCTATTCCCGATTGTGACTTAATCCCGGATGTGACGATACTCCCGATAGTGACAAGTGCATTTTTGCCAGAAGGCCGCACATTTTTTGTATTGGCCAGTGCTCTTAAGAAAATTGTGTGTTTGTAAGCCTACTAATTTTGTAGGTATGAGCAGGCCTGAAATAATTTCAATAATTTATGAGATGAGATTAAAAGGCAGGGCTGTAGTATCAAATCCCCCCAGGGTATTCTTATTGTCCTCTTCATATATTTATTTTTTCTAAACACCTCCTTTAGGTCTAGATACTAACAGTCCAATTGGGGTTGGAAAAATTTACCCGATTGTGTCATAGCTGTAATGCGTGAAGCATTCAGCTGGATAGAACAAGAATTTAGTGCAAAAGCGATTTCTTCAAATCGTCGGAAAGGTTAGCGACCCCGCACACTTCAAGCTGTAAAAAATCGTAAGTCGGCGCTCATTGATCTTCGGAATCAATTCATTAACCTATATTTTTGTTTAATTTATAACTTACGACCTGCTTTGTCAATCAGTGGCATGCAGTATGGCGCCACGTAAGGCTTAATCGCCGTTTAACTCATTCATGTATATTAAAATGTTCAAAAGTTTATTAGTTAGGTTATGTAACGTAAGTGTATAGATAAACCGTTTAACTATTTTGCATATAATGATATAATATGTAGGAATGCTAGAATACTATGTTTTCAGATTTTTGCTTACTTTTAAACTTTATCAGTTTTATGAATAGATTTTGCATATTTAGTGAGATAATGTAATTAAAATTTGAATTTTGTTCACATACCGTATTACGTTTACATATTATGTTCGTATATCTTAATTATCTTTTTAAAAGAAATGTATACTTAAAATAAAGAAGTAGCTTTAGCGTGGAAAATATTTTTTTTTAAAAAAAGTTGTTTTTATAATTTTTCGCAAGTCTATCTATTGCCCAACGACTCACGTAAAGGAAAGAATACCTAATTTTGTTTCGTTTTGTGTCAAATAATTCGTACAGGTGAAAATTTTTTGTTTCATTCACTTTGTTAAAGCTTTTATTCATTTCGATATAAAAAAATATTAGTTGAAGCTTTCGCTATACAATTCATTTGAATAGAATAATCATAATTAACGAATTACTTTAATGTTTAACTGATTGTTTTCATGTTCAAAAATTTAAAAAAGAGAAAATATTGTTTTAAATTGGTATTTGTCAATAAACTCACACAATTGTAACGAAATTTAGATTGAATTTAAAAATCTTAAAAGAAATGGAAAAGTTAATTCGTTATACGATTTAATAACTCATAGATCCCATTGCTTATGGTATGTTAAGAAAATCAGGCTTAAATCTATTTGGCACGTTAATATTAATGGGAGTAATCAAGCGAACAAAATAAGTGCGTATAAAATATTATTGGGCTGTATACGTTTTAGTTCAACCTAATGGCAATTGAACATTACGAATAAGTTAGGGCTATTTTCAAGATGCCAAATAAGGCGACATACTTATGTAAATTTGTTGTTATAATGTATGCGTATTTTAACGTGAAACCAAATGCCATTAAGGAGCGGTTCACGTTCGGAAACAGATGCTCCTTGTCACTCCTTGAATATCTAGCTTGGAAATGCTAAAAGAGTAAAAAGAGTTTATTCTAAGTGTTTAATGCGTTTAAAGGTGAATTGTATTGTATATCCCTCTTATTATGCGAAATGTGTTTGCGTTTAATGGCCGTAAAATGGAGTTGTAAATAAAATGCCATTGGCAATAAAATGTTTGTTAAAAAATAAAAGTAAGTAATAACTGTGTCAGCCAAAAGTCGTGAGTTCGCTAATATTACTAAAATCCGTGCATTAAGGATAATGCCTACATACCTGTTGCAATTGAAAAATAAATAAAATAAAAGTTTACGTTTGTTGCGAGTAATGTTGATAATTTTAAAAAAAACTGTGAGTTGACATTTGATTCTAAATTCATTTAAAGCAATCTAATATAGCTTTTGTTTGTTGTTTGAGCAATATGATTATTGAAACTTGATAGTATATTTGATTTTGAATTATTTTAATATTTTGATATTCAGTATTTTGGATAATTAGTATGAAATGAATGTTATAATTGTCTTACGAAATGCTTGTTTTGAATATTATTGTGTTTCATTAGTGTTTTACGTGAATAAATCTGAATATTATTAATATAATTGTGTTCTTTAATACCATATTATATCGTATGTTTACATTTAAGAAATGAATATTAAAAAATATCTTGGATAAAAAGGTTTAAGTGTTGATTAAGTTTGTTGTAAAAAGGTGCATATATACACATTACATTACACCAAACGATACATGTATTAGAAATTTCGATATTATCGTTTATTACATTGTTAGACTACACTTCCGAAATCGGTATACATATTGTTGCTATTGTCTAGTAGTTAATTATTTTCTGTGTTAATATTCATTCGTACATTTATTTCGTTTAATATGTTTGAATATATCATGTATTTAGTAAAAGATGATTGAAAATTAAACTAAAGTACATTTAATTACGGTGAGAAACCGATATTTAAAAAATAAATAAATAAAAACACTATAAACTAAAAATACAAATAAATGAAATAATGATAAACATTTTGTTAATGGTGGCATAAAAGTGGCTTAATCAGGACTTAAAGTGGCTTTATAAACATAATAGGTGGCTTTAACAAAGGTGGCTTATCGTCATACAGGGTGAACTACCATAAATTACAAAGTAAAGTGTAACATATACAGTGTAGTCCCGATACACCGAATTTCTATAGTGAGTCCCCAACGATCTTCGATTCATCTACCGGGTGTTATAGTGGATTCATCTACCATCTAGTAATACTTCAGTGAACAAGTCAAATATGTTATATACAGTGCAGTCTCAATATATCTAATCTTTATGGTGAATTTCCAGTAATATTTCCTTTATAGACAGCGACCTTTTAGTAACATTTCAACATGAACTATTAACCCTTCAACGGCCAGGGTTCTCTTCACAAATTGCATCAATTTGTTTGGTCACCGTTCAGGCCCCATAGGATGTCACCAGCCTAAAGCTCAATTTTTTTTTAATCTAAAAGAAATATAGGTAAAATAAACTTATTCTAAACTTTATTAACCAACTCTCGCATATTCCAAACACTCTAGAAACTCTTCTCTCATCGCTTTGGCATGCATCTTCGTTTGTGTTGGTAAGCCTCAGTTAGATTTTGTGACCAAATATGAACATACGATGCAGAAACAATGACTTCCTTTGTAAACACTTCCTTGAGTCCGAAAAAACGGAAAAGTTGCAATAACACCTCTGTCTTGTCATTAACTACTTCTGGTTAAATAATTCAAAATGTCCGCACTTCCTCAACCAAAGAGTGTAAACTTAACGCTATACGTCATCAGCCTAGAGCTCCAGCCTCGAGGGCATATACACAATAGCGAACTGAACAAAAGGGGCAGTCTTTCTGTATCTACACGACGATAGTCCTCGTGTCGTCGTTCGTTCGCGTATTGCGCGCTTTTCACTAAAGCAGCGCTCATGCTGCCTACAATTATAGCACTGCTATGTGATTACACGCATATAAGCATTCTCTTTTAATACCTCAAGTGTCAAGTCAGAATTGGTGAATTTACGTATATGTAAAAAGAAATAATTCGTACTTTCGGAGTAATCCTTACGTAAGTAAACTCGTACAATAAAGTGCCGTTAACAATCTCATGAACAAAAAATTATGATTGTAACACCAGTTTGAAATATTCGTCAGGAAAGCAGCAGTCAAAACTCAAACCTAAAACACTAATTACAAAAGCAGTATCGGCAATTGAACCCAGGACACCAATGGAGTAATTCGCAGGCTAGCCAAAAAAATACGTGAGTTGTCTTTTATCCAAGCCACGCCACCATAATAATAATAATACTCAGTGAAAAGTCAAATCTAGTTATATTTTGAGCTTAAATGTTGTATGTAATGTTTACGTTCATTAAGTAAAATTATATTCTTACTATTCAAAAGTGATTTTATCATTTGTTGCATAATTAATATTTAATTCTATTATACTTGTAGCTTAACAAATATCTTTACGTTGTCTACATTTTCGTCTGTTGTTCTTTCCAGCAACCGCATGTCAAAATTGTAGACATGGGCATCAATCATAGTCATCGTGAAATAGCTAAAAAATAAAAAAAAACAAAGTATAAAACTAAAAAATTAATCCAAACCACAACGTACACATTGGTCACAATTCGCAGCATCACATGTACTTACACATTTCTAGCGAAATGGTTTTTCAATTCAAGCAAAACAGGTCTTATTGTCTTATGACTGGATCATAATAATAAAGCGAGTAATTCCAACAAATGTCATCTCCCTACTACTTTCCATACATCCATACGTATTTAACGTAATTATTAGATTTTTCTGTAGCTAATTTTTTATGTATATTTGCACTCACTTCGTCTTTTTACAGAAATTTTCTTTCTTTTCTTTTTTGTAGGGAAAGGGGATGAACAAAGCGCGATGTTGACAGGCAAATGAACACACATAAAGTGCGATGTGACTGAAGCCGGGATGAACATGCAAATGCTCACATTCTTAAACCCTAGATGTATATTTTGAAAGGGGTATTTTGAAAAAAATCCCTACATGTATGATAGCTTTTGAATAAAAGATTGTACGTGTGTAACCCATTTGTTTTATTAAACATATCTTTCTTTGCTACACACATGCTAGATAACTACGATCTAAACGTGACCTTCGGTTATTAATGATTAATTAGGTTCATGTTTCAGAAAAAGCAGTTCTTTTTTTCTAGTTGAATCATGTTCCATTTTTATTTTGTTTCTATCCCTTGAGGAGAAATTTACAGCTGAACAACACTAAGTTAGTTATTACAAGTAATGTGGGAAAATACTATATGCAGATAACTTATATATTGTAAATAGCCAAATCTTCGCTCTTATCATTTCGCATAGTCCCCATATATGACTATGTTGAATCGTACAGATCACGTTATCACAAGGAAAACGTCTGAAGGATTTGATGATGCTACAATGTGGCGTCAAGTTTCAATCTTGTAGCATCCACTGGCTACATTTTGCAGTTTATCTCGCCAACAAGGAGATTGTCCAAAGGCACCAATCGATATATTTTCTCAAGAAATTTAAATTTACCTAACCATAGCTAATATCATTGGAAACGTTACTGCGGTAATTGAGAGTGCAAGTCAACGAGTCAAACCATTTGCGTTTGAAATGTTTACCTATAGCCTGTAAATATGTACCTGGCGGGACTCACACTTGGACTTTGAAGCGGAGGTCCATGTACAGTAGGGTGGGCCGAAAAAGGCCGAATTTTTTTTTTTTTTTTTAGAAAATTAAGATTGAGTACCGTGCAAAAGTTGTATAATGTTATATTATGTTTCCTCACGAAAACAGAGCCGGATTAAAAGATATTTAACCGGGCCCCGGGGGCCCCAAAGAACGTTAATTTTGAAAAAAAGTACCCAGCAATGAAAACATTACTAAAATATATTTTTTTAGAAAGTTAAGTTTGAGTACCATGCAAAAGTTGTATAATATTACGTTATGTTTCTTCACCAAAATAGGGCCGGATAAAATAATATGTAACCGGGTGCTAGGGGCCCGAAAGAACGCTAATTTAAAAAAAATGTAGCCAGCAATGAAAATATTATTAAAATATATTTTTAAAAAGTTAAGTTTCAGTACCGTGCAAAAGTTGTATAATGTTATATTATGTTTCCTCACCAAAACAGAGCCGGATTAAAAGATATTTAACCGGGCCCCGGGGGCCCCAAAGAACGTTAATTTTGAAAAAAAATAGTTGCGAGTAGTGAAAATATTGAAATATTTTTTTTAGAAAGTAAGTTTGAGTACCATGCAAAAGTTGTATAATATTATGTTTCTTCACTAAAATAAAGCCTAATAAAAAACATTTAACGGGGCCCCGGGGGCCCGAAAGAACGGTAATTTTGAAAAAAAAAAGTAGCCAAAAATGAAAATATTATTAAAATATATTTTTAGAAAGTTAAGTTTCAGTACCGTGCAAAAGTTGTATAATGTTATATTATGTTTCCTCACTAAAACAGAGCCGGATTAAAAGATATTTAACCGGGCCCCGGGGGCCCCAAAGAACGTTAATTTTGAAAAAAAAATAGTTGCGAATAGTGAAAATATTTTTGAAATATATTTTTTTAGAAAGTTAAGTTTGAGTACCGTGCAAAATTTATAATGTCATGTTTCCTCACCAAAACAGAGCCAGATAAAAAGATATTTAACCGCGCCCCGGTAGCCCAAAAGAACGTTAATGCTGAAAAAATATGATTGTGAGTAGTGAAAATATTATTGAAATATTTGTTTTCAGAAAATTAAGTTTGAGTACCGTGCAAAAGTTGTATAATGCTATGTTTCTTTCCCAAAACAGAGGCAGATAAAAATATTTCACTAGGCCCTGCGGGTCCGAAAAGTGTTATTTTGTTGTTCTTTTTAAATATATATATTTTATTTTAAGTATTTATAGAAAATTGGTTAAGATTCCTAATACTTTAACTTGACCCCAGGATTTTAAATGTTCTGATCTGATGTGCAGCTCTTCGCCTGATTGGTGTTTAGTAGATATAATAGTACGAACACAAATACATAAGGTAAGGTTAAAAAATTGACCAACAAACACCAAACCAGCGCAGAACTCACCACGTGGAGATGGCTACAGCGAGTTCCTCCCACCCGCCCTCCTCTTACTTAAAGCTCCTTAGCGGAATCTTGGAACAAAATATTGAGATTTATGTCCGAAGCTTGGTAGATACTTACGTGCTTCCAGTTTTGCGCGAATATAATCGTCTCGTGCAACACTACCGCATACTTCTGAAGAATATTCTGTTACTACCTTTAGACACTTCTCCAAAGCCTGCGTGTGGAAGGGGAACGTGACAAACTGAAACCTCCTCTTTTCCACAATCATTTCGGTTAGTCCTATTGATACGTTAGCCGAAATTGGAGGTTTCGTTACTAATACTTCTGACCAATCGGTCAAATCGATATAATCCGCATATTCTTCAGTGCTTTGCCTATTGCAATTGTCAATTAGAACTATAGTTTGGTATTTTTGGCCATCAAAATAGAGATCCTTAAAATTAGTAGCTTTACACTGTAGACGGTTTCTTTTTTCTTTTTTGCTAGTTTCGTACGGATTTTGTTGTTATCTACTACCTTGTCTTAGTTAGTTTTGTTCAGTAAATTCATATCTTCTAAAACAGCGGATACAATTTTAGCAGCCGATCTATTCCATATACCTGTTAAATCTTTTGCGGTACTCATTTGCTTAGGGCTCACTATTGTTTATTTAGGTTTACTTTAGATTTTATTCTCTAAACGATAGCTCCATGCGAACTCTTCATCGTCTGAATTCGGGGTGGAAGCGCTTACGGGATTGAGGTTAACGATTGTAACCCTCTTGTAATTGGTACCGCAGCATCATAATCGATCTGTGTGTCATGCTTTCTTTTGAGCCTATGGGTTTCTGCTTCAAACTACATCGCAACTCGTCATTTGTCTCTGATTTCTCTGATCTAATATGAGCTCCCACTCCAAAAGCGGTATATAATTTGATTTACCACACTTACAGGTTAATCTATCGCAGCATTTGCAAGAGAAAATATCACATAACTTCTGAGCACCGTTCTTAAATTTCTTTAATTTGGCTCTTAATGGGGTATATCTCTTTTCTTAATGGGGTTAATGATCGTTTCGCATTTTAAGTTGTAATTCAAAATCATATGCTTAATTCGAAGTCAAGACAATACAGGAAGAGAGGCTCGCAGCCATATTGTTTCTACTTTATTTGAATTCAGCAATGTAAGCGCCGCCTTCGGAAAGCCAGTGTTATGTATTTTGCATCCAGATGCGAAAAAGTGATATTCTCTTAAAGTTTGAGAGTTCTGAGGTGGGCTCAACACAAAGGTTTTTCGTGTGTTAATATGGTAGTTATGAAAGTTAGTTAAGCTCTTAATAGTTATTTTCGTATATTAAAACCATGTATTTCATGTTTTATGTATTAATAGTAGTGTCTGGTAAAATGTTATTATTACCTAAAACCATTTCATTTGAACAAAAAATTAGGAACTTTAGGGCCACGGGGGCCCGGTTAAATATTGTTTTAAAATCAACATATTTGACATGGCTTCATTTCGTACCATTGCACAACTTTTGATAACTACTCAATCCTGAATATCTGAAAAAATTTTTTTCGGCCCACCCTAATGTACAGGCCACCCTGTGGTATTGCACGATAGCTCTATCGGTAATTACAGACTGAAGCTATTGGCTATTTTTAGGCTCTGGCTTTCTTGTTCAGGTACCGATATTGAAATGAGACATTGAGTAATTTTCTTATTCAGAGAATGGGTTAGAAGTTTCAAGCGTAGCACCTATAGCTAATGCAAAAAGCATGTGCTAATGCAAAAAGCAAAACTCCGGAGAAAAGCGATCCTACAAGGGCTGCCTTATGTTTTATGTATTAATAGTAGTGTCTGGTAAAATGTTATTATTACCTAAAACCATTTCATTTGAACAAAAAATTAGGAACTTTAGGGCCACGGGGGCCCTACTCTACAACATCGGCGCTATTAGAATACCTGATGACGAACTGTTCCTAATTCGTGAAGTTGCAGATTCTTCACACACTCTGCAATATAATTTTATTCTTACATATAATATGACTGTAGACAAACAACTTCTCATTTTTTGGGTGCGCTGTCTCTTTTGACAATATATACCCAGTAAGATCAGCCATTTTACAATTGCAAAACACAATGTACAACTATCCTGAAGTGGTTACTTCTAGAGCGGAGGTAAAATCTCAAAGTTATCATATATTACAACATAATAAAATCAGACGTTCACAATAACAATCATATGGCTCGCTGTTACACTATAAAACAATGAACAAAATGGCCTATAACAGTATTTTACATAACTGATGTAGGTGGACTCAACACTTATGGTATTTTCTCATCAAAGCGTAATTTCAAACGAGAAACAAACATTAAAAAGTTTGAAATGCTGTAAATTCTTCATTTCGTCTGGTTAGCAGTTCGCCAACGTTGAGAAGAAATCACGGAGAATAGAAGCTTTCCAGCATACTGAACAGGAACAGCCTAAGAAAGTCTCTCCACAAAACAAGAACTTTCTGTCGCAAATGCAATAAAACAATTACCTGTGACTAATTAATTTTAAATTTTGTTACGCAGAAATAAGAAATAAGTCACACGAACACGAAGTACATACTGCAGCAGTTGGGATTGGCGAATTTTTACAGGGAGAATGAGAAAGTCCGATTTCTATGGAATGGTGGACGGATTTGTTTTCCTTCTCTCTGACAAGGGTCAGAATGGATGGATTACTTACAGCAAATCGTACCAGAAGAAACTGAAGAATTCCTAATTTATTTTGGTCAACATTATGTATCAGATAGTCTCTGGAGTATGCAACTTTCATCTTATGGTGATCTTACGATTCGATTTCTTTGCTAGCCTCTTTTGTTTCCTCGCAACATACCCGTTCATATAGCAACATTACAGAAAGAGACACGAACGAGTAAATTGACAGAAGCTTCGAATTTGAAATTCCAAAAGGTTGAACCTGTCCATCCTTCCTTGTGGATGGACATTGCAAAATGATGAGGCTATGGTTTCAACTGCATCGAACAAGTGTAGCGAGATGAATTACCGAAGAAGAGGGTAAAATGGAAGACGACTAGCCTTCAAAGGCGCTTGTTCAACTTAGTGATAGATTATTCTCAAGGAAACACCATACTCGTTCAATATCTGATTGGAATTGATTACTGCATAAGACTGTAACTTTAGGGTATAATGTGTACAATAAGGTTCGTAGAGCAATTAACTTATTGGTTCGTAAATTAACGTTCTTTTTATTATAGAACGTTACGTTGTTTTCCAGTGCTTGTAGTGTTTGATATCAACTGTTTAACTATATAGATTTATATTACGCATAAAGTTGTGAAATATGTATGAGACTTAATGCGGTTAGCTTGTTAAATGTTTTTTTCTGAAACTGTGTACTCGTAATACCATATGATAATTTGACTTTTTTCTTTTTTACTGTGAGTATCGAACCCGATGTTGTTATATAGTCAAAGTTACCATATGTCAGGTTTTTACCGGGACAGTCCCGGTTTGGAAGCTCTTGAAATGAAATGGAAGCTCTTTGGATTTTACATCCCACGATTAAGGAGATAGGAGTAGGATAGAGGAGACGGTGATTGAGAGAATGAATGAAGAAAGTGAGAGGAAACGAGAGAACCCCGAGTTTATCCATGCACGCAGCGTCTGACTACCACAAAGCCCATTTGACGCAAGATGGGATCAAACCAGGGACCCCATGAACCAGATAACCAGATGTGAGTGTTTCTACCACTGAACCACCGTGGCCTCCATGAAGACTCTTATGCCGCAGTTTCGCCAGTTTACATTTTGTCCCGGTTTTCAGTCAGGAGAATATGTTCACCGTTTTTTGTATGACTTATTCTCATTGCGGTATTCTAGATTACGTCTGTTTTACATATTTTTTACATTAAAAGCTACATATGTAATCTTGGTTTATAGTACATTTAAATATTGGTAGAGCATTGCATACCACGGAGTCCAGTTATACAATCTTTGGATCTAATATGCTTGTTACTTTCCTAATCATCATCATTGATACATCCAATAGAAATTAAATAAAATGTCTCCTAAACTGCTTCTGTCGATGGAAAGTGGTGGCAAATAGTGCGCTTTGTCGAATTTTAGTGGCAAATTGTCCCTCAGCCTCCGTTCTTCCAGACATCTTGTCTCATAATTTATTTAAAGTTATAATAACTTATAGTTTTGGGTATATTAAAAAAAACTACTGCCCTCCTAAAAATTTTTCCGCCTCCCCCCAAGACGTTAAAGCTGGCGTCGTTATTGGTCGGTCATAGCGCCAGGAAATTATAGTTTGGTTACTAGTTATTGATAATTATGCCCATAAACTTCCTTTGAGGTCCCGCTGGCTCAGTGGTAGAGCGTTTACATCTGGTGCCTGGGGTCCCTAATAGATCCCAGCTCGCTCTAAATTGGCCTTTGTGGTGGACAAACACCACGTGCTTGATTTTCTAGGGGTTCTTCCGTTTCCTCTCACATTCTGTATTCCACTATTTCATTCATTCTCATCTTACCATGCCTGGCATAACCGTGGGACGCAAAACTCAATGATTTCACTCCATAAACCTCCCTTCACACTTTCTTCAGGCTTAGGACTGGTTACATTCCTTACAGGAATATAGGCTTGCTTAGTTTTTTTTTTAAGTGAATCTTGCCATGCTATTTTGATTATTGTTTTAGCCAATCAAAAACATTTTCTTTATATTTATGTTATAATGTATTAAAATAATTTGCAGATATCCTCGGCAACTGGTCAAAATGTCAATACAACCTACATCAGAAAATATATGGCCACTCTTCTAAATCCGTTAAGTTGTGACAATAACAAAACAGAAAAACACGTTTAAAAGTGCAAGGTATTGAAGTTAAACAAATTGTTGCAGAGTCTCTCACAGAGTTACACAACGGACCTAGGTTTTATTGACATTTTGACCAGTTGCCCGTTTGCACAGGGTCATCATAGAGAGTTGAGATTTGTTCTATCTTCTTTCATTTAACAATAGCTTTCATACAATATGCTACTTGACCCCCGGTTCAATTTGCCAATTTTGAGTTGGATCCCGCCTGGGACCCTGCGAGTGCCCCGGGGGCAACATTTTTTTCATTCAAAAGGTGGTGGGCTCCCAACACTAATTTGATATGTATTCGCTGAGTTTCCTTACCTGACCGTTTCCGAAAAATCTGACCCGGAAGCTGACTTTGTAATGTATAGTATGGAGCTCAATTTCTAACTTTTCACGCTTATATCTCTGCAACGGTTGCGATCGAGGAAGTATCACTTTTCGTGTTATGTTCTTTTGGGACAAGGTATCCAACGACCATAGTCTCGACTCGAAGTCAGAGTTGCACTTTGATAGGTTCCCTCGTTAGACTTGATGATAAATTATGTAGTTCCTCGTTACGAAGTTTCCGCTATTCCACATTCCCGTTCCTCTTAGATCCTAATGTTCGTCTCAGGATCTTGTTCTCAAATACTTTCAGTCTATGTTCTTCCCTCAGAGTAAGCGGCCATGTTTCGCAACCATACAGAACAATAGGTATGATTATCGTTTTATATATTTTATGCTCAAATTCCTCGACAGAATTCGCGACGATAGGAGATTTTGAACTGACTTAGGATTTAGATGTCTGGGTTTGAGGAATGACGTCCCTAGGCGAGCACACTATCCGGGAAAAAGGAAGGAAGAAAGGATTGGGGAAGGAAGGAAGCAGCCTGGGACCTATGAGTTAGTTACCACCTCGGCATTTGCTTGGTGCGAATCAGGAAAACTCAGGAAAACCTCATTTAGGGTGGCTGGCCGGAAAAAGCGTTTTACACTTTTTCGACCGAGTGCCCCCACCGGGAATCGAACCCAGCGACTACGCTACGCGAGGCTACAAATTTTGAACTGAATAATAACACGAATTCCGTGCCTTTATTTGACATTTAATTTCTTAGTAAATATGGTTTTCGTCTATTAATATTGATCCTAGATATTAGAAAGTACCCACTTTATCAAAAGTATTATTTGATATTTTAACCATCCATAAGTTGCCGTACTACGATCACGACGGAGTTCCATTTATATGGTGTTTCAAAACAACGCCGACAACGTTTGGGAGGTGATTCCTGACACCAAGATAAGACAAAAAGTATAGGTGCACCAATGTTTCCTTTAGGAGTTACAGGCTGCCGAAAACATGAAAAAATGAACTTTAAATGCCCATAACTCCACAACTACGGGATTTACCGTAGTCGGGTCAAGACTTTACTTAGGAACTAGTATGTGCCCTATCCAAATATCCATGTTTCAGAATCCTGCGGCACTTCCGAGGGCGTTGGCACTCTACTCAGAATTACTAAAGAACGCAATTTATCGAAATGATCTGAGTATATAACATTATAACAATATATTTAATAGTAGTAATGATTAATTTTATGTTGATATAATCAATATGCGCTTATATAATTAATAAATAATTAATTAAAATTTGTTCCAATTTAGTGCAATAATTAATAAAAATTTCGTTCCGAAACTTGAATATGTTATTCTCTGATTATTATTGATTAGAATGAAATGGTATTAAATTTCTCTTGAAGCTTGATTTGTTTTTAATTACCTTAAGAACTAGATATTGGAATGAAAAAATGCAACTAAACTGCACACCACAGCGCAAATCCGTTTTTTGATTACTTATATTTGTCGAAAGAGGCCAGCGATCTTCAACATTTATATATCGTTCTAAACACTGAAATGTCTTCTTCCTCTTGATATTATACTTCATCATGTATTACCAACGTACTTTATGTATTTCGAGAATAAATGCGCAAAGTGTTAACATTTTAAAAGGAACATCTGTACGCTAGCGCCACTCGCATTTTCGACGGGATGTTCTACAACTACAAGGCCTACTATCACCTATTTCGCAGTGTAGCTAGCGAGTTGAAGGTGTTACCAATCAGGCGTGAGCTGATATACTGCAACTACATAATGGCTCGTAAACAACCTTTATCAAAAACCAGAAAACGAAATAAGCGCTCAAAATCTGCTCGAGCCGCCGCTAAACGTCGCAAAACTGAAATTGTTTCTGTTGATGATTCTTCTCCATGTTATCAAGAACAAGGAACCGCTGAAGATTCAAGACAGCATGATGAAAGATAAGATTATATATATATATATATATATATATATATATATATATATATATATATATATATATATATATATATAAAATCTTACCTTTCATCATGCTGTCTTGAATCTTCAGCGGTTCCTTGTTCTTGATAACATGGAGAAGAATCATCAACAGAAACAACAATTTCATATATATAAGCTTCGTGTTACTGGAGTGTGTTAGTAGAGAACTCTTTATATTCGTTTTACTTATTATTTAATGTATATTTACATTATTTTTGTCTCTGGTTTTTAATTATGTTTTGTTTTCGTTGTTTAGCATCTGTTCTCAGTACCTACCAGTTTCTATATACAATCTGTAATATATTGACTCACTATTTAGACTGGGACGGAATATTGCAGATTGTAAAATACTCCTATAGACTGGGACGTTTTAGATATAATGCAGTGCAGCATGCCAAATATGCTGAATGTGGCAAGCCAAATCAGTACCTATGTATTCTATGTTTTGACAGTATTTGACCACAGTCACATCTACAGTCATAATGTAGTTCAACACAAATGAAAGGTCCAGGGGAAAAACGATGGTCAATTTTTTTGTTTCTTAAAAGATATTAATGTCAACTGTTAGCTCAGTCATGTACTTTTGCTATGCCATGTGTTAAGAAGGTAAAGCGATGACAGTTCAATAAACACGGGGAAATACGCAGGTCACAATGGTAATCTTATAGGACATGAAACTTTCTTTTTCATTTCCTGCAAAACTACAGGTCATGAAACCCTTATCATTTTCGCCCTGAACTCTTCAATTATACTCGGGGGCCGTGGTGGCACAGTGGCAGAGCGTTCACCTCTGGTGCTTGGGGTCCCGGGTTCGATCCCAGACCCCGCTAAGTGAACTTTGTGGTGGACAAACACCGTGTGCGTGGGTTTTCTCGGGGTTCTCCCGTTTCCTCCCACTTTCTTCATTCCACCATTTCACTCATCTCTTATCATCACCGTCTCCTTTAGCCTAACCGGCATAACCGTGGGACCTAAAACTCAAAGATTTCATTTAATTTTTCTTCAATTATACTTGTAACATATTTAAATGACCATAATATTTAAAACTGGGGACAGATAATAAAATATAGAAAAATATATAATAATAATAAGAGCGATATAATTCTATTAGTTTTTTTTAATTGAGACTTCTTTCGTCTTGCAAACAAGCGAAAAACCAGAATGGGCTGACATACATAACTTGGGGAGAGGTGGGCAATAGCGATCACCTAAGAAAAATGGGTTATTACGCAGTTTAATTTGCAAAATATATTGAATCAAATTTTTAAATACATACTCCAATCCTTCTGCAGTAAGTGTGTAAAATATAAAGAGGATCATTCTTTCAGTTCGGGAACACAATGGAAAAAAACTCAAATTGCTACTTTGGTCGCCATTCCCATACATGTTAGTAATGCGATCACACTACAAGCTTAATAATTACACATAGTTCCATAGGCATTTCAGTTTTTTTTCTAAACTGCGCCTTCGAAAGACTGAGAAATATCAACTGAATGTTTTATTGGTGTTTTTTCAAAGACACGTCACAGATATATCTACGTGATGAGTCCACAGCAGTACAGTCAGCATGTACCCACGATCCACAAAGGTTACACCGATACCAAAATTTCAGTGTTTGAGTCAAGTAGGCGTATTACCTACCTTTAGGACTAGCCTCTTTTATAATCTTTGGCTGGAGAAGTATTCCAAAATTTTGTTGGGAATGGTGATCACCATGACAGTAAACCGATCACGTTGATCGGTATTCCCAACATTGCGCCATTTTGAAAATTGAGCTGGTTATACTGTAAACGTAGTTTTGAAATACAGTATAACAATGTGTCGTGCATTAGACGTAAATAAAACTTTTTACGAATTTTAGTAACTTCAAGATCTTACAACTTAAAATTGTACCTATTATGAGTTGAAATGTGCAGATTCTTATAAGAAAATCAACAAAAACAAGTTTCAGCACGCTGTAGACCAATCTACTCTGACAACTTCCTTGACAACACACAAGAAACCTTGCTACGAGAGGCAGATGGCAGCACTAGTTTGACTGATTCTATGGTCACGCAAGAAGGCAAAGTGGGCTGATAGCCATTCCCTTCCCTATTAACAAGGATTGGGAAGTGCAAAATGTGTATACTCTTATACAAATATAAAGGACGACGATTCACTGTTCAACAACGAAAATGTAAATTGAACAAAATCAGCTAATTCTTATTGGTTTTGTGGTGCTGATCACGAATTTGAAAGTTATTTTCGAATATTAGCTCTACTTTTCGTTTTACAGGCATGTCTAATAATAACGCTTTAAAAATAAATATATTCGCTTCGTTTGGGGTAAAATGTTACACTGATCCGGCAACACTGGAGAAACTATATGAACGCTTGGTTTCATTGTGTTTCTTATCTCAGTAGTGTTCTGCTATTGTTAGAAAAGACAGGTTTAGTGCAGTTATCAGCGTTTTCGGTGTGAAGTTTGTGTAGTGCAGGACATAAAAATACAACTACAAGTACGCAAAAATACTGGTATTTCGAATGTATATTTTTAAATAGTTGTCGAAACTATTTCAAGTGACATTTTGAGGATTTCAATAAACAAAAATGCCGCGAAATTGTGTAAACAGTGCGGATAGCTTCTGCTACGTGTGTGGGGAAGTGACATTTTCCTCACAAAAGCAGACTATAACACCACTAATAAGAAAAGCCTATCAATATTACTTTGGTTGTAAAATTGGAGACCAAGATAAATCTTGGGCACCCCACATTGTGTGTAACACTTGTGCCAGCAATCTAAGAAACTGGATTAATGGGAAGGGGCGCTCAATGCCTTTTGCAGTGCCCATGATTTCGAGGGAGCCAAGCGACCACATCAGAGACTGTTATTTTTGTATGGTTCCTTCCGTCAAGAAGGGAATTTCCACGAAGAAGCGGGCTTTGATCTATCCTAACATTCCTTCTGCAATGCGTCCTGTTCCACATGGAGAAGGACTACCTGTTCCTGACCCACGTAAAGAATACGATCTTTTTTCTGATGATGATCAAGAAGTTGAAGCTCCTGAATCAAGTACTTCGAAGGATCCTACGTTTGTTGTAGAAGAACCTCCATGTGAACCACATGGACTTACTCAAGAGGAACTAAGTGATCTAATCAGAGACTTGGACCTCTCGAAAAGCAAAGCCGAAATTTTAGCGTTACGCTTAAAACAATGGAATTTATTGTAGGAAAAAGTAAATATTTCAGTGTATCGTAATAGGGAGATGTTCACTTCATTTTTTACTATGGAAGACACACTTGTGGCATGTACAGATGTAAATGGTCTCATGAGGGCACTTAAAATTCATTACGAACCTACGGAGTGGAGGCTCTTTATAGATTCGTCCAAGGTGAGTTTAAAGGCAGTGCTTTTACACATTGGAAACGAACTTCCTTCAATTCCTGTAGGTTACGCAATTCATATGAAGGAATCTTATGAAAACTTGAAACGTTTACTTCAAGCCATTAAATATTACGATTTTCAGTGGCTCATTTGTGGTGACCTTAAAGTAATAGCACTGTTGTTAGGTATGCAGTTAGGGTATACAAAATATTGTTGCTTTCTATGTGAATGGAACAGTAGAGATCGTGGATCTCATTACCGCAAAAGTGATTAGAGTACCAGAGAAACTCTTCAGCCCGGAGTGAAAAATGTGCAGCATGAACCACTGGTAGATCGTAACCGAATTTTGCTTCCCTCTCTACATATTAAATTAGGTCTTATGAAAAGTTTTGTTAAGAGCATGAACCAAGAGGATGAGGCCTATAAGTACCTAAGAGGACAATTCCCTCGATTAAGTGATGCCAAAGTTAAAGAGGGTGTTTTCATATGGCCACAGATTAGGCAACTATTCAAAGATCACAAGTTCGACGAAATTCTCCAAGGTGAGGAGAAAGCTGCGTGGGAAAGCTTGAAGAGTGTTTGTTCGCAGTTCTTGGGTAGACACCGAGCAACAAATTACAAACAACTGGTTGCAAAGTTGTTATTTTGCTACGAAAATCTTGGTTGCAATATGTCTCTGAAACTCCACTTTCTTCATTCACATCTAGACTTCTTTCCCGAAGATTGTGGAGCAGTAAGTGGCGAACGTGGTAAGCGTTTCCATCAAGATATTGCAGCCACGGAGAAGAGATATGAGGGAAAGTAGAGTTCTAACATATTGGCCGACTACTGTTGGACTATTGCAAGGGATGCTCCAGATGTAACCTACAAAAGGCAAGCCAAGCGAAGACGCTCAAAATAAAATAAACATAATCCTGTACAAGGGATCACTTGAAACTTTTGTCTACATTGCAGTGTAGTTCTTGCACAAAAAGGTATTTGCACATATTTTTCATGTTTTGATGTTAATACTGATTTTTATTATGGAATTGTTAATGTTTAACTTGACCACGGTTACTTTATTTTCTGTATCGCTGTGAAACTGGTATTTGCGCAATTTTGAAAACGGAAGTACAAGGGTATAGAAAGCTATAGGTTAGGGTACTTCTTAACTCCCCAGCTTATCACATCACAGTGAAATAGATAAAAAAAAAGTGAAATGTAGATTTTCACAAGGATTTTGCTTAAATGTTCTATAAATATTAATACATTTGTATATATACAGCTACTGTTGTACAAGGGCGTTTTTTTCACAACCTGAGCTAAGAAAATTCTTCTATTATCATTTCCTTTCATATTATGCTTAAATGAATGTAAAAATCGCAATTTCAAAGAATTTAATACTTTCGATCAAAATTTGTTGAACAGTGTTACCTTTCAAATTTTCTCTGGTAAGGCATCATCTTGACATTAGAAGCAAATTACAAACTTAGAAATCATTGACTGTTAACACGACTTTGTCTGCCTTGTGCTAAGTGTCACCTTTTCTACAGATTTTAACTTCCTTGAATGTCCAGACGACGCTCTAACAGCGAAAATGTGAAAAATAAAATTCCTGCGTGATAATTGTGTATCTATGCATTTACGGTTCCTAATTTTTTAATAATACCTTTTAGTGTTATTATGTATTAGTTGAATTCCCGTCCATTCGTTATATCCTATTATACAGTATCGAAAATAGCACTATTTATCTCAGCCACCCCGTAAACTAGGATTCGACATTTTAAACTTTTTTAACCCCGTCCTTGGGCGGGTCTTAACTTGGACGGCATCCAACTTGTCACTATTAATCTAGGCAACCCCGAAAACTGAGGATTCGACACTAACTCCGGTCGTTTCTTGACTATATTTTAAAATAGCACCTCTCCTCACCCCAAGGAGGGGACTTGACTTGAATCTTTCGGTTGTATCATTATTCATCTCAGAGACCCCGAAAACTATAAATTTGACACTAATATAGTTAATTTTCGACTATTTTTTAAATTAGCCCCTCCCAGTGCTCCCGTATGGGTGGGAGGGGTTTCTCGTTACTCTATGTTTATTTCTTGGTTGCAAGTAAATGTGTACCGAATTTGGTTACTACTGATCCAGGTGATTTAGTGTAATGCTGGAAGAACATTCATTTTTATGTTTCAGTTGCCATTACTAATATAAGAACAGAATCTTCGGCGTACCTTTTTTTCTCAAAGAAAATAATCCCAGAAATTCTAACCTATAGCATTCATACCTCCAGATCAATGGCGTCTTTAGCTTTTCAAATCTGGGGGATCGGATGAATCAAAATCAAATTCCTCTTTCCGACAAAAGTTATATATACAAGTACTATAGTTTCTTTAAATATATTTGACTGAAATCTTGGGGGGAAGACGCGTAATCCCGACCCCCCACCCGCTAACGACGCCCATGTCCAGACAATGAACTTCAAAGTCATTTCCAGCGCTTAAACGTACCGCTTTGTTGATTTTGTATTTTCTTTGTTGGTGATGGTTTCTGTGTTAAGTGAACCAAACAAGCTACTTCAGCAATGACGGTGGAAAAAATAAAATAAAATAAAATAAAATAAAGAATGAAAGAAAGAAAGATCGACATGCTCTGCAAAGGAAGTTCATTCGCTGGAAGTACGACTTCCATAGCTTACGATGTATACGAGCAGTTTATGCGGATAGCAAGATATACACGGGGAACGATATGCAGATTCTGTCTGCCATTTTCAAGCCACGTTTGTAGACAGTAGAGAAGGGAGGATTATGGAAACCAACGTATAAGTTGTGCTTGTACACTAATCATGTTATTTACTAAACGTATGTATTATCTGTCAGAAAAGTAAATGTAAACCTATTTTTCGAGTCTGGCATTCCTGCGCTCCATCCGTGGAGAGTACGAGAATTAAATCAATCAAATGTTTACTGAGGGACAAGAAGAAAAGTCTAACCTGAATAAGATATTGCAGAGGGGCACAGGCTGTGAATATGAATAGTGCATAGTGTAAATAAAGGACGACACCCAAAAAGAAAACCAGAAACAGCTGCTAAACGAAAAAAAGAGAGTAAAAATTGTCGAAGTGGGAACATAAAACACAAATACAACAAATACGCCGACAATTAAACGTTTACCACGCCATGTTCTTGATGTAGTGGTTAAGGTGCTGGCTTACAAATGCAAAGGTCGCCAGTTCGAATCTCCTGCGAGGACATTTTTAAAAAAAATTTAATAATACATACTGCTCATGAGAGATGGTAAAAGAGGTCGTATTTAGTCTTTCGTAGCAATTATTATTAGTAATGTGCAGTACTGATAATACTTTTTGCCTTTGCGTATTGCTTTTATTCTTGTCTACATTTCGAAAGAGAAAAATATCCGAACAAATGCCACCAAAATTCCTCTTATTTTGAATGTAAACGCCATTTGCAATTAGTAAAGAATAAAAATTGAACGTTCCGTCGTAGCTGCAAAAAGTAAAAAAAATATATGGAAGTGGAGGGGTTCGAACCCATTCTCATGGTTATTAAAAATACAATCTCTATATGCCTTACACCTCTCGACCACGTTTCTACGTTAGCAAGTAAGAGGCTTGTGTTTAGGTTAGGCTGGTCAATACGTTTCGCAAAGAGGCCCGGTTTACCTCTGACGCAGCATAGGTGCGAGAAGGGAGAAGGGAGCAAAACACTTTTTCTCTCTCCCTCTATGTGTCTATTTATCTATCTATCTATCTATCTATCTATCTATCTATCTATCTATCTATATATATATATATATATATATATATATATATATATATATATATAACGCTATTTGAGAAGGCCATAACCACCCTAATTTTCAGCGGATTCAGACGAAACTTGGCACAAACATTAATTGTTGAAATATCTTCATGAGTTCGTTAACCAGAATAATCAGATGAAAATCTTCAAACTCTTAAAAAGTTCCAAGAGAACCAAATTTCGCCCATAAAAGTTTGAATAACTTTTTCTCTTTTACTGAAATATTTGTGTGCAGGGACTTATCCTCTTTTATTGAAATATTGGACCCGATTAATCGCCTAAAGAAGGTTCACGCCCTTTCGCTACGGTCAGGCTTTTTTCTTTCTTTTTTTGCAGGAGGGGGGTTATTTTCCTATCGGAACAAGATGATTATTAGTGATGATATGAAATCACACATTGTAAGTGAAGTAACTTGTGAAACGTGTTATTTGAAAGAATAATATAATAAATGTGGTTTCCCCTAAACAGAGAACTGTAAATCATGTATTTCGAGTTCGGGAGCGTGAATGGCGAGGAGTGTTATTTCATTTGCTTTTTAGTAACACATTGCATTGCAAATAAAGGTAGGCAACATTAGTGGTAAGTAAAACTACAACAACAACAATAACAATAATAATAATAATAATAATAATAATAAAATAGGTGTTGTTTGTGGCAAGGCAATGTCTTCCTCAATTCTTCAAACGTAACGATTGTAACGCCATGTCTCCCTTACAAAGAAAATATTAGCAATTTATATCGAGAGAACGGGAAATTTTAGAGTGATTGGAGCAACTTTGGACAGTATGCACTCATAGTACTCAGAAAAATAAGCGATTTCAATGCAAAATGAACGAAGAGTCATGTCATAGGGAGTCATGGGGCCACGGCAGAGCCCTCTTTAGGCAAAATGTCGATAACTCATATCGAGAGAACAGGAGATAATAGTGGGATGGGACCAACGTTGAACATCGTGGACCCATAAGGCGCATGGAAAAAATTAGTTGGGGGGGCGCCAGCCAGCTTACTTATTTCCACATATAATATAAAATTATATTGTCGAAATACACACACGAGTTAGCTAGTATTATTTCATATTATTATTATTATTATTATTATTATTATTATTATTATTATTATTATTATTATTATTATTATTATTCGTCTTTAGTAAACGAATAATAGTAGTATTATTATTCGTCTTTAGTCTGGTTACGTTAGGTTTCTTTGTCTCCGCTTGCAAACTTGTATGTTATATCTCTTCGACTTAAAATGTCTTTCGTATTTCTTTTATGATGTCGGCAAAGTTTACATTAATAACTTGAGTTGTTCTTAAACCGTTGGTTCACAAGTTTGTTTTTTCTCCACACGAAACTACAAATATGACAGATTGAATTCTCATACTCTCCATTTCTTTCAAAGCAGTCGCCATTACCTGGTCAAAGACTTATTTCCGCCACGATTCATATTAACCAAAATAAATTCATTTTTCGGAAGCGGAACTTTCACTTTCCGGATTTCGGAAAATTATGGCATTCAGTTAAACTCCGGAATTCAGAAGAATTCCGGAAGTCGGAAAGAATCCGGAATTTAGAACATTCCGGAATAGAGAAAAACTCGGATTTCGGAAAAATCCGGACTTTTCCTAATTCCGGAATGTTAACGAAATCAGAAATTTTTAAATTCCGGATTTTTCCGAATTCCGGAATTATTCCAAAATCGGAATTTTCCGAATTCCGGAATTTGTCCGGTTTTACTTTCGGGAGTCCGGAAAGTAATAATTCCGAAATTCGGTATCCCTAGTTTATACACAACCTTTCAAAACACTAAGCTAGTAGCTGTCTACAAACAAACAAGTAATGCAAAGCATTTTGTATCTTCAATACGTCATGTATTAAAACCCTACAGGAGTTTCAGTATCTAACCAGAAATTGCATGCATCTAGCTACTGGAAGCTGAGGTATGAAGAATTGTATTGTGTCTTATACAACCCTGCAAACTACTGAATATCTAAACGGCTTTCGTTAAATCCAAGTTGTATTACTCACAGTTACATCCATTTGTGTCTATATGATCGTGTTACTAAAGCTTACTATATAATAGCGTTAGTAAGTCTTTCTCTGCTCTCCCGTAAAGTTGTGATACGATCTACTACAGGATACACAATCAATTATCAATTTAACCAAGTTGTTGTATTACTACACAACTGCTTCCGCCTCTGTCTACTCTGGTCGATCTCGTTGATACGACATATTTGCTTTTTTATACCCCTTTCTTCGTTTACTGAACTAACCGGTAAGTATTCTGAAATATACTACTGCACATGCCTCGTAGATAAATATTTCTGATGCCAATAATTTCCGTTTTGTCCAAGGAATGTTATTTTTCTTATTCCCAGAATGACCCTTTTATCGCATTATATGAAGAGCATGTAGGTCTAAATACCTCATGTATTACATAGAATGTAGGTTTAACTCTTCCAGCAAAGAAGGAACATGTGATCATAGTATACAACCCACAGAAGTGATAGCTGGCAATACAGTGGTCGTAATCTCTAACGACACAGAGAGTGAGCGATGCCCTCCCCGCTGGTCTAGTTGCTAGAACGTGCGCCTTTGGTGTATGGTGTCCCGGGTTCGATTCCCGGCGGGAGAGCATTTATGATTTTCAACTGTCCTCGATGTTTCTGTGTTCGTGTCCCTGTCGTTATAAGTTACTAGAAAAAGCAAGTTAAACGAGTGTAGCAAGGAATATTAGCAATAAGTAAGTTACTGAAACACGTTCGGTGAGTCAGTTTTAAAAAAGTGGATAAAGCACTGGCTTTTTGCGCCGTCCATGTGAGTTCGAAACAATCTTGGCTTGATTTTTTATCCATTTGAGAGAAAGTATTATTTCTTTTCCCTACAGGTAGTCACTCTTTTCTTTTTTTTCGCCGTCCTTCACAGTTCAAGTAACTGGCTATTCTTATTCTTTCTACGAATGACGAATCTTCTCTTTGGTTTCATGTCAAACATGCACACATAATGAAAAGACGCTGTTGATAATAATAATAATAATAATAATAATAATAATAATAATATGAAATAATACTAGCTAACTCGTGTGTGTATTTCGACAATATAATTTTATATTATTATGTGGAAATAAGTAAGGCTGGCTGGCGCCCCCCAACTAATCTTTTCGATGCGCCTTATGCGTCCACGATGTTCAACGTTGGTCCCATCCCACTATCACCTCCTGTTCTCTCGATATAAGTTATCGACATTTTGCCCTAAAGAGGGCTCTGCCGTGGCACCACGACTCCCTATGACAATGACTTTTCGTTCATTTTGCACTGAAATCGCTTATTTTTCTGAGTACTATGAGTGCATACTGCCCAACGTTGCTCCAATCACTCTACAATTTCCCGTTCTCTCGATATAAATTGCTAATATTTTCTTTGTAAGGGAGACATGGCGTTATAATCATTACGTTTGAAGAAGAATTGAGGAAGATATTGCCTTGCCACAAACAACACCTATTATTATTATTATTATTATTATTATTATTGTTGTTGTTGTTGTTGTTGTTGTTATTGTTGTTGTTGTTGTTTTACTTACCACTATTGTTGCCTACCTTTATTTGCAATGCAATGTGTTACTAAAAAGCAAATGAAATAACACTCCTCGTCATTCACGCTCCCGAACTCGAAATACATGATTTACAGTTCTCTGTTTAGGGGAAACCACATTTATTATATTATTCTTTCAAATAACACGTTTCACAAGTTATTTCACTTACAATGTGTGATTTCATATCATCACTAATAATCATCTTGTTCCGATAGGAAAGTAACCCCTCTCCTGCAAAAAAAGAAAGAAAAAAGCCTGACCGTAGCGAAAGGGCGTGAACCTTCTTTAGGCGATTAATCGCGTCCAATATTTCAATAAAAGAGTAAAAGTTATTCAAACTTTCTGAATACCTATTTATGGGTGAAATTTGGTTCCCTTGGAACTTTTTAAGAGTTTTAAGGGCCCTCATTTTGAACATTTTCATCTGATTATTCTGGTTAACGAACTCATGAAGATATTTCAACAATTAATGTTTGTGTCAAGTTTCGTCTCAATCCGCTGCAAATTAGGGTGATTATGGCATTCTCAAATAGCGTTATATATAGATAGATAAATAGACACACAGAGGGAGAGAGAAAAAGTGTTTTTCTCCCTTCTCCCACCTGTGCTGCGTCAGAGGTAAACCGGGCCTCTTTGCGAAACGTATTGACCAGCCTAACGTAAACACAAGCCTCTTACATGCTAACGTAGAAACGTGGTCGAGAGGTGTAAGGCATGTAGAAATTGTATTCTTAATAACCATGAGTATAGATTCGAACCCCTCCACTTCCATGTTTTTCTTTTTACTTTTTGCAGCTACGTCGGAAAGTTCAATTTTTATTCTTTACTAATTGCAAATGGCGTTTACATTCAAAATAAGAGGAATTTTGGTGCCATTTGTTCGGATATTCTTCTCTTTCGAAACGAAGACAAGAATAAAAGCAATACGCAAAGACAAAAAGTATTATCAGTACTGCACATTACTAATAATAATTGCTACGAAAGACTAAATACGACCTCTTTTACCATCTCTCATGAGCAGTATGTATTATTAATTTTTTTAAAATGTCCTCGCAGGAGATTCGAACTGGCGACCTTTGCATTTGTAAGCCAGCACACTAACCACCACACCGAGAACATGGCGTGGTAAACGTTTAATTGTCGGCGTATTTGTTGTATTTGTGTTTTATGTTCTCACTTCGACAATTTTTACTCTCTTTTTTTCGTTTAGCAGCTGTTTCTGGCTTTCTGTTTGGGTGTCGTCCTTTATTTACACTATGCACTATTCATATTCATAGCTTGTGCCCCTCTGCAATATCTTATTCAGATTAGGCTTTTCTTCTTGTCCCTCAGTAAACATTTGATTGATTTAATTCTCGTACTCTCCACGGATGGAGCGCAGGAATGCCAGACTCGAAAAATAGGTGTACATTTACCTTTCTGACAGATAATACAACACGTCTATCGGTATTAAAGGCCTTTAAAAATCGTACAACTAATAAGTACAGAAAAATGGAAGGAATTTTAGATGCATTTTAACAATTTGCATGTCAGTGTCAACTTACATTCTACATAATTTAAATTTGCAAGCTCTTGCAGGCCCGTATCCAAGGGAGTCTAGGGAGGCCGGCCCCCCTAAATTTTTGCTGGCCCCACTAAAATGTTCACGGTAGGCTTGCAAATGAACTATAATATGATTGGATCGGGCCCCCTACATTTTTGGGCTGGCTACCGGCGTAGCTCTTGTATCTTTGCGACTACAAGTAGGTTAGTAATGTCGTTTTTACGCATGCAGTTTAGCGGTACTGAAATGTTAGGTATGTGAAAAGAAATAGAAATTAGAATAGCAAAATATAACTGATGATAGCAGTAAGTACTCTTGATATTCAAATATCGTTTTCGAATAATGTTTTAGCGGTGCGTGGTGACTCAGTGCTAGAGCGTTCATCTCCGGTGCTTGGGGCCCCTAGTTCAATCCCAGCTTGCGCCGTGTGGACTTTGCGGTGGACAAACGCCGTGCACTTGCGTTTTCTCGGGGTTCTCCCGTTTCCTCCCATTCTTCATTTCACCATTTAATTCATTTCTCTTTATCACCGTCTCCTTTAGCCTAACCGGCATAAGCGTGAGACGTAAAACTCAAAAGATTTCATTTCGAATAATGTTTTACTCGTAGCGGCCGTAGTTCAGTTGCTAGAACGTTGCATTCACATTTGGAAGGCTCGATGTCGAAGCCCGGACTTGGTCATCCTGACATGGTTCCCTCTGTTCCACCTGTATGTTCTGTATCTAAAATAGCAAATTATTCACTTTGTTTCAATAAGAAAATATCAGTTGCATAATATGTTTTGGGTGGCTATTATCAATAACATTTATTTATTTTGCAGATAGATGCAGAGTTTTCTTCACTCTATGGGCGAGAGGCTGGGGAAGCTATGTGCAAAACATTCAGCAATTACTCATCACGAATCATACAGGCAGGAATTAAGGCTGGTCGCAGACGCGCTGTCCAAGTGTCCAAAGAAATAGAAGAAGCTCTACGAAATGCCTTAGAGCAAGGTAAGGTCTCTGTTTTTATGAATTCTTTATATTACATGTGTGGGCTAAGAGAACGGCTGTGGGAGGTGAAGTTGAGCGGTACGAAATCTCAATTATTTTTTGAGTGTAACATTTTTATTAGTTTTCCTTTGCTCTGTTTATATGGAGAAATTTTCTATTCTGTAACGTTTGTTTATTACACAGAATATGATGAACGTAACACTCCGTGTTGTATAATTTCCACTGATATAGCTTCTGAGTTTTAACACTCTTACTACATTCTATTTACTTTGAGCACTAGCGCAAACCCAATTTGTTTGTAACGCAAACCAATCGTTGGCTGGTTTCATTATACTCCTATCGTTCATTGTATTGTTAAGCTATATTTACATGAATTGTTAAGTAAAATTGAAAATTCTTTCCTTTTTGTTCTGAGTGTTCTTTCATTTCAATATGCGATTCCTTGTTGTTCTCAGATAATGCAGAAGTAAATGCAGCCCTAAATATCCTTCCGTATGTGCTACCTTTTGGGATCATCACAAATCAAAAGAGGAAGAAAGTGAAACCTACGAGACACGACGTAAAGAATCACTTCATTGATTGCATCGTTGTAAGTACATTTCAGGTTTTGTCAATAATCAGTTCAAGGTGTTCATAGTTCCAAATTATACATTTTAGAACGTTTCCGTATCCCGTATTTACGCACGTGTAACACGCACACTAGTTACATCAGAGAAGAACAAGAAAGAATGCCTAGAAGATAAGAGGAAATATACTAATTTAGCAGAGGAAAATTGAAGGGCCCTCTGCAATAACAAGGTAAGTCAAAAAATGGAGGTTTTGAGTTACAAAGCTTATAAACTCAAAGTGCAATGTGCTAATTAACAGGACTAAATTTGTGTATATTTGTCTATGAAGAAAAGTGGTGTAGCACCTGGTCTGTGCTTTGGAGCATAAAATGGCGAATAGTGCTTGCCGAAAATGCGGAATAATAAAAAAACGAAGGTGGAAAGGTGAGCATTTACCCTGTTATTGCATAACCTAAACTAGTGGTGAAAAGAAAAAGGACAGTAGGAACACATAACGACGTGTGTGACAACGGTTATGCATTGCAACACACGAAGATACAACATATCAACAATCTGAGCGTTGTAGGCAACAAAATCCGGAAACTGCACACTCATGAGTCCTGTGTAAAACTCTAAATCCGATACGTCCATTTCAGATTCAGAATCCAGGAGCACATAAAAAAAAGCAATGTTCAGCACATTGTTGTAAAACTGCTGCTTGGCAAGAGTAACAAATCGTAGCAGAGCTTTTACATCCTTCTTCTTTGAATTTTTGATTCCCGGTTTTGCTGGTTTCTTCAGGAAGAACAGAATAGTGTCCAGTGGTGTTGTCTGCAAGGAATAAGCTTTTTTCCTACACCATTATACGTTTCCGAAACAGACGCATATCCACATGAGGGGTTTTCATCCCCTCCTCCTTGTTCAATTTACTAGTAAATCCGAAAACCGGATTCGGAATAGATATCCGAATTACAAATTATGACTTTCGATTTTCAAATCCGACATCTGTAATCCGGATGTAAATGTGAATCCGGATATCCGGAATTCGATTTTTTCAAAATCCGAATATTGCAATCAATTGTGTTTTTAGGATCTTGTTTCGGAGGGGTCTTGAGAATCAGTAAGAAGCATTTTGGTTGTACATATAATGCCAAAATATAACAATGAAACTATTTCGGGGGGGCTTGAGCCCGATATCCGCCCTCTTGAGTACGCCACTGATTCCAATATCGAGGCTGTTGACAGCACTGTTTCAATTTCCATATTAACATCGAGGGAAGAAACAAAACACTGCATTTCGCCCTGATTTTGCTATATTTCTTTGCCATAGTTCACTATATATCTTTCGCTTTCATATCTTCCGTTTCTGTCATTCAGGTTCGACTGATTCGATTTTGTTCATTTCGAAACAAACTGGTCAAGTATGTCTCCGTACCAGTGCTTTCACTTGAACCGAGCCTTGAAAATAAAGTTACAAACACGTCGCGTCGCCTCCTCGTATCTACCAGTGCTTGCTTCACTAGCTACAAACATTGGCGTTATCCGCATCGGGAAACGGCGACTCAATGCAGGTGAATTGTGTTTTTCTCACAACAGACGCTTCGAATATGCACTAGAGGTGACGGAAAAGTAAAGTAGGGTATAAGTCCAAACGCCTCCTTCATCTATGTTTTACCAGGAAATAAGACTGCAAACTAAAATGCTAATTGCTTCGATCTCAGTTTCATATAGAAAACTCGTAGTTCCTTCCCCTGAAGCATTTATTTATTTAATAATCAACAGATACAGCTCAGAGGCCATTTTACATTGGATTTGCTTGTTCGATATAGTTTCCATGATAAATCATTGTCTAGCAGGCACCAGGTGCAAAGGTCATAGATAACGGGCCATTCCCCAGACAATTCGAGAAAGATGTATACCGTAAGTGATAAATTGCAGAATGTGTTGACAGTTGTAAGATTTTATCAGGAAATTATGTGGTTTATTTATGCGTGGATTCATGTAGCTATTAGATACATTCCGTGTAAAGTACCCCTACTTTTTTTCACCTAGTTTTTAAATTGCACATTATGCACGTAAAAACGGTAATTCCTAAAAGATACAGCTCCAAATATTAAGTAAAACCTACAGATAAGTGTGAATTGTATGTATATCAACTGGTATCTACGGTATTAATTCTCGTACCTCTAAAAATGTGGTGAAAGGTGACCATTAATTCATGTCACAAGTTGCAAACATAAATATTATATAAGGCAATGCCATGAAAGATTGTCACTAGACCTTTGTATAGAACAACATTTATTTATTTATTTATTTATTTATTTGCATACTTTAAGTAAAGGTTATGAAAAGGTGTGATATTTTGAGGAGGGCACAGATTGAGGAGGGCAAGAAAGAAACCCCCATTTCCTTCGCTAATGCATCGTTTCACCCCTAAGTAAAAGTGAATCTGAAAAGGTAGAGGGAGGGATGACATCGCGCCTCCCCGTGCCTATCTTTGTCATTGTAATTTTTTTAGAAAGTAGAGGGACGCAATATATATATTTTTTGGAAGTGGGATAACGGCATTCTCCCGCGTTCCCCTCACTTTTACTCCTGGTTTCACCAGAATACAGTTAACGTTTACTTTTCAAACCGAAACTAATACTTAATATATGAGATAGGCTGTTTTTCTTTGTTTCCTTTAAACGTTAAAAAAAAAGAGCTCGTGGCGGGTTTCTGACATGATGGATTCAATTACGTTTGTGCGTCAAAATTTCACCTAAATATTTATATCTTACCGTTAACAGTTCTGCTGCCATTAACCCTTTAGCACTAGCACCTGATTGTGTAGTGTAAGCAGTAGCGCCTAGACTCTCAGACCCATTTTTTGAATTTTAGGTGTTTACCTAACATTTCTTGCTTATTTTTTAAAATTATTTTGTTATGTCTATTAAACCGATATAATTTGAAATGAACGAAAAATGTTACATTGTAGTATAGCTGACTTTTTAAAAATAATAAATGCAGAAATTCCCACACTGAGAAAAAAAGGACTAGGATTTCCGTGTGGATACATCGTATTTACGCGGGTGCGCTCCTTAAGTAATGTAATTTCATGTATAAAAGTACAGCAAGTGGGAACACCATGCCAAGTCTGGAGTTCGGCGTCGAACTAGACTCGCTGTGATTGGATAATTTTATTCACATGATATGTTTCGTGTTAAAAACTATTACTCTCGTAAGGTAGGGAGTCACAGATTTAGAAAGAAGCAGGAGGGAACAATCGTAGGAAGGTGGTAACAACATTATATACGTAAGTTACCACCGTCGGAACGGGTATGGCGTTAATTCTAGATTTGAAAGGGTGGTCCTACAATACAAAATTTTCGCTGGACGGTGGTGTAGACAGTACTACGGATGAAACAACATTACTTAATGAGGTGACGCGCGTAACCTGGTAAAAACAGCATTTACATGCCGACTGGAGTATGCATTTCTCTCAGTGCAAAATAGGATAGAATTTCGGTTATTATGTCGTATGAGAATCAGAGGAACGTAACTCTATTTTCGCTGGTCTACATGAGAGAGGAAAGTAAGATTTTTTTTTTTAATGGGAGAGATCATACATTGTAGATACTTTAGTACCTCTTAACTCCAAGGAGAACAGATGGAGTCACGTCGATTTGACATCATATGGAACTTTCAAAATTATGTGCCAAATATCCGAAAAAACGAAAATTGAAAATTGCATTTTTGGAGTTACGTTTCTCTGGTTGTCGTACGACGATATTATCAAAACTTGAAATGCTTCAGTATGTTATCACAGGATAATAAGTTCGCAAATGGCCCATGAAAAAAATATACTTTGAACCCTAATTACTTCCGAACACGAAACTACTATAAATTTCTCATATAGAATTGGAATGTTGGAACTTTTATTAATGGGTTTTAAGCATCTTTGTCACAGACCGGGACGGGGTAGGGGAAAGGATATGAGAAAGTAGTTGGCCAGGGTCTAGTTACCAGCTCGCCATTTGACTGGTGTAACTGAGGGAAAACTCTGGAAAAACCTCAGCCAGAATTGCCGGCCGCTGGACGCGAACCTGCCTAATGCGAAGATATCTCTCTACCAACTGAGCTAGGGCCGCTTGGTTTGTCATGTAGAAGTTACATTAGTTGGGCAGGTTTGCATGAAAATTTACTATGACTGAGACAAATTAGCTTTTTATAAGTCTTGCAGTAACATTTATCTTGCTCAGTGCCTACGTTTTCACAAAATCGCACACAGCCTCTTCAGAGTTAAAGTGATCGGGATCCAAAAAGTCAATCACCATCTAAACTTTCTTCTGACAGCAGTCTAATTAGTTCACACTCTCGTTCTTTAGCCATTGCGACTGGTAACTTTAAGCAATTATATAATCAGGTAGAACGTATAGCAATAAAACAATAAATTTCACTATTATTTCTCTTCCCTAGTTTTATTAAAATTTAGTTACGTTTCATTTGAATAAGACGTTTCATTCCCTTTTTCTCCAGCTACAGTCAGTGAAAGACGAAATGCACTCTACAACTGAGAGGTAGAAGTAGGAAACTACAAGAAACTGCGGCCTTCTAAACCATACGTAATGATCTCGGGTTCGAGAAACATATGGCACGTTAGACTTGGCGTCAATACTGCTGGTGTGATTTTTCTAAACATAATTAACTTTTAAAACGTGATTTACGTAAAGTTACTAATAAATAAACAAAAAATATTGTTACTATCATTTATGTTATAATTATGTTCCTTATTTATGTTCCAGGAGGGTGAAAATATAGATCATTACCTATCGCCTTCTCCTAGATGGTAGTTGCAAGAAACCGTACATTCTTACAGTGAGTAACAGCTTGGAACCAAGACAAGTTTTTGTTATAATTTATGAATTTGCGGTGGAATCACATACCCTATTAAAGGCAGTAGATCTGTGTTTCAAGCTGCATTACATCTGTAACTTACAGTTTTCGGCATATGCTGCCAACGTTTGGCTTTTTATCCAGAATATGTTCTACAACATTCCTAATGAAAAAAGCCTTCCAGCTGTAGTTCAGGATTTCAAGGCAAGATTGGAAATTTAGTACGCATGTACAGATAACTGTAAATAACTACAATCCTTTTTATTTGTCGTTAGTTTAGGTGTTTTCGTTGTATTTATCTTGTAACATTTTCAATTGTGTTTTTTTTATGCTCAAAAATATTTCCAAATGATGACGAACTTACACGACATTTTAGGTCATATCATCATTTACGAAGTGGTGATAAAATAGAATGTATACAAAAAAAACTGTGATATGATATTTTACAGAATGTATAACTTCATTCGATACACGTCGGTATCACCCAAATGAAAGTGCTGCTTCAAATGTATCTCTCGGTCAGTCCCGGACAGTATTAGGACACCATTCCAGTGGTAATCAAAATGTAAATACTACTGTATTTAATACGCCGATACGCAACGTTGACAATTGTGATCGTACTGAAATTACAGATGCGTTAAACAATAGTGAAAATACACCTATAATTCCAATGTTAAACAAGGCTGTAACAGACTTCAAACGGAATGTGATTAACGGGAAGAGCTACAAGCTTGCACTTTCGCACATACAGGCAACGTCGACTTTCACACAAGATGTAATGAGTTACATGAAGTCTTACTTCATACGTAATTACTCTGAACTTCTGTCTTCAGAATGTATGGATAAGTACATCAGAGAATGTGATAGGTTGTCAACTATTCTGTTAATAGTTCCACATTGTACAGGCTCAAACAAGCAAGTGTCTCCAGTCCGAATTACATTCCACCTGTTGAAATTGAACTAGGGACAAGATATGAACAGAGGTTTCGAAATGGAGCTGTTTATCACATTTCTGTACATGATACCTTCCAGTATGTTCCGCTACCCAAGCTCTTAGAGAGAGTAATTTCTCAACCTCATGTACTACCCTTAATTTTAGATTATAAGAATAAGCGCCAGTTATATGATGCGTGTGAAATGACAAATATACATGATGGCCAGTATTATAAAATACACGAACTACTCTCAAGATACTTATCTTGCCCTTGAGATATATATTGATGATTTGGAAGTAGTGAATCCACTAGGATCGAGGAGTGGAATTCATAAAATAGGAGTAATGTACTTTACAATCAAGGATGTACCAACGTCGCTAAATTCCTCCCTTCACAATATTTTTGTATGCAACATTCACAGTGTAGTAGATGTTGATAAGTATGGGTACGATGCTATTTTAGCTCCGCTGGTACGGGACTTGGAACATCTGAGAACTGAAGGGATCAATGTGATTGTCAACAATGAGGCTTGCAACTTCAAGTTTGTTTTATGGCAAATAATAGGTGACAATCTTGCTTTACATCGACTGTTTTCTTTGGTTGGTAGTTTTTCTGCCAATTATTGTTGTAGATTTTGCATGTTACATCGTAATGAATTTCAAACTGCTTTTGTGGAAGTGGAAGATAAGTTGCGAACGCGGGAAATGTGTGATAGACATGTTCATCTCTTGAGGAAGAACATAATAACCCACTCAGATTGTGGAATAAAGAAAGAGTGTTCGTTAAACCGTCTTCAATATTGGCATGTAACGGCAAATTACGTAGTAGATATCCTACATGATGTATTAGAAGGATGGATTTCTGTGGAATTACGCTTCATCTTACGTCACTTTATTCTTGCTGAGAAATTATTCACGTTAAGCTTTTTAAACTCAAGAATACAAAGTTTTAATTACGGGCGATGTGATATAACAGATAAACCTTCATGTTTGACGTATGAGCAGCTGACTCATCCACATGGACCTACCGGTCAAACTGCTGCTCAAATGTTTTGTCTTGTACGAAGTTTTTGTATATTAGTAGGCGACAAAATAGATAATGGCAATGACTTTTGGAAGTTACATTTGTTAAACCTTGAAATAATTGATATCTTGTTCGCGCCACGCATTTCGATTACTGAAACGTTCATGCTCGCAAGTAAAATAGCAGATCATCATCAATTATTTAAATATCTTTTTCTAGAAGAACAATTAAGTCCAAAGCAACATTTCCTTATTCATTATCCTCGTATTATTCGCAATGTGGGACCTCCTGTGAGATATTGGACCATGCGGTATGAAAGCAAACATTCAAATCTGAAACACATGGCATCACACTCAACAAACTTCGTTAATTTGTGCAAAACTTTATGTCAGAAACATCAGATACAGTTCTCAATACAATTGGATCAGATGAGTATCCTTCTTCCAAAAAGCCCTATTCTCTTCTCAGCGGAATATAAGGAAATAAAATCATTACCTTACACATTTAGGGTAGGAAATAGCATGAATGATGTTGTGGGCGTATCAAAATCTGTTTCATGTAATGGTAAAATATATTGCCAAGGTTGTACTGTACGGATTGATTGTAACAATGATGCGCCATTGTTTGGACAAGTTGTGGAGGTTCTTCATGCATCTGAGAAGTTTTTCCTGGTGTGTAAGGTGTATGATACAATGGGTTTCGATGCACATTATCACGCATATGTGTTAAAACAAACAGAAAGAATGATTGTCGTACCTTTAGAAGAACTATACAGTTATTATCCGTTGCAAGCACGTAAATGTTATGATGTGAGCAACACATCCTTATATGTGTCCTTATGGTCAAAACTTTGTAGCACACAAAACTGTTGAACATGGTTTTCAATTGTGTGAATATCAAAAGGTTATGTTTTTTTAACTTCCCGACCACTTCGTCGTATATTTAAAAATGTTTGCCAGTGTACCATTTTTCCATTGTGTGCCGTAATTTTCTTTATACGCTCATCATTTATTGTATTGTTGTTTATTGATAAAAATGAGTTTACTCTTGTAAATAAAATTTAATAGGTTTACTATAAACAAATATTTAAAGAACTCCTTTTTTTTGCCTTTATATGTTGCATTATAAACAAAAGTGTTATGTTGCATGTTGCTTCGCAGCAGGCCCGCAACCAGCTACAGGGGTTTGGGGAGGGGAGCCATGAATATTAGGAGGCAAGTCATTAAAAATTCTCTTACAAATATCTAAATTATGTTTTTTGTATTAATAATAGCATTTTGTGTTAAAGTCTAGAGGCGCCACGAAAAGTTTAGGGGGCCAGTCCTCCTCTGGCTGCGGGCCTGCTTCGTAGCATTGTCTATTGATCAAGTCAATTGCTTTTTATTTCTAAAATACCAGTGCTACCAGAGAAGAAAACACTAAAGTTATTCATATTGTTGGGTAATGTACTTCTATGATGCTAAGTACTGCATAATTGAGGCTGTCTATGGAAAAAGGGCGCATAGATAATGTAAAATTGTATGTCTATGCGCCACTTTCCCATTGAACGCAAATATTGATCCTAAATATTTGAAAGTATCCACTTTATCAAAAGTATTATTTAATATTTTAACGCCTCCACAATTTGCCGTATTACGGTCCCGACGCACTTCCATGTATTTAGTTTTCTCTGCATTTACTTCTAAACCCATGTCCCTGCAAGCATTTAATAAGATCTCTGCATATTATTCAATAGAGAGTATAAGAAATACGAAGCAGGTGTTTCAATTGACTACTTGAAGTGTTCAAATCGTCTCTGTTATCTGTATTGTGTTAAAAAGTATACGGATTATGATCCATTCACTAATGAAATATGGTTGGGATTGTAGGGTGTCAAATGACGATTGATTGAGTGCCCTGCATGCTAAAGCTTTTCGCAGTTTTATTTCGTGTCATATTTCATTGTACCCGAGACAGTTTCATCACAGTGACGGTAGTATCAAATTTTCCGATAGAAAGAAGCGTATATCTCAAATACCTGGGTCCTTACATTGTTCCGTGAAACGAGCTCCCTTTCTTTATCTCGGAGAATTTAGAATCTTATGGCTCCAAGCGACTTCAGACCTCCACAGCAGTAAAAGTGTCTTAAATTTGGAAAAGTGAGAAGGAATATCAGTTGCATTTACTGCCTGTGCAATTCCAAATAAAGGAAGTAATTGTTGACATACAATAGTGACAGCACACGTTTCTTTATAGAAATGAAAATATTAACCTTGTATTAAAGACAATTTGCACAGACATAGATTGGCAAGTTTTTATTATTCATTTATTTATTTATTTATTGAAAATCATGTAATACTCAATAAAGTGTTATATTTGCCTTTTTTCTGTGGAAGAACACTTGTTTTACTTTGTTTTTCCAACTAAAGATGTGAAGTCACTCGAAGTCCTGCTGTCTTATTTGAATTTCTTCAGCATGAATAAATAAATATTGTTTCCAACAACCTAGACGAGTTCTGTAGTATATATAATATGTTTTATCGTAAAATTAAACACCACCGTCACTGGAATGAAAATGCTTGGATGCAATGAAATATTGTATGAAATGAGACTTTGAAAACGTAGGGGAGTTCATTCAGAGAGCTATGCTTATGTGACTACTTAATCGAATTCGACACCCAACAGTATTGTCAATGTTTTATTACCGTTGAGTATGGCTGGCCATATCCGTTGAAACGAGATGACCAAACGATGTCCCTATTGGGTCACAAATAAACCTCTATTGGATCATCGTTCGGTCAGAGGCGGGCCAAATGGAGTCACTATTGGGTCAAACTATGGTCCCTTGTTGAGTCATTTGGTACCTAAAAGAGTCAATGTTGGGTCTTACAATGAACCTGTGTTGGGTCAGCACCAATGACTACATTTCGTCAATATTGAGTCAGCAAGTGACTCCTTTTGGTCACAAGTCACTACACATGTTGGGCCACACATAACCCAACAAGTTGTCATTTGGTGGTCACGTGACTAGTGTTGGGTCAACTTTGTAACCAACTAACGGTTTAGCATTAACGACATGTTGGGTTAAATCCCGTAACGGTTCATGTAACCTTGACTTTTTCAACCCATTATTTCGTCATGTTTTAACTCTATTGTGGTCAATTTTACCTCACTGTTGGGTTATTTGCACTCCTTCCCTTTTCCAAGCGACCCCACAATGTGGTCGTTTCTTACCCTACGCTTGTTCACTTTTAACTACACGTTTAGTCAAACGCATAACCGGGTTAATGGAATTTACACTTTGTTGGGTCATATTGTACACCAATTTGGGCTCAAAGTGTTAATTGGTTATGAGATTTCACACTAATTGGGTCGTCGGGTTCAATTTCTACATTTAACTACACGTTTAGTTGAAATTATTTCAACCCAATTTAACTAAACGCTTTGACCCTATTTGGGTCGGAGCAGTTTTAGCCACCTGGTTGGGTTAAAAAACGCACCAATATTGTCATTTTCAACCCAATTATTTTTCTCAGTATTTATAACCTATAGGCGGTTATTTTTACTCCCCTGCCATATTATTGAAAAAAATGAAATCTTTAAGTTTTACGTCCCACGGTTATGCCGGTTAAGCTAAAGGAGACGGTGATTATGAGAAATGAATGAAATGATGGAATGAAGAAAGTGGGAGGAAACGGGAGAATCCCGAGAAAACCCACGCACACGGTGTTTGTCCACCACAAAGTTCACTTGGCGGGAGCAGGGATTGAACCAGGGACCCCAAGCACCAGAGGTGAACGCTCTACCGCTGAGCCACCGCGGCCCCCAGCCATATTATTCATACTAGCTTACATAGGTAAACGTTTACTACATATATGACACCTACATCCCTCACTAAACCAACAACAAAATTTCACCTCCCCAACAATTCCAACAATGAGAAACACAAGGGGGGTAAAACTGTCCCGGGAAATTTTTACCCCCCTGCCATATTCACACTAGCGTACATACGTAAAAGTTTACTACATATATGACACCTACATCCCTCACTAGAACAACAACAAAATTTCACCTCCCCCACCAAATTCCAACAATGAGAAACACATGGAGGTAAATATGACCAGGCAAAATTTTACCCCCCTGCAATATTATTCATACTAACCTACATATGTAAAAGTTTACTACATATATGACACCTACATCCCTCACTAAAACCAAACAACAAAATTTCAGCACCCCCAATAATTCGAACAATGAGAAACGCAAGGGGGGTAAAAGTTTCACGGGATATTTTATATCTTCCTTGAAATATTTTTCATACTTCCGTACTTCATACTACCGGGTTCCATTTAGTTAGTGCGACATCTTCAAATTTAAATTTTACTAGTTCAGAATGATGTCCATTTTTTGTACATTTAGGTCAACCCAAGAAAAAATATTGTACCATTGAAATTAAGAAAGGAGTTCTATTTCAAAATTTGATCCACTTCGATCACCTGTATTGCAACATTTTCAAATTTAAATTCTAACTAGCTCCCAATTTGTCCAATTTTTGTACATTTGTGTCCACTCGAGAAAAAAGTTCTACTTTCAAATAAGCGAGGGAGGGCCGTTTCAAATTTGGGCCATTTTTGTCACCTGTAGTGCTGCATCTCCAAATTCGATGTCCATGAACTTGGCAGGCCACAATTTCGATTTGACATACTGTTAGTACTTCGTTAGTGGTGCAAAGATAACGTCTCAATTTTTAAGAGTTACCGTTGGCCTGCTATCAACCCAACAGACCAAGATATCAAAATCACCCCATAAATGAAATTACTGGTCCGAGCAGCGTTAGTGCTCTTTAGTGCCATAAACATTAAAGTTTGGTGCTTCTACATATGTATGCAGTTTTTAGGGTAGCAAAATGGGCTGATTTTATGAAGCTGGCAGGCCACCTATGGCATACCACGATTTCGACTTCATATATCGTTAGTGCTCAGTTAGTGCTCTTTAGTGCCACATATTCCATCGTTAGTGCTACAAAGACAATGTATATATATTTTTAAATGTTCATTTAGCCCACCTAACTTTATGTCAACAGGCTGCACGGAAATTATAGCAGACCACAAGCTCTATTTCACTCATCGTTATTCGATAGTTAATGGTCGTTAGTGCGCATGTCCCATCGTTAGTGCTCCACAAATAATGCCTACATTTTTTAAGAAACTTTTATTGGACTGCTAACTCATGCCAGAAGACCAGAGAAGAAACCTACTCCAAAGCACAATTTCGATTACTCCCGTGATTAGTGCTTCATTAATGCTCGCTAGTGATGCATATTCCATCGCTAATGCTCTACAGATAACGGTTACTTTAAAAAAAAAGCCATTAATGGCCCACTAATTTCATGCCGAAAGAACAGGGGGGTTACGCTTACGGCAGGCAACATTTTCGATTTCACACATCGTTAGTTCTCGTTATTGCCGCATATCCCCTCGTTACTGCTCTAGAGATAACGCGCTTATGTTTTAAAGGTCCATTAGTGGCCAGGTATCTTCATGTCACAGGCCGGGCGCAATACCAGAGAAGACCACAATTATGATTTCACACATCGTTAGAGCTTGGCTAGTGTTGTAAATCCATTCTTTAATGCACTATAATTAACCCACATTTTTTTCTAAAAACAAAAAGTAAATAAATGAAAGTGATTACTATTGGCCTGCTAACTTCATTCCACCTTCTGCAGAGGACCACCGCAATTTTGATTTCACAACAGTAGAGTATCAATGTAGGTTCTGCAGACAACTTTCCCCTCCCAATATTTTTCGACCAGCACACAAGAAAACACAGAACATTTAACATAAGGTTCAACTAACTATACATAGCGCAAAGTATATAGATAAGAAGCGCGAATAAGATAGAACACTTTAAGCCAACACACATGACATTGAAAAGAAATAAACAATCTACACCTGGATACAAAAAATCACTAAATCTAGCTACAAAATTACAAAAATCACTAAATCTAGTTATAAAAATTACAAAAAATCACTAACTCTAGTTACAAAATTACAAGAAATCACTAAATCTAGTTATAAAAATTATTTAAAAAATCACTAAATCTAGTTACAAAATTATAAAAAATCACTAAATCTAGTTACAAAATTACAAATAAATCACTAAATCTAGTTACAAAGACACAAATAAATCATTAAATCTAGTTACAAAATCACAAATAAATCACTAAATCTAGTTACAAAAATTACAAATAAATCACTAAATCTAGTTACAAAATTACAAAAAATCACTAAATCTTGTTACAAATAAATCACTAAATCTAGTTACAAAATTACAAAAAATCACTAAATCTAGTTACAAAAGGATTTTTCATAAGGAATCAAATTAATTAGAACTTTATAACACTTAACTATAAAAAATTACATCTAAAACTTACATTTTTACTCCTTTTCTATCCCATAATGACCTCAAGCTAATGTATTTACACCATCTCCTAATATATATCTTTTATCGTCCGAAGAATCTAATGCTAGCTTATGAACGGTTATACTATATATATCATGCTTATAACTTCTAATGAGGTTTATGTCTTTATATGTTTTTACATTTTTAAATAAGTTTTCTTTATAATCATTAAACTGCAACTCCTTGGCAACCACACATTTAGTTACCCCTTTAGCTTTTTTCTCTTCTTTATTTTCTACTCTATAAGCATACATCTTTGATCTCAATCCAATAAAATGTGTCATTATCTTACCTTTATTCTCATCTTTCATCTTACCTATTACTTTTTTGTTTATTAGTGGTAGTCCATATATATTATTTTCCTTGTATTCACTCGTGTCAAACTGGTCAACTATTTCTCCTATGTCTTTGTAAAAGTCTTCAGTTTCAATCTCATATATAAAGCTTCAGTATCCATATAACATAAATCTATATTGTTTCCATATTTTGGCTTCATCGTATTATAGTGAAAATCATACATTAACAGTTTTGATAGTTCTAATACGCTCATACCAACATATATTGGCTTATTAAATGTTAATCACTCTTTTTTCATATGTATAGCACATAAATTCTCTGTAAATATTGTTCTGTAATCAAAATTAGGTTTTGCAATTAATTTTTCTACTCTTTCAGGATCACATTCTAATTGTATGGGTTGCCTCTTTCTAATATTTTCCATTGTTTTTCCGAATACCGAGTTATTCATGAGCTTATAAAAATCTTCTTCAAACTTGTTTTTAGCTTGCGTTCTCATATTTGTATTTAAACCAATGTATTTCTTTAACCACTCTGATTGTTTGAATTCTAATATTCTATGCACTTTCTTTAATCTCATTCCAAGTGACATATATAGTTTTAAGTTCCTATAGTGAATTACATATCTTTCCTTATTATAAAGTGTCGGTAATAATTTTGATTGTTTAGATTCTGGTGGACACATATTTTCTGGAGCTAATGGTAAATCAAAATGTTTGTTGTGTAAATACTTCGGATATTCTAAATCTACTTCTAATATGTAGCCAGTTTCTGAATCATCTGGAATGTTCATTATATCTATGCAAGGTTTAATCCATTTAAAGTCTTTATAAGGCATGTATTGACTCATTGCCCATCCATATAAGTTATTTGCGTCTAGATATGCTAGGTATGTTGAACACTCATCTTTATTATAATCTTGCATATATTTGTTATTTGCTTTTACATGTCGTTTACTACATTGTGAGATTCCTCCTCGTATTCCCTTTTCTAGCATTAGTATTTTATCATAATCAGTTAACATTTCTAAGTTAATTTTAGTCATCTTTAACATTGCATCCCACGATAAGCCTGGTGCTGTATAATACCATGCAGGATCTAATCCATATGCCTTTAAACATACATCTCTAAAGTTTTCAAATATATCTGTTAATTGGAGGACATCTGTTTTGTTATAATGTTCAGTTAAGTCCCTCACTAACTTCAGATCGAATTCTTTACAAACTCGTACATGAAGCTTATGTCGTTCAGGACTCTTTTTTTCTCCTGTTAATCTGTTTGTAAATTTGTCTATAGATAATGGAACAGATTCTTCTAATTTTTCAAAGGAATCAACATAATCAAATGGATAATCACTTTAGTATTAACTAGATCAAGCTTATCAATCGGGAAAAACTTTAATGTTTCTCGAAATTGTTCTGGCTTTAAACTACTAGTTAACTCTGCTAAACTCTTTGACATAAATCTAAATGAATCAACAAATCTTAAATTTATTCCATCTTTTTCTGGTCCTGCTTTTACATATTTTTCATATGTTATGTACCTTTCTTCATTATTTGCGATCAGTTTAATTTTCTGCGTATCATAAGCTAACTCCTTAATAAACAAATGCGTATCATAACCAGTTAAATTGTGAAGAAATACAGGAACAAAGTTGGGATTTTTATAGTTTAAATTGCAATAACTGTGAGCTGCACCTCTAAACTTTCCAGTTAAATGATCATGATCTCTTACTTTTGCTTTATTTTTATTTATCTTATACAAACATTTTCTTAATTCGTATTTCCATCCTTTTATATTTTCATTCATATCATCTCTATCCTTACAGAACTGTATTTTTCCCTTTAATATATTTATTTTTTTCTCAACAGCTGGTGGTAAGTCATTCAAATTTTTCTCACATATATGACAAGTATCCGAACTGTTATAAGCTTCTATTTCCTCCTCACTAAGCGGGGTCATATCAACTACCCTGTTATATATTTCCATAATTTCCATTGCTTCTTTTTGTAACATTTCAATAAATATTTTCGCAGCATCTGGACCTATATAACTAACAGGGGCTTTATAGTTCCCATTTGAATATTTGACATAGTAACAAAACCTCATTGGTTCATGCTTTTGATATTTTACTGTTTTAGTACAATTATGTTCTATTTTTAATTTGCACAAGATACATTCAAAGTCAGCAATTATCGCAAATGGAACTCTTAATGATCGATTATAGTTTTGAAACTCTATTTGATTATCGTATGGTTTTGGAAGTTCTATTCTAACAGCCTCATGCTCTTTACAATATAGCTCATGGTTTTGCAACTGCTTCTCATTTCGAAAGTGCCTCGTTAAACATCTGTCGCAGAAGTATAGTTTTTCCTCATGTTTTGTCACTTGACTTCTTATTAATCGTGACAGGTTTTTTATCCAACAAAAATGACTGTTTTTTTCATCTTTTACATATAATAAATTGATATGAGTTTCCTGCTTATTTTTTGTGATTTGAAGTGGATATACATTATAGTTTTCGTCATAGCTGTAAACATTGATGGAAATATTACTTCTTTCAAATTTTGGAATATCTTTTAATTGTACAGGAAATTCAATGTTATCACAATACTTCTTTTGCAACTCATTAACAAGCTGTTTATAATGTGAAGGTCTTTGATACTGAGAACATCTGTCTATAGGTTTTAAATAGCTTGCAATAGAATACAAGAAACATTTATTGTCTTTATTTTTTAATATTAATCACTGCTTTCTTATCTTTAATTGGTTTAGGAAGTTCAATATAGGAAGAAGCTCTTAATGGTACATACTTGTTTAATCTGATTTGTAAATATTTAATTTGATGCAATGTCCATCCTGATCCTCTACCTTCAAATTCTTCCATTTCTCTACGAAGCTTTTGTTTGGTATAAGATATATATTCATTTAAGTCAGTTGATTCTAATATTCTCTCGTTTGATGTTTTGAAATTGCGTTCTTGTATTTCTTTATCTTTTATATAATCACAAATGAAAACAAGGTTAACTTTAACAGGGTGAAATTTTAATTCCTCTTTGATTTTGTTAATAGCAACTCTTCCACTTGTATCTAAAAATTTTATTGGGTCTTTATATCCTCCTGTGTTTTCAACTTTAATGGTTTGTAAACGCTTCTTTAATGCTGTTTCCTCTAATTCTACTTTTATAGGTATACGTGTTGGTTTTGATTCTTCAATCACAGTATCTTCAAATGGAAATATCCTTTTTAATTGTTTACTTTTTACTTTTGGTTCTTGTTGTTCTAGCTTTGTATTTTGAAAAATGTCTTTATTATTTTTCTTGTTTAGTCTTCTTATAAGTTGATCTTTTCTTAACATTCTATAATTTTGTATATTTAATTTCTTCCCTTCTTGTTTAAGCTGTGTTACATTCAAGTCACTATAGTTATCCACATTGTAGAATGGTAGTTGTATAAGGTTGTCATGTTCAATAAGTTTGTCAATAAGTTCATGTTTTTTTAATAAGGAATATCTTCTGATTCCCCTCTCTTTACATCGTCGCCTTAACTCCAGTACAGTAAATCTAATATAATTACTCATCTTTTAATATATAGAAAATCCTACTACTTAATTTTTTATCTTCACCGGATTATTTCTGTTCATTTTTGTACTATTTTTACTTCCATATATCCTAATACAACACTTAACATTGTACACTCCTGCCATTGTCTATATATTACGCGTTGTATTAGAACACGTCTTTGATTAGAATAACCCATCAAAGTTACATATACACATATTAAAATTAAATCATTTTTGTAAACTTACTCATCATCGTCATAATCATCACTACCATATTTATATTCATCATCACTACTCAAATCAGATGTTTTTTGTTGCATTAGTAATAATTCTTTTACCTTTAACAGTATTTGCTTCTCTAGTAGTGCTGCTAAGAGTTTAAGATCATGATTAATTAGTTTAAGTCTATCATGTAATAAATCAAAATCTTTCTCCATATTTATTATATAGAAAACCAACAAAAATGAGATAAATTTTAAAAATCTAAGAATAAAAACGAACAGGTGAATATGAATAGTGCTAAGGAAATATTATGTTACAAACCTATATTTGATTGTGTATGTAAACATTTAGATATTGGTGGTTATAATGATGAAGACAAAATAAATTTTAGCGTGTCCATAAGTATGTTAGATCATTTGTTCAAGAAAGCCACTGAAGAAAAGAACCCATTTCTTATACAAAACATTCTCTATGCAAACGTTATGAATTTGTCTGATGAGATGTTAGATTCACTGACTGATGAACAATGGTTATCTATAGGTTATGATGATTATGAGGAGGAATATAACTATGATCACATTACAGAAGACTTCATACGTAAATATCTGCAGAAAGTTAATTTGAGTAAAATATGTTCATGGAAAAAGTTATCAGAAGAGTTTATAAGAGAATTAGCTTATAAAGCTGATTGGGAGAATATTTCGGAAAGCCAAGACTTATCAGAAGACTTTATAAGAGAATTTGCAGATAGAGTTGATTGGAAAGAAGTATCGTTAAATCAAAACCTATCTGAAGAATTTATTAATAAATTTATAGACAAAGTTGATTTTGATGCTATATCTTATGGAAACAAACTCTCTGAAGCCTTTATACGAAAACATGCAGATAAAGTTGATTGGTGGAGCTTATGTAGGACTCAGCAATTACCAGAAAACCTTATAAGAGATTACGCTGACAAAGTAGATTGGGCAATGATTTCAATATTTCAAAATTTAACAGAAAAATTTATTGCAGAGTTCAAAGACCGCGTTTATTGGGATAGCATTTCAATTTATCAAGACCTTTCTGTAGAGTTTATATATGTATTTAGACACTTTGTGGATTGGAGAGTTATAATAAGAAAATATCATAATAATTCTGATTTAGGTAATATATTGAATTTAGCATTCGATGTTACAACAAATGGTTTGTTTAATGTTTAACTAATTACCTTTTATGACTATTCTATCATAAAATCGTAACCTTAATTATTAATTACCTTTAATCTGCTCGAGCCTTTTATGGTTATTATTCCATAAAAGACAACATTAATATTTACATAACAACATTACTTTTATCTATCCAGCTATTATGTGAATCATCAAATCCTAGCCATTTAACGTATACTTTATCACCTTTCTTTCTTAACACCTTTTCCACCAAGTATTCATCTTTAAGTTTCGTCTTTAATAGTTGTGGTTAGTAAAATCTACCTTGTACATCCTCTTCTTCTAAATCTTTAATTCTATATGTAGGCGGATTAGATGGAATAACTTCGCTAATAACAAATACTTCTGTTGACCAATTAGGTGTATATCCTTTCTCAAATAACCCTTTTGATTTACTTATACGAACATCGCCTAATTTGTATTTGGGTTTAACACGCTTATATTCTTTCTTATACACTTTCTCCAATATTGTTCGCTCATTCTTCTTGTTAACTTCTATAGGCTTTAAACCAATTGTTGTATGTACTCTATTATTATACTCACTAACCAATGTTGGTAATATCTCTATCCATTTGTAATTTCCTTGTATTGTGAACCTTTTCCACATGTTTTGTTTAAGTGTTCTATTAAATCTCTCAACAACAGAAGTTTTCTTACCACTATAGGTTGAGTAATGATTAATCTTATTTTCCTCCATTAACTTCTTAAACTCTTTATTGTAAAACTCTTTACCTTGATCAGTTTGTAAGTTACTAGGTTTTCTCGTTCTTAATATGGATTCGAATGCTTCTGTAACATTCTTACCACTCTTATCTTTAACAGGAACAGCAAACGCATATTTCGAAAACACATCTATAATCGTTAGCAGATACTTATAGCCTTTATTTAATTTGGAAACACCTTTTAATGCTCCACTATCCATTTCTACAAGATCAGCTTGCCAAAGATCATCGATACCTTTTATAACTACACTTAATCTGTCAAAGTTTTTTCTAGATGGTTTGTGAATTTCTTCTATAATGTCTTCTCTAATACCTTTACCATCATATAGTCAATCTTTCTTTTTAACGAATTGAGTTTTAGCAACACCGCATACAGAACAAATACCTTTCTTTAGATATCTTCCATTATTTGTTTGTTCAATTCTAATGGTATCTTTCTTTGTATCTGTTGATTTCTTACATTTAGCACAATACATCATCATTATTTATTGTATAGAAAATCAATAAAATAATTAAAATTTATCACTATTATCACTACCTAATACTACACTTTTAACATTATCATCATCATCACTTGATTCGTTTTCACCTTCATCTTCTATTTCTATATACATTATAAGCAATAATAATTTACCTTCTTTCAATTCAGAATCTTTAGATGGTCTAATTGTTAACTGATCATGCATATTAAAGTGTGATGGAAAACTTTCAACTAAAGCATCATTTAAAAATAGGTCTATAAGATGTTTATTAAGACTTGATTCTATATGCATTAACCTACCTCTATAAAGAAATTTGTAGGCAGCAGCTAAATTATATACAAAAAAGGCTGGTTTCCCAAGATCATCTTCTGCCAATCGACATGGAAATTCAACAATTTCTTTTCTTGTAAGTAAATTAAACTCTTCTTTTACTGATTCAAGCTGTTCTAATGTCACAACATCTTGCTTATCAATAGCATTAGATACATTAACCAATCTTTTATTCTTAAAATCAACCCAGGATGTAAAAACTTCTCTAGATTCTTCTATTATACTTTTAACATTACCAAAAATATCCATATTTATTATATAGCAAACGTCTTTAGGAAAGCTCTCTTTCTATGTACATTACAACAAACAATAATTGACCTTCCTCCATAGCTGAATTTTTATTTGGTTTAATCGTAATTATATCGTTCTTGTTAAAGTTAAAAGGTAAATTTTCAATCAAAGTATCACCCAAATATACCTCTAGAAAGTATTTATCCAAACTTAATTCCATGTGCATTATTTTCCCATTATAGAGAAATTTGTAACCATTAGAGAGATTAAATATTCTAAAGATTGGCTCCTTAACGTTTTTAGCTCTTAATCGACATAAAAAAGGGAGTTTCTTTCTGCATAATCAATTTAGTAGTATCCATTCTAATCTTTTGAAAATCTTCTTTCTTTATGTATGTGTCTTGTAACGTTTCTAATGCATCTTCAAATCGTTTTCTATCGTTCTCTAATTAAGCTTCTATTGATCTAAGTTGACTTACGCTAACAACATCATTTAAATTCTCCAACAATTTTAATTTTTCTTCACTAATATCAACATCACCTTTTCTATCTTTAACATTACCAAATATATCCATACTCATTTATTATACAGAAAATGTCCATCCTAATTTTTCAAAACATTTCTTTAACATCTCTATTTGTTTAGGTGAATGTTCAAAATCAATATCAACATGAACATCATGCTTTTTTAACAGATAGTACAATACACATTTTAAGTTAATAAACAATACTCTTTTCGGATACAATTCTGTAAAGGTCTCGTGTAAGTTTTCGAAGTCGTTTATAAGTGTTTCTTCCATATGTCGTAAGTTTAATGGTTTTTGATCGGTAAGGTGATAGTGTATTAAATAAACATCATCATAATATTTTGTGTATTTGTTTTTCTTTAGTACTTCTAAAACATCTTTTGTTGATATTAAATGTTTTGATATATCTCTAAATTTATCATTTAACACCTTGAACACATCTTCGGGAATAATTCTATCCTGTAAAGCTTGCAAACGAGATAACTGTAACTTAAATCTTTTTGTAGTATCATACCACGGTTTTCTCATACAAGCAGCTCTCATTCCTTCATTAGTACTGTAAACCCAACCATTCGCTACAGAACAATCATCACAAATGTAACTATTCATACCTTTTGTTAATGACTTACTACCACAATTACTGCATTTTAATGGTTTAGAGCTATAATTTGACAACAAGTCCTTTAAGGTAATTATTGGATATAACTTGTCCAACTCTTCTTCCGTGTACAAAAATTTAGGTATAAACATTTTCCATAAATCAATAACTGTATATACCTTGTTTTTATCTTTTAAGTCTATCTTACTAACATACTGAAAATACCGATAAAAATTATAACTAACTAGTGCATCTAGTTCATCTTCATGCTTCTGATAATAATCTAAAAATCTATTGTGTATAGCTTCCATATTTATCTTAAAACAAATATTTTATGGATATAAACCATAAAAGCACTTAAACTTAATCATTTTTAATCATATACATAACATCACTAAGAGAATACCCTTGATTTAGAATATTTAAAGCCTTAACACAAAGATGACCACTTATATCTGAATTTAAGTCTTGTATTCGTTCGTCATTGTAAAATAAGTTTTTGGTACCAAGATATTGTACTAGTTGTTTAGGAGGAACACCACCATAAGAATCGAACACGTACTTTATGTTGTTATCTTTCCAATAGCATATCCAATGAGTACCAATGTTTTCTGATTTATCGAGGTTAACTACACCACACTCATTTACATAGGGTTTTTGTGGAAGTTCATCACTGATAAATACACCTCTAAATCGTTTTATCTTTAATTCTTTAACCAACCTCTCTATATCGAAATTGGTCAATGGTTTTAGTTTTTTGACTTCTTTGGTTTACCTGCTCCATGTTTTTCTTCTATAGACATATTGTGTCTTTTTTGTTCTTCAAGTTCTTGTTTATTCTTCTTAGCATCCAGTACAGTTTTAGTAATCGCTTCTGCACCACCTGGTAATGAGCCAACTGCTCCTAAAGCTGCTAAAATGTCTGGAATTGTAAAGATAAAACCACCCATATGCTCTTTCTTAATCTTTTTCATTTGTGCAGTAGTTAAAGTTAAATCCATTCCTTTACCTTCTTTAATTTTCTTAGATTTATCGCTAAGTTGTTTCTTTGTTAATACATCATCAATATTTAAATCCTTTAGTTCGTTATAAGGAACACTAAACATACAACCTTTAATAGAACATATCTTCCTATTTATTTAAGAGAAAATCTTAGTTTGTAAAAGTTCAGTTGTTGTAGCTCCACCAAAATCAATTAAGGAATCATTCTCATCTGTTATTCTTATCTCAAAATTAACAACCTTGTCTTTAGATATAGGAAAAATAATGGATAAGTAGGCTCATAAATAATACTATGTTTAAACTCAGCGTCTGTTTTAAATGATGCTATAATTCCTGTTTCTCTATGTGTGTACTCAGTATTTTTAACAAACATACCATCTGCTATATTACAGTGAACATTAATTGTATCGAATGGGTGAAACTTTGGTGCCTTATCTCCAACATGTTCTATGTTTTTGGTTAAGTTTTTCTCACTAAAACCTAATACAGTGTTAATGGTATCTAAGGTTATATCACAATGCTCGCTAAATATTTTAACTCTATTTTTCTCTCTGTCCTCAGTAAATTTAATATTTTTAAAAGCATCAGAGTATGGAAGAATTGATTTAATATGTTCTTCTAATTCTTTTAAATTATATTGACCAGGTTGAACTATGAGTTGTTTTGTAAGATTAGGATGAAGGTTACTACAAAATGTTAATTTATTATTTCTTTCTGTAATGTTTGGAGTTAAGTATGTTGTGTAAAACCCAACTAGTCCTATACTTAAAGAGTTGCTACTGTTGTCTAATTCGTAATGGAGTTTCTTCTTTAAAACAAAAGTATCACTCGTTAACTTAAATACCTTAGCCATTTATTATATAATAAATGAATGAGTTTGATTTACCTAGAGATATTCCAAGAGAGAAAGTAATCAAGTTAATAGATGATATCATTCAAAAGTTAGAATACAGCTTAAAGAAGAAAAAGAGAAAACTACGAATTGTTAAATATGCATACTACACTTTGATTACGTTATCGGTTATACTTTCTGCAACAACTGGGTTTATTAATATTTTTATACCTGTAACAATTTACTCAATATTAACAACGTCTCTTGCAACTGGAAGTGCTATTATAACAGGTTTATCATCTAAGTTAAACATAAGCAAAAGAAAAGATGAATAGAAAGCAATTGTCACTTGTATTAATTCATTTAAAGAACAGTTAGAGATGATAATAACATTAAATGGTGAAATGGATAACGAATATATAAAAGATACGTTGCTTAAGATCCGAGAACAACTTAAAAATATAAGATCATAAAAGAGACGATTTTCTCTATAATAAATGAGTAAGAAAACTATTAATTGGGATGTAAAAGAGATTATAAAAGAAACAACAGTTAAGAAAAGAAATGGAGAGATAATACCTGATGATATTCGATGACTTATTGTGGGTTCATCTGGGTGTGGTCAAACTTTTTTGTTATTTACTTTTTTATTACAACCAGGTTGGTTAAACAATAATTACTTCTATATATATTCTAAAAGCATGAATCAGCCAAAGTATGAGCAATTAAAGATCGATTTGAAAAAGCAGAACTAAAGTTTAATAAGCAAATAGCAACGTTCTTAAGCGGTAATGACCGTATTGTGCCTATTGATGAATGTGAAAAATACTCTATAGCTGTGTTTGACGATAACATTTTAGAGAATCAAGATACTGTTAGAAATTACTTTACAAGAGGTAGACATAGACATTTAGACTGGTTCTATCTTGCACAAACATATTCAAAAGTACCTAAATAGCTTATAAGAGATAACGTTAACTTCCTATGCATATTCAGACAAGATGTTACTAATCTTAAACATGTGTATAATGAGTCTGTTGGAGGAGATATGCCTTATGATAAATTTAAAGAGATATGTTCAAAATGTTGGCAAGAAGATTATGGTTTTATAGTAATTGATATGACAAGGAAGGTAAACAATGGTAAGTATAGAAACAGGATAAAACACTTTATAAACGTTTGACGTTTTTTGACTTTTACGTTTTACCGTTTGACGTTTTTCACGTTTATTGATGTTTTTTCACGTTTTTTGACGTTTATTGACGTTTGTTCGTTTTCTATATAATAAATGGATGAGAAAGAAATTAATAAGAATATCAAGTTAAAGGAGTTCTTGATAAAGGGCTTCAAATCTTGGAAGAAAGAAAGAGCAGGTATATACGATAAATTTAAGACACAAGAACAACCTGTAATTGATGCTATTCAAAATTTAGGAAGTGAGATCAAAGAAGTAGCAGAACAAAATAAAAATTTAATAACTGAACTTGTTCCACCTGTAGATAAGACGGCTTCAATAGATCCTAGTCTACTAGAAACACCTAAAAAGATAACTTATGATAGCTCCCCAAGTAGTAGTGATACACCTATAGCAGGAGAAATAAAACAAATGAGAAAGCAAATTAAAGACAAAGTTGAAGGAGTAGAGCCTTTAACAACAGCACAATCATTTGGTAAGATTGCAACTAAATATTATAGTAAAAGAAATGATAGTGTATTTAGAATACGAGCTGTTGAAGAAGATGGAAAAATAATAAATAAGATAGAAAATTCTGAAGTTAAAGTGAGTGGTGATGATTTGATAATTAATGGTAAAACTTATAAAGAAACAGAAGGTCTATGGGAATTGTTAACTGTGAATACTAATAAAACCATTGAAGATTATGATGATGACGATTTTGAGCAGTACAAGGAAATAATAATAGAATCAGATGCTGCCTTCCAAAAATATAATCGAGATAAAAAAAAGTAGCATCAAATAGAGGTTCTAAGTACATTAATATTATCAAGCCTATTTGGGATGATTATATTAAGCCAAATTTACCTCCAACTCCTAAAAAGACTGGTGAAGGAATTAAACAATATACAGAGATACCTAAAGAATATATATGGATGGATGATATGAGAAAGTTAATTGATTGGTTAATAGTTATAGATGGAGAAGAAAAGGCTGGTAATAATAACTTTTATAATGAGAAAGTAGGTATAGTGAGTATGATTAATAATAAGCTTTCACAATTTATTCCTAATGATCCGAAAGGTATAGGTTATTTTATTAAGATCTTAAATACATTACCACCACGATTCTGGAATGATTAGAAGCTTGGAAAAGGATTAGTAAATGATTTGATTAATAAATTACCGTTTGAATTACATATTCCAGGATTTTCGTACTGCGGTCCAGGAACTAAGCTACAGGAAAGATTAGAAAGAGATGATAAAGGTATTAACCCATTAGATGAGGCCTGTAAAGAACACGATATATACTACAGAGACAATAAAGATACAGAGTCAAGACATATTGCAGATAAGGAACTAGAAACTAAAGCATGGAATAGAGCATTTAGTAGTGACGCATCAATTGGTGAACGATTAGCTGCTTTTGGGGTTGGTACTGCTATGAATGCTAAGGTTAAGTTAGGATGGGGATTATAAGTTTTTAAATGTTATTATGTATGATTCTTTTATGGGTATATCCTATAAAAGCGTTGTTTCAAGATTGTCTTTATAATAAATGGATAGTGTTGAGAGTTACGAGTTACAGAGTTTCAAAGCTAACACAAGAACATTTAATAATTTGAATGAAGCTAACAAAGATATTGAGTTTGATTTCGATGTGGGGGATGGGTTTATACATCCACACAAAGCAGATTGTCATATGACTTTTGAAGTTGTTGGTGCATCAGTTGGAGGAACATTTGGTGCAAATGATACTATAAAACTTGTAGATAACTTCTTACCATTCTTCTTTTCTCAAATTGAGATTAGAAAGCATGGCGTTGTTATAGATAAGATTGAGCTACCAGGAATAACATCTACAGCTATCGGAACATTAAAGATTTCCAAGCCAGAAGTTGAATATTTAAAACAAGCAGGATTTGAAACAGATGATAAACTTGGTCTACGAAAGGACTTTAGTGTTTTGTACCCATTAAGATTAACTCCAGGCTTTTTAAGTGATTATAAAAAGGTTATGTGGAAAGGTGGATTGAGAATAACATTTACAAAAGCTAACAACAATATCGATGTCTTGTACAAATGGACTGGATCAGGAGCAGGTGCAGCAGCTCCTCATGATGGAAAAATAACAATAAAGAATATGGAGATAAGAATGCCGATTATTGAATACGAATCTAATTACGAAAACAAGTTAAAGTTGAATATTCTTAAAGAACCTAAATCATGTTTTCATTCCATACTTATCAATGTGTTCAAAAGGTTGTTGTAGGTTCTTTCTTGGAGTTCGATGTTACTACTCAATTTAATTCTAGACAATTTGATATGCCTGATTTCGTAGTTGTAATGTTCCAAACTGATAGAAGTGGCAAACAAACAGCAGATGCAAGTAAGTTTGATCATTGTAAGGTAAAGAATATCTATCTTAAGAATGGAAGGAATGAGGTATTTCCAAAAGAATCAAGAAACTTAGATATTGCTAACAGGGATTATTTTAAGATGTACGAAGATTATACTGCATTTAAGAGAATAACGTGTGGCAATACCGAAATGTACTATGATCCTAAAGAGTTTATAGATAACAGACCAATATATGTGATTAATTGTAGTAAGAGGAAGAATGTATCGGTAAATGAGAGAACAAACAAAGATTGTAGTAGACTTTGCAGAAGCTGTAGCTGCTAATACTATATCCTATGCGATTTTAATTGGACAAAAGAACTTCACATATGACCCTAAGAATGAGAAAGTAGTACAAGAGTTTTAGATAGTTAAATGTATTTTTTGTAATGTTTTATGGAAGTTTTTCCATAAACGAAATTGCTAAAAATGATTAAAAAGTTTCTTGTTAAAGATAAAAATTGAACAGTGATCGTTGATTTTCTATATAATAAATACGATGTCGAGTCATATTGAGGTTTTAAATGGACTTGGAAGTCTTGAGCAAAAACAAGTTATTGGATTAAGAGAATTAGAATTAGGTACAGAATATAAGATTGTGAAAATGGAAAAGATTAAAACTAAGTTTGGAAAGAGCATTTTAGTTGAGTGTGAGGAGTTTAAGATCTTTCTTCCACCTAGATTTACAAAACACTTAACAGATAAAATGATTGATGAGATCGTTAAAGATGGAATAAAAATCAAATACACTGGTCTAAAAGATAATTATCCAACTGTTGAGTTCTGTATGTAAAATTTCAAATGAGGATTGGTTTTATGAATTTCAAATGAGTACTGGTTTTATGAATATTTTCATAAAATGAACATTTTCCTTATAACAAATAAGCAGCTATGGCTAATTATTTGAATAAGAAAAATGACGTTAAAGCATTGAGATTCCTTCGCATAGATGAGTTAGAAAAAGGTAAATCGTACGAGATAACATTATGGAAATTGATTCAAACACAACGTTATGGTCAAAGAGATTTAGTACATTTAGATGAGAAATATAAAACGTTACTACCACAAAGATATAATGATGAAACTGAGCAAGTATTGAAAGATTTGAAAAAATATAAGCTATTTGTTAAGTATGAGGGTTTGTAAGATTTATATAAAATACATCAGTTTTACTTTAGAAATGAATCCAAAAAATAGCAGAAGATTCCATTATCAATATCCGAACTTGTAATTTTTAGTATGTTTTAAGTGTATAAGTATTTTTATAGTATCAAGACTATAAAAAACTAAGACCTTTGGATATAGAGAACATAATGTCACTTGAATTTTAAAGATACATGTATAAATAAGGGATTTATTTAAGTTTTTTATAATTATATCCTTAGAGTTATACAACCTACAAGACATTCGATAGATAGTAAATTTATTTCTCTATTGATTGCCGTTTGACTTTGAAAATCGGTTAATATTTGACGAAGTTATAACAAATTCAAAATTTTGGGAATTTTTACGGGTTTATTTTTGAGTTTTCGGGAAAATGTTATTCTTTAAAAAAGTCTTAGAATTTTATGTAGATTATGATAATATTTTTTATTTTTCAAATATCTGAATTTTTATTTTTTTGCAGTTGGCCAACTCATTTTTTTTTTTGAAATTTGCCAACTTTTTTATTTAATGAGTTAGCACATTATCACTATGGAGGGGTAAAACTATCCTCTTAAAAATATTTTGGGTAAACACTATAATATTTGGTAAGTGGGTTGGCAACTATGACATTTTTTCTTTTTTTGTCTTGCAACTTAGGATTTAGTTCTGATATTCTGGTATCGCTGAGAGTTGGGTATTTGGTATCGCTGGAAGGAGAGAGAAAGAAACTCGAGAGATATTTCGTCACGGATTCAATGACGTCATGTATTGCGTTGTCTCCCTGGAGGAGACTATGTCATTGATATACAGCGCCATCTCACTTCTGCTACCTAGTTCTGTTGGCGTGAGGAGAAGGAAAAGCGAGAGACTATAAATCTAATGCATATATGTATACTCATGCTTCTCTCAACTGAAACTGGCTTGTAAACTGAATATATGTATGTGCATCTGGCGAAAGTGTATATATGTATGTATGTAACAGCCATATGCAACATACTAAACTTTAAGTTCGTATTACTCAGCTATCTATGGACCGATTTGGATCAAACAAAAACTATTTTTTCAATCAAAGACAGCGCTATAAGTTATAAGTTTTAGATGTAAGCGTTTTATGAGTAATTTCATAAAACAGTAGTTTATTTATCTTTACTCCCAATTTGAATAAGGCATCATCCTTACCCTCCATTTCAAAAATGCATTTATATAATCAATCCACTTCTTATTATTAATATGATTGATAAAGATATGATGGTTCTTAAAACTGAAATAGTAGTCTAAATTCTTATAGGGTAATGCATTATTCCACAGCTCGTGTATTTTATTAAGATAATATTTTGCTCTTTCATCAAGTTGAGCTTTTCCATTCTTATAGTCGATGTAAAATTCTAAAAACATTAGTTTGATATCATTCAATTCGTCTCTAGATTCTTTTTCAGATAATTGTTCAGGATTTACAACATGATAAGCAAACGCACCCATTTTTTCTGTTTCGTCATTTTGTTTGCTCATTTTATTCCGGCATGATTTACACTCATCTCGTCTTGTATTTCCATTTCGAGCAAATTCTTGATATTGTTTTAATTCTCCACAAATTACACACTTTTTCATGATTTATTAAATATAAAATATTCAAAATAGTTAGCTCATTTTTGTTTGATTTTTAAATGTCATAAAAGCCTATGTAATCTCACTCTAGGGTTGTTGTTATCTATACACTTTGCGCTATGTATAGTTAGTTGAACCTTATGTTAAATGTTCTGTGTTTTCTTGTGTGCTGGTCGAAAAATATTGGGAGGGGAAAGTTGTCTGCAGAACCTACATTGATAATCTACTCACACCGTTAGTGCCTGGTTATTCCTCATTTGTGTCACAAATTCCATCGTTAGATTTCCGCGAATAACTCCAACTTATTAAAAGAATGTATTTACCTGTTACTTTCATGGCAATTCCTGGCAAGCCACCTACGGCACAGCTTGATTTCGGTTGCATATATCGTTATATTCGTAATGTTAGGAATACATTCAATCGAAATTGTGGTCCACCACAGGTGGCTTGCTACCTTTATTACCATTAAGTTAGCCGACCAATATACTATTTTAATAAGTTGACGCAATTGATGGAGCAATAACGATGAAATTTGCGACAGTAAGGAGCAGTAACCAAATTCTAATGATATGTAAAATCAAAAATATCCGATGTAAGTGTAATCCAGCACCGTACAAATGAAGTTGGAAAGCCTATAACGATTTTTTTAAATGTAGGCGTCATCTGCGGGGCACTTGCGATGAGATGCATCACCAACGAGCTCTAACGAAGCATTAACGATGTGTGAAATCGAAATCTGCTCTGCTCTGCTGTAGGTGTTATACCTGCCTGCCATTTGACAAGAAATTAGTAGACAATAATGATTTTTTTTAAATATAGGTGTTTTCTGTTGAGCACTAACGATTAAATTTGCGGAACTAACGAGCACTAACAAACCACTAACGATGTGTGAAATTAAAAATGTTATCTGGAGGAGGTGTCGTGCCAGTTCTGTTGACAGGAAGTTAGAAGGCCAATAATTTGTTTTAAAAAAATAGGCATTACATGTGAGTACTAATGATGGTGTAGGGGGCCGCGATGGCCAGTGGTAGAGCGTTCACCTCTGGTGCTTGGGGTCCCGGGTTCAAACTCTGCTCCCGCCAAGTGAACGTTGTGATGGACAAACACCGTGTGCCTAGGTTTTCTCGGGATTCTCCCGTTTCCTCCCACTTTCTTCATTCCACCATTTCATTCATCTCTCATCATCACCGTCTCCTTTAGCCTAACCGGCATAATCGTGGGACGTAAAAACAAAAAAAAGATGGTGTATGCGGCACATAAAAGCAGTAACGACCTAGCTGTAGCCGTTATCTATGGGGCAGTAACAATGCAATATGATGAATTAACAAGCACTAACGACGGCTGTAAATGAAATTGTGATTAGCCGCAGGTTTCGTCCCTGGTCTGTTGTAACGAAGTTACCAGAGAAATGTGTCGAGCACTAACGATATGATATACAACATTAACGAGTACTAACGAAGCACTAATGATAGATAAAATCAAAATTGTAGTCTTCTGTAGGTTTCGTGCATTGCGTGTTGGCATGAAACTAGAAAGGGAAATTGGATGTTTTAGACATGTAGGCGTTATCTGTGGAGCATTAACAATGAGGTATGCAGCAGTAACTAGCACTAATGACGAGTGTAATAAAAATTGTTGTCTGCCGTAGACTTCGTCCCTGGTCTGCTGCCGTGAAGTTAGCAGGACAAAAATGGCTTTCTTGAAATCTGTATCCGTTATCTTTGAAGTACAAACGGTAAAATATGCGATACTAACGAACATCAATTAAGTACTAATTAAAAATCTAATCCAAATTGTGGTCTGCTGTAGATTTCGTCCTTGGTTTCCTGCCATAATATTAGCAGGTCACTAATGGCATTCTTAAAAAAATGTAGCCGTTATCGGTGGATCACTAACGGTGGGATATGTGGCACTGACAAGTACTTACGAAGTACTTCTGACTGGTATAATCAAAATTGTGTTCTGCTGTGGATTTCGGCTCTGGTCTCCTGCCATAAAGTTAGCAGGCCAATAATGCCTTTCTTAAAAATGTAGCCGATATATGTGGAGTACTTATGTATAAGATATGCAGCACTAACGAACACTAACGATTGGATGTGCGGCACTAAAGAAGCACTAGTGATAGCTGTAGTCAAAATTGTGGTCTGCCGTAGATTTCGTCTCTGGTCTGCTGGCATGAATTTAGCAGGCAAAAAGTATCTTTTTTGAAAGATGTAGTCGTTATCAGTGAGGTACCAACGGTTGATATGTGACACTAACGAGAACTAATGACAAGTGTAATCTAAATTGTAGGCTGCCGTAGATTACGTCCCTGTTCTGACGGTATCAAGTTAGCAGGCCAATATTTCCTTCTCAAAAAATGTAGCTGTTATTCGTGAAGCACTAACGATGGGATATGAGGCACTAACTTGCACTAGGGAAGCAGTAATGACTAATGTAATCAAAACTGTGGTCTGCTGTAAGTTTCGTGCATGGATTTTTGACATGAAATTAGGAGGTGAAAATGGACATTTTTAGAAATGTAGCCGTTATTTGTGGAGCACCAAGAATAGAAAATACAGCTCTAACGAGCAATAGCGAAGCACTAATGACGAGAGTAATAAAAGTAGTGATCTGTCGTATATTTCGTCCCCGGTCTGCTGGCATGGAATTAAAAAGCCAATAATGTCTTTCTTTTAAAATGTATCTGTTATATATGAAGCATTAGCGGTGCGATTTGCGGCTCTAAAAAGCACTACCGTAGCACTAATGTCGGGTGTAATAAAAGTTATGGTCTGCTGAATGCTTTGTGCGTTGTGTATTGTGTATTGGCATGAATTAGGAGGGGATGAAGGATATTTATTTTAAAGTGTGGCGGTTATCTATTGTGGGCACTAAGGATGGGATATGCAGCACTAACGAGCAGTTACGAAGCACTAATGAAGGGTGTAATAAAATTATCGTCCGCCGTAGATTTCGTCCCTGCTATGCTGGAATGAAGTTAGAAAACCAATAATAGCTTTCTTAAAAATGTACACTGAGAAAATTTTGGGGGTTAAATTAGCCGAAATTCGGTTGCCAGTAACCAAGTTGCTTTGTCAATATAGACCATGCCCAGAGCTCGGTTACTGCAACCGATTGCTATTCGGTTAGTTAACTGTCGTGCATTTAACCGAGTAGTTGGCTAATCCAACCAGGGGTAATCAACCAAGTAATACAGGGGAAAAATTACCGAGCAGAATTCGTTAATGTAGCAAATGTACTTGGTAAAAATAACCCCCTGTACTCGGCTGACTTAACCCGATATTACTTGGATATTAACCGGATAACCGTCTATGCTCGGCTGATTTGCCTGGTCATTTTTACCCCCCTTGTGTTTCTCATTGTTGGAATTGTTGGGGAGATGAAATTTTGTTGTTGGTTTTAGTGAGGGATGTAGGTGTCATATATGTAGTAAACTTACCTATGTACGCTAGTATGAATAATATGGCAGAGGTAAAAATTTTACTTGGTCGTTTTTTCACCCCCTTGTGTTTCTTATTGTTGGAATTATTGGCGGAGGTGACATTTTGTTGTTGGTTTTAGTGAGGGATGTAAGTGTCATATATGTAGTAAACTTTTACCTGTGTATGCTAGTATGAATAATATGGCAAGGGGATAAAAATTTGCCTGGTCATTTTTCCCCCTTGTGTATCTCATTGTTGGAAAAGTTGGGGGAGGTGAAATTTTGTTGTCGGTTTTAGTGAGGGACGTAGGTGTCATATATGTAGTAAACTTTTACGTATGTACGCTAGTATGAATAATATGCGAAGGGGATAAAAATTTGCCTGGTCATTGTTTACACCCTTGTGTATCTCACTGTTGGAATTGTTGGGGGAGGTGAAATTTTGTTGTTGGTTTTAGTGAGGGATGTAGGTGTTATATATGTAATAAACTTTAACCTATGTACGCTAGTATGAATATTATGGCAGGGGGTAAAGATTTCCCGGGACAGTTTTACCCCCCTTGTGTTTCTCATTGTTGGAATTGTTGGGGAGGAGAAATTTTGTTGTTGGTTTTAGTGAGGAATGTAGGTGTCATATATGTAATAAACTTTAACCTATGTACGGTAGTATGAATATTATGTTAGGGGGTAAAGATTTCCCAGGACAATTTTACCGGGGGGTCAAAATTTAAGGGAGTAAAACTTAACAGTTACACCGGCTAGAGCTGTTCGCTCAGTTGAACCGGGCTTCTGGTTGGGCTCAAAACTTAGAGATTGAAGGTCTCAGCCTTGATGGTAACTACAGTATATACTTATATTGGTGCTCACGACATTTGAGGCTGTCTCATTATAAAAGTCCATTGGCATCTTGTTTATCGAGACGAGGCAAGATGCGAGCAGTATCCCATCTCGTGAGCAACACTAAAAATATTCCACATTACTTCTTACATTTCTCATAGCTTTCGCTTTCCAGTCTAATCAGGCAATGATTTTAAAAGGAGTTAGAACTAGCTAAACGAGCGAGCCATTTACAAAACTCGACTCGACTCGAAACTCGACCTGAAAACAGTGACTCGGCTCGGAACTCGAGTCGAGAATATTACCTTTGACCCGACTCGAATTCACTTCGAGTTTGGAATCGAATCGAGTTTTAGCTCGACTCGTGGCCATCCCTAGGCACATTCCATATCAGTGTCCGTAAAATTTATATATCGCAACAGAATAATTGCGGATAGCAATTATAATTACCATGCAAATTACCACAAATTAAATGCAACTTGACGTAAACCACTACCGAATGAGGACTATGTGCTAACAAAGAATACATTAGAAAATGAAATATAACAAAAATTAAAAGATGAAAATCGATACAAATGTAGAGGATGAATATGACATGTCCAACCTTCGTCAAGTATAATGGAAGAAGCTATTTGTTTACTTGTTCTCGGCCAACCGCTAAGAACATTTATAAATCCATATGTGACTTTTGTTATGCGCAATTAGTACATTCAAATTCACGAACGACAGAGAACTGAAGGGTACGAGTATACGGTTGCAAGTACCCAAGTAGCATTTCGGGTTGGCAAATGGTTGGGCCAACCGACCATAGTTGGTTGGCCAACGGTGATTTTGGCGGTACCGCAAATCGTTATGCCAACAATTATTTGCAACGTTGGGCCAACAGTAGATTGTGTACAGTTGGCCAACCAACCAATAGACGACAGTGTGCCAACCATGAAGGAGTTGAGCAACGAAATTCCAACAAAATGCGAACGAGAAAATCACAGTTGGCCAATGATTATTATCCTACAATCTACCAACTATACAATAAGTTGGCCCAACGAAGTACCTACGAAATGCCAACGTGAAAATCACGGTTGGCCAACCGTTATTATACTACAATGGCACAATGATGGCCCAACAGCTTGCAAAACAAAGTGCCAATAATATGCCAATGCGCAAGGCACAGTTGGCCAACAATCATGACACAACAATGGACCAACGATCATTAATTGCCCCTCATACTCACCCACCCCCTCTCCTCTCGCTCTTTTGCCATGCATTTCAGGCGCTTCTGTAATGCTGTACAGTACTCTTTTAGTTGTGCCTCATATTTTGAGCGTCTCCGGTAGATATATGAGTGGTTATACGCTCGTCGCCTTTAATCAAGAGGTCCCGGATTCAATTCCCGGTGGGGACACAAGTGGTTCGGATCCCAAATTAAACTGCAGTAGATCCCTTCCATTACCCCATCAAGACAATGACAAACTACCATGGGTTCACCTTGCTCAGAGACCTTCGGGCAGAATACCCATCATGTCTGTGATCTGCGGTGTAGCTAATTAATTTCATTTCAGTCACACACATACTCAAGAAAACACTTTTCCTGTTGAGGTAAATGTAATTATATAGCCGTGTTACTGAAATGAAATTAATTAGCTACACCGCAGATCACAGACATGATGGGTATTCTGTCCGAAGGTCTCTGAGCAAGGTGAACCCATGGTAGTTTGTCATTGTCTTGCATGGGGTAATGGAAGGGATCTACTGTAGTTTAATTTGAGATCCGAACCACTTGTGTCCCCACCGGGAATCGAATCCGGGACCTCTTGATTAAAGGCGACGAGCGTATAACCACTCATATATCTACCGGAGGCGCTCAAAATATGGGGCACAACTAAAAGAGTACTGTACAGCATTACAGAAGCGCCTGAAATGCATGGCAAAAGAGCGAGAGGACAGGGGGTGGGTGAGTATGAGGGGCAATTAATGATCGTTGGCCCTTTGTAGTGTCATGATTGTTGGCCAGTAATAGCTTAGAAGCTATGAGTTAGAACGTAAAGAGAACGATACAGCAAGGTTTTTGGCAAAACAACGGAAAAATAAGGGTGGGTAGAAGTGAAGGGAAAAAATTATCATTATGCGATAATAACAAATAAAAGCAAAGATTCTGACATGCCGTACAATTGTTAAATAGCTGCACAGTAGGACCAAAACTATATTTTAAAAAAGGAAAAAAAAACCTGGATAATACTGCGTTTAATTATAAAAAAAAAAGATTATGCCGAGTAGTCAGCTGTGATTGATAATTTAAAAGAATATTTAGGAAATAATAGAATAAAATGTTATATAGTATAAAGAAACATTTTTATTGCACCATCTGTACACTGAAATACTCATATTACATCACATTCTCATGCAGGAGACCAAAAAACACATAATATGTTTCACAATAGATAGATCACATTAACATAAAAAGTATCGTTACAAACTTGTTTCTCTATAGAACTGCATTGCTTTCAATATGGTGTATTCATAAGATAGCGTTTGTGATTACAAAACATAAAACTATGATTAAAAGAACTGAACATTTATCTCAAAGTAAGTATTGCTTCCAAGAATTCGGAGAAGTATAAATCTATATCGTACTCATTAATTTACAGGATCAACGCTTTAAGTAAAAGAATATTTATTTTCACTAACCTTTTTTACTGCATTCACAACCATCCGCAGGTGCCGTTTGAGTCAAGTGCAAACGAACTTCTCAATATTGATTTGTTGTTTTAGAAAATGCTCCTAATTTTACACTTACTTGAAATCAAATTTGCCTAGAAACGTCACCTAAGGGTGACTGTGTGTAAATCCTGCAAAAATTTTAACGAAAACAAATATTCCTTTACTTAGTCCAGTAAAAATTTTCAATTTGTTTTTTGGTCAGTTTCTCATAAACGAAAGCAGATAATGAACTGTAGATTAACATGATCGTAGTAATAGACCAGACGAAACTTGTTTGAATCATTTCAGTGTTGCCATCTTTAGAAATTCGCAGTGTTGCCAGAATGCTAAAATCACAAAAATCTCGGTTAAGACAGACAATCTTGGATAGAACAATGAACTCAATAGCATTTAATGACAAATTATATTGACTTCCAACGCTGTGAATTACTTTTTAAATAATATTTTTCTTTCATTTGCAATAAACATAATTGTGTTTTTTTCGTGTCATTCTGTATTATTTTGCTTACTACAAAAGAAATAAAAATCTATAAAAAGTGTTTTCAGCGTTGGAAGTCAATATAATTTGCCATTAAATACCATTGAATTCATTGTTCTATCTGCTGTCTTAACAGAAATTTTTCAGATTTAAATATTCTAAAAACACTGCAAATTTATAAAGATGGCAACATTGAAGATGATTTAAACTAGTTGCGCTTGGTAAGTTACATTTCATTCTCTGTTTTCGTTAATGAGAAACTGACAAAAGAACCAAAGGTCCAGTCCACTTTTAAGGCGTGGATCGTGTAAACTGGTGAGTAGGATGTTAACTCACGCAGCATGTGCAATATCTTGATAGTCAAGTCATATTTAAGAATATTTGATTTTTTTAATGATTTTGATGAAAATTAATTGACTTCTCCATATCGGTGGAAACTCGTTCAAGAATAAGCAAGAAATGAATACAACAAATGCACTCAAACTAATACTTACATATTGCAGAAAAAGATTTTTAAAAGATCCGAACTAATCCTTGGACCCTCTAGGAAATAGGACAATAATAGTACTCACAAATAGAATCAGTTTTCTCTTTGTAAGTGTTATTATCGTGGTATTTTCTTAGGGGGCCCAAGGATTAGTTCGGAAATTTTTCATCTTTTTCTGCAGCATGTTTTAAATGTAAGTACTTCTTAAACTTTTTAAAAGCATTTTGCCCTTCATCCTGATTACAGAATATTTGGTTTAGAATCTTAAAATTACTGCTGAAGTGAAGTGATTTCTGCTTGTCCTACTACTACTACTAAAAATTACCATCGTGAGAATTATTTCTTTATTCCTAAAAATAGACATTGATATATTTGAACGCTTGAAAGCAGTACTTATGTTACTATCGTCACTACTGTAGAACAAATTGGGGTTATGCACAAACTTACACCACATCAATATATATACTTCGTGATACTACAGATATAGCTGAACTGCTTGTTTCTTGTTATTTTTAGCAATCAAAAAAAGGTTTCCATATTACAATATGGAATACAAACAAAAGATTTATTACAAACTGGAATAGGTAATTTGACAAATTTTTTATACAGATCTGAAGAGTAAATAACAATTTGTCTTATCTTAGTTGAGTTTACTTTAAAGATACCTAGCTTGCTAGTTTTCAAAGGCAATGTGTAAAAATCTGTCTTCTCTAGAAGAGCATCACATTCAAGAGTAAAAAGCGGAGAGTTGGAAATATCAGAAATACTTTTTACTATTACAATGTCATTATTTTTCAGCACAATGAAGAACTAAGAAATGTTCAAAAATATGTTCGGTAACACACTACACAGAACAACTGGACCCAAGTAAAACAGAAAGGATCTTAGCTCTGTTGCTTTCCAGTACTTAAATAGTTTTAAGGAACTTGGACGTCGGGAGAACTCTTTTGGATAATGTTGACGTTTGATTTCATCCAATCTTTCTGATATTACATCTACGCTGCGTGCACTGAGTTTACATTGTTTGGGTCCCGTTACAATCCAAGGCCGAATTAATCTTTTAACTACCCCGAGAAAAATAAGATGCATGTATTCAGTGGGTACTTGAGTCACCAAACCGATATTTAATTCACTTAATACTGTTTTAGTAACTTGATGGTCTTCGTATTCTTGTTCTTTAAACGATAAGTCAGTTCTTACTGTAAAATTCCGTCTGTATTGCCACGTTGTTCTACCTATATACGTGCCTTCCTGCGTGCATTTCTCACACCCAAACAACGAATTGTGTGACACTACTCCTTTAATAAACGATCTAGCGGGGGCATCGGCCACAATACAGCTGAGTCGGAAGAAGTATAACTTTCCATTTACTAAAATACCTGTCTTCTCAAGACGAATACATTCACTAATGAATAGCCAAAGGAAAAAGTTAGCATCACTTGGTTTGGATTATCCGTAATAAAGACCTACCACAAATGGTTCGCGATCTTGAGCTTGGTCTAAACGTCCTAGAATTGGCCAAAAACACATTGTTGTGTTTCCATGCAAGGCTAGTCCATCTACGTTGATGGTGACTGTTAATAACTCATTTAAACTACACCCAATGTTATCTGCTACACGAGAAACTAATGGGTAATACGAAGGGGTCAAACCAGATAATGCTCTACGAATCACGTTCTCTTCAAGCCCAAAGTATATAAAGCAATGTTGTGTGTCAATAGGTACCGATGTTGGGGTGTGCAACAGCGTCCTTGAATCAATAGGAAGTTCAGGATGAAATGGCTTTAGAATATGTAAAAGGTCCGTTGTCGCTGAATGTGGAATATTATGTGTCCTTGCCCACGAACACAATCGTAGAGTGAAACATTTAGAACATTGCTCCGAGTTATTTCCTGCAAAAAGTTGGTCATTTTCACAACAATTTGTTTCAGTTTGTTTAGTAACTACTTCTACTTGAGTTTTACACTTACTGATTATAAAATCTTCTGCAGCTGCTGTCTTTTTACATGTTAATAGTTCGTCTAATATTTGTTGTTTGGTGGTAGCAATTTTGCGTTCTTTGGTCCTCTTCGATGAGCCACTATACTGTTGAATGCTTTTCCGTTTCCTGGTGTCCTGCACTACTTGACCTTCGCTGGGCTCGTCCGCCTTCGCGGTCTCTAGTGAAACGGAACCAGTTCGCGACGACCTGCTGGATTTCATCATCGGTAGCGTGCGTTGTGTACGTATTTCGACGGACAGCACCTACAAGAGGAAACATAAGCATTTGTACTTATTAGAAGTCACATTAGATATCGGGAAAATTATACAATACAATTTGAAATTAGGGCTTTTCCCATGAATGAGTGGTTACGCCCATCGCATTTAATCAAGGGCTACCTTGTGGGGACACAAGTGGTTCGGATCCCTCGTTAAGCTGTAGGACCCGTCCTGAAGACATTATCATCATCATCATCCCATAGAAGACAATGGCAAACCACCATGGGTTCACCTTGACCAAGGACGTTCGGGTCAAAGACCTGCCGTCGGGCAAAACAACGCATCATCATCATCACATGTAATTAAATTAATATTTAGAAGGTAAGCATGGCTGATGATAATAGACAATGACCGAGTTTTCGCCGGCAAAGTATGTAAGTGCCAAAGAATGGACGTATGGTGGATTCCAGAAAAGCATACCGTAGCAGAGTTGCCACATGCATGAACAATGTCACAAGTAAAAAGGTTTGTTTAGAACCCATCTGGTGGGATATGGGTTTTGCGCGTCTGCTTGCCATGCAGCGTTTTGTTATGTCCAGGCTGGGCATGACCAGCAATCCTAACTCAGGCTATCCTTGGTTTTCTTCAGTCCCTTCAGGGGCATGCAAGGATAGTACCTTAAGGAAGGCCAGGGTCGATTCTTCTTCCCGTTTTAGGCGCATTTAAAAAGGAAGGTTTGACATCGGAGTCAAAGGTCCTGTGATTGATCCCTTTTCAGGTTTTTATTTTTTAGTTTTTTTTAATTTGCTCTATCGGCCTTTGCTTGTTCTTTTCAAATTCGATTATTTGTTCCAAAAAGACAAGTACATAATAATATAACAATAACTATTATAAAACAGAAACATCCGTGAGTAACAATATGCGAAGACCAAAACAAAATCAGGAATCAATTTGGTTACATAAATTGCACTCTTTAAATTAATGAAATCAGAATTCATAAGGATTCGGTACATAAAAGTGGGAAGTTATCTTCACTTTGATATTGAATCCGTATACTCTTTGAATTATCCAACCAAATTGGGTCCATTTTTCTTTAATTTTCTCGGGTTTTGAATCATGAATTCAGATACGTTTAACCGATGTTATATGTAAATATTCTTGCAAGAAAGTCATTATCAGTCCTGCATGGAGCTGTTGTAGTCTATGCGGTAGAGCATCTGACTACGAATCCGGAATTAAATCCTGATTAGGACAGTGACGATTTTTCTCCATGTGTTCCCATGCCAGATGGTTCCAAGTTGCATTTTTTTTACAAGAAAAAATTGTCTAGCATTTTTACGTATAACGACGATGTGGTGTTCTACCCAAAGGAGTGTTTGTTTCGAAGGTTCCAAAGCAAGGTGGATCCACGGTGGTTTGCCATTGCCTTCCATAGGTGGATAATGACAACTAAGGAAGTGGAAGTGGTTAAGTAATTTTTCCCAACGAGAATCAAACCTGAGATACCTGAATTACAAGGTGACGATCTTAACCACTCATGGGTCGCGGATATTGATACACTGTATAATAAGTTCATATATTGAATCATACTTTGAAAAAAAAATATAAGAACTACCAATTCATATAATTGAAATGGGAACATAAGTGGAGGATTACGATAATATATATTAGCAAATATACTCATTATCGCCACTTAAGTTGAGAAGAGTGAATGGAGATGGGTAAGTTTGCAAATATGTATTAACAACTGACAGTTTGCGACCTTTGTGCAGACTGTTCTTTAAATTATTTGGCGTAGTTCACATTTAAAATTACAGGCCATACTAACAGGATTGATCAATGCAATTTAACTTAATAGACTCAAGCAGAATAATCTTTTAAGATGAACTCAAAAGTTTAGTCCCATAGAAGGCAAAATAGTTATCTGCAAAATAGAAGGCATTGCTATTTTTTGTATTTTCTTTTTTAATGTTAACAAATTATTTTCGTTAATATGTAACATTTCCTTACTAACTTTAATAAAGTACTTGTATTTTTCGTTTGAGGGTACAGTGCTCAGTAACTTGCTGCTTGGCAAAATCCTTTTATGAAAATCACTAAGGTACAATTATGGCATGTAGTGATTCCATTAAGTTATTATTTGATGTGTCTAAGAGATTCAGTTTTTAATTGAGATTTCTCAACAGTGCACAAATTATTCATTATAGAAAGCACATTCTCAGCCGTAGCAAGGGTGTCCAAACTTCGTCCAAACAGGTACATACTCGGGACTTCAATTTTATGTAATGCCCAACCAAAAAGGGGGAGGGGGTTCTGATGATACGAATACTGCTTTAAAAATAACGGGAACATTAGCTGCTCAAAATCGTGTTCAAGAAACTAACCTCGAACTATATCCAGTACGTGTAATCCTTTGAGGGCTAGTTTATTGTTCTTCCCCGTCCAGTTGTATCGTAGAGCCAGTGTATTGGTGAAGATTCTGGCAAGAATTCTTCTTGTAATATATTGAACTTTAGTCCCTCCTACAAGACTCAACGTTACCTCCTGAAATTGGTAAAATATCGAAATTACACACGGAATACATAGTGATAGGAAAGGTAATAATTTTTAAAAATAATGAAAAAATATCAATTTATAATTGAATATTGTGACTAAAATAAGTACATGTCATACAGAAATATTTAGTCATACTAGCGTAAAATGAACTAGCACAATTGGAGGTTACTAAAGTAATTTAGGAGTTGGGTGGAAAAATGACCAGAGTCCCATAATAACTCTGTTGAAGTCGGGTCATTTTTACATCAAATTCCTCAATTGTACACATTACTACAGACCATTGTATCATTTCTAAATAAAACTACAGATTGCTGCTCAAGACGCATATACAGTAATAATTGTCCTCATATTATTTCACTTAAGGCTCAGGTCAAAACAAAGTAGAGACAAGGATATTAAAGCTAATGGCCCTGGCATTACAGAGGTACACATAGTGACATTCTCATGGCGGACCTTAAAACAGGGAAAATTTCATTCAGGATCGCTGGCCGAAATTTCCTTTGGCAAGACATTCTGACTGTTTTCCCTGCTTTTTTCAGTACTGCTAAGCAAATGTCGAGATACTGCCATGCAGAACAGGGTCGATGCTTTTCTCCATTTTTGCCCCTCTCCTATTCCGGCCTGAAGAACACCAAATTCACTTTCCCCAGTTCTTTGGATCACGATATATATATCGACATTTTAAGATTAGCGATGACCATATTGAAAAAAGGCGGATCTTACGGGTTGAGCTGTAACTGACAAGTGGCTAACAACTAAAACTAGACAGAAAAAAAAGTGTGCATCATAAATTCCCACCCGGAGGGGCTGTTTCATATTGTTGGCACATGGTTTACCGTTTTGAAAACTTGGCCACCATATAGAAAATATATTTAATGCATTCTAGTATCACATTTGTTGAAATTATAAAACCTCAATTCATACAATCATATACCAAATTTGCATATAGAAGACTTTCGTGTATTATAAAGCAGTGTACTTCTGACAACCGACGTAACTTCACAAAATGGCGACTCCCGACGTAATTCGAGAACTTCAAGAATGCCAACAAGCCATTTAATTATCCCTGCGGATCCATAAATCAAAATATATCATATTGACACTCGGTAAAATGTTGTACCCCCTAAGCTCCCCATTACTCGATTTCGCAGCTAGATTAATATATAAACATGTTTAAAACGTAAGAGAAAGCAAAAGACACTAGCTCAACCTAAAACATAATTGTATTAATGCAATATATCTATTTGTAGCATACAGGGTGTCAGATCGATGCGTACAAAAAATTTAAGGGTAGATACCTGATGTCAAACTAAGAAAAAAAAAAGTCATCTTGAATTTTAGCCAAAAGTTCATAGTTTCGGAGATATAAAGTGCTGAAAGTGCGGGAAAATGGATTTCAGAGGCCTATTGCTTCAAAACTATCAAACGTAGAGACTTTAGCGTAACATCTTACAAAGGAAGTAACGTGCTCTATTTACAAATACAGGTTTCAAAAGCCTGCAATGGGTGCAAAAGGAATTAGCGAAATATCCCCTTCGCACGCATTGCAGTTTTGAAACATGCAATTTTAAACAGAACAGGTAAGACTTACTTTGTGAGATATTAAACTGAACTCTCTACGTTGGATAGTTTTGAAGCTATAGGCCTGTGAAATACATTTTCCCACGCTTTCAGCACTCTATATCTTTGGATGTATGGATTTTTTGTACGCATTAATCCGACACCTTGTACATAAAATAGCATGACATATGACAGGTACTCGATAAATACTTTTCCATTTTGAATGAATATCTAGCCATGATTTTATTCTCATTATCAAATATTAAGGTATAAAGAGGTATCAGTAGAACAAATTAAGACAAGTTGATATATATATATATATATATATATATATATATATATATATATATATATATATATATATATATATATATATCAGTGGAAAACTTGGTAGACTCTGCTGTGTTCTGGCTTTTTTTTTTAAATAAAACTGATAGAAACGTAAAAATATTATTGGATATTATTTTGTAGAGCATTAAATTTCCTATAAATTGAAGAAAAATGCAATTCTCTATTAAAAAAAACTGGTTCGCGGATTGATGAGGTCGGACGACGTTCACCAAAGATTGCGTAACTTATTATTGATATTTTTGTAACTAGCATTGTTTTTACATTGAAAACAATGAAACAAATTCTACATTGAAATTTACATTGAAATTCTACCCCTGCGAAAATACTCTGAAATCATCACTGACCAAAAGTCACGTTGTTTCCAAATTGTTCCACTGACAAAGTTACTTTCTCTAAGCTATATTGGGTACGATAATGACATTCTGCCTATCTACCAGCCAGAGAGGAAAATGTTAGGGCATCCCTTGTATGTAGGAATGGGAAGTTCTGTAGCTGAATAATCAATGAAGTACAAGCTTACCAAATCCTTTGCATGATCTTTATCTGCTTGAATCCAATCTTCGAGCCTGGCAACGTCCTCTACAGTTGAACACGGTAGTGTCAACTCAGGTGGTATAGTGGGGAGTGGTGCATCCTTTCGGAAATGGGCAACGATAGCCTTCTGAGTTTCTTGTATATCCAAAAGTGTTGTTTCTATACGGGCAAGATGTCTTGCTAGTGTATCAAAGCCTGCAAATAAGGCAGAATATTTATAAACTGAGCCAGTAACGTGGAAATAATCAGTCTAGAGACGGCTATGAAGCGTAAAGAAGTAACCCATGTTTTAAAATTCAGCTTACTGACAGAGTTTTTTCAGAGACTTTGCAAATGCGTCTTCAGTCAATAAGGATAACTGAAAAGACCGAGCGAAGTAAGAACTTCTAGTTGAGTCGCTTCGCATTTGTGTCTGTGTGGGTGGGTGTCTCACGATAAGTTACGAACGTTGTTAATAATAATTTTCTTTTTCCACATTTAACGAAAGCATTACCTTCTTCCACTGGGCCGATTTTTCGCTCCAACGAACTTGACCTGTCATTTGAACCAATAAACGATCTGTGAAAATGTCATTCAAATCGGTTCACGTACGGTGATACACATTAAGACACCACACTAATGACAAAGGGGCTCCCCTTCTTTGCAGCCTAAAGGCTAGAGCGCTCGCCTTCTGCGCGCGTGGTCGCAGGTTCGAATCCCGCTGCAAACCTAATGCCTTGGATCAATTTCGTGAAGTGCTTCGGAGGGTACTTTAAGCTGTCGGTTCCGTCTTTGACATAGCCTCGCTGCTGAAAGGGACGTTAAATTACTAACCTACCGAAATCGAAACAAATGTCAAACGACTCGAGTAGGAGACCTTTGCTGGCCCATGGTCAATTATCCATCGTCATCCATTAAGTATATACTATTGCAATATACTAAGCCCTTCTATACTCCAGAAGCAAATAGGTAACTGGATTATATGCTTTAAGGCGGACAACAATTAGCCCTGACGTACTGATAATCAATGACAATGAACTGTGATTACATACAGTATGCAAGCTTGTAGAAGCCGTAATTCACGCTAATTAATGTGTAATCAACTACCAAAAATATGATAAAAAAATCCGTATAATGAAATTTGACAGATCATGCTTTCGTAGGTGACACAATGGCATAAATTGGGGGATTCTGCTGCTATCATGCGGTAAAGGGGACCACTGCATAAAGACCTTAGGCGAGGTTGTAAAGTAGAATGAAAACTACGATTAAGGAAGTTCCACATAAAAGGTAGCCGTATAACAGTTTCCCTAAGAATATATCAACCTCGTAGTAATTGGATGAGGTTTGAAAAATTCAAATGAAACACATGCACATAAACATGATAAACGTGCACAATTTACCTCTGCAATTCCCAGAACATGTAGTTGTTGGACTCGACGTATCGCTCTGACGAGATGAGTTACAACTAACGACAATTGGATCAGCGATATTTATTCCTTGAAGTAAGCTCTCTGAAACACGCTGGGTATTTTCAATCCACACCGATCGTTTCGTCAGGGGAATAGCGTTGTTCGCATTCAGTCACAGATGAATCATCTGCAAACAAAAGCTTAATCTCATTCAGCCAGCCAACATAAAATACTTTATTTCTTAAGGTATTATTATTTAAATTATAATTCAATTTAATTTTTCATTATTAAGAAGATTCTGATAAGCACACTTCTAATAGTAAAATAAATGAATAAAAAAACTCTTAATCGTTACAAAAATCCCAATCTTGCAATTTCCGTCGATTTGTCTACATTCAGCGAATGTGCTGCTCAAATATTGCACTTCCTTGTCATATTTGAGCACCACTTTCAGTTTATGAATGAAATTAGATTCTTTAAATTTACGTTGTCATAGATTTTGCTCTATCCAACACAACTTTTTCAATAGAGTTTTTGAAGAATTTGCTTTAAAACTTGAAAAAATAACATTTATTTCCTTGTTCTTCTATAACGTGGGTCACAGAAACCGAAAAAATGCATTTGGACACTCTTTTGAAGCAATTGCTTCTGAGACAAACATTTAATTCAAGATCTCTGGCCCCATTATCATTTTAGTTCTTGTAAAGTTACATGATCCACGAATACCATTTTTTCCACAATCTATTATCCATGATCCCAACTTACGAAACCTTCTAGACGCCAATGAAAAACAAATTCTTCAGTAGTATCTGAAATCTTCGATTGTATGTTAAATTTAACAAACTGGTTCATTTGTTTCATTTTTATTTACTTACATTCATTCTATTGTTTGTTACTTTTAGAAGGAAAGAAGGAACACAAATCCTCGACATTTAATTCTAAATCAACTTTATCCTGGGAAACTTTTATTTAAATATTCTTGTAGGAAAACATAGTATTAAAGTCATTCTAGCCCTTCATGCTTCCGAGGCAACGAATAATAAAAGAAGGTGCTCTAAAAATAAATATTTACGAATCCAAATTAGACTTTTCTGATTTATTCCAACATCTACTGTTCAAAGAACCTGAATACTAGTAATAAAAATAGAGGTGGATCTCGACTATTGAAAATATTGCAATGAGAGTTCCTTAGGAAATGATAATCATTAAGAATTCCCTGCCATCTCATGAAAACTTAGTCATTTACAGAAACACCGTTTACTTAATAATATTAAGTGTTGCTTAGAAGTTATTCAACAGTACTCACTATCATTATGTGCAGAGACTTTGGTTCCACGTCCGTCTGGGATCGCTGACGCCTGTACATATCCGCTCTCCTCGTTTTTGTCTCGAGGGGGGTTTGGATACTTCGAGATTCCTTTCCTACATAATTTGTCTATAAATTCATCAGCCTCATTGTCTTCATCACTACTCCATTGTATCTTTCGTTTCTTTCGCCTCTGTGGTCGATCTGCTGAAGTACCTGGATCGGTATAGATATCTGACTCTGCTTCTACTTCTCTGAGTTTCTGCCTGGCTATGAGGATGTCATCTGAAAGACAATTAGTACATACGTGTTTGAATTTGAATTTGAAGATGTCGCATTATAGGTGATCGAAGTGCCCCAAATTTTGAAAGGGCCCTCCCTCGTTTATTTTAATGGTACGAAATTTTTTCCTGGGTGGACAAAAATGGACCAAAATTGGACAATATTCTGAGCTAGTTAAAATTCGAAATTGAAGATGTCGCACTACGGGTGATCGAAGTGCCACAAATTTTGAAATGGCCCTCTTTCGTTTATTTTAATGGTACAAAATTTTTTCTTGGGTGGACAAAAATGGGCAAAAATTGGACAAAATTCTGAGCTAGTTAAAATTCGAATTCGAAGATGTCGCACTACAACTAAATTGACTCTAGTCAGCATTGTTTACAAAGGATGCAAAGCTTCGTGAAAATCAGAATATTTACATAAACGTTACTACCTTATCCTTATATCAACATTAATTAGCATATCGTTTTAAAATATATTCATTTACCTAATACAGTTGTCCGTATTTCATTGCGGCATCTTTGATTTGTTATAAACTATAGGACAAAACATTTCTATGATTCCAGATGTGCCCATTGACAATAAACAATGAGATAACAATCGATTGAAATGTATTGTTGAATTGTTGCTGTGCCACTATTATGATAAAATAAGGAATTCGCCAAAGAAATTTACTGAATGTAATAGCTCAGTTCTGTAAACCTCACAAAGTAGCCTACATTCAATTTTCTAACGAAACAGCTAGTATGTCATTACTATCATCGATACCTATTGACATATAGGTTAAAAGACTTCTTTAATTTACATTGACTCATTGGCAATAGACAATGGAAACAACAATCGATTAAAACATACTTTGTTGAATCGTTGCTATGCAACAGTATACATCAGTATAAGCTGCTTGATACGATTCTCCTCACTGTATTCCTTTAATTCGACTTGATAGCTACAGTGTTCGCGAGCTCCCTTTATGAAATAAACTAACCTTTCAAGTGTAGCCATAAAGTTACCATCAAGTGTAGTCATAAGCTGCTCGACACGACCTCCTGAAGCACCTCAGTTCTACTTGCTAGGTCGAGTGGTCGCGAGCTTCCGTTTACATAGATTTAATAAAGAAGCTAACTTTTTCAAATGTATCAATAAAGTTACCATGTAAATGATATTGTATATAAATTTTAAAATTATATCTCAACTTAATAGATGATGTTATTTATAGTATACTGAAAACACGTGATGCCCTGGATGAAAGTCTTGTTCTAATGCGTAAAAGTTAAAGACCTTCCGACAAGACCGTGGGCCACATAGGGGCTGTAAAATGGAGTAGCGAAGGGCGCACCAAAAGGCGAAGCATTTACGAGTTTGTGAGTACAGAATACACCAAAGATTTTTTATCTGAATTTATTAATTTTTTTATCTGAATATTACACCAAAGAGATTTCAGGTAAGTAAATACGTAAAAAAAATATACATTCAGATGTTCCAGTACATATTGTAAAACTTCTCGGGTAGAGCAATAAATCTACTCGGGATTTGGACTTTTCCCTTCACCTTTTTTATTATAAAAAGTTTATGTACACAAATTATAATAAGAAATTCCACTAATATTTAGGTAAGTTTAGATAGGAGCCCGGTGAGCAAGCGTCGTGAGAGGGATGTAGATGAGGTATCTCTCTCTCGGTGACCGTGCGTCGTGAGATAGAGGAAAGGAACCCGGTGACCAAGCGTCGTGGGTATAAGGATGGGTACCTCTCGGTGACCAATCGTCGTGAGAGGGGTTTTAGGTGTTGTGATCAATCCGGGAAGATTGATGTTGGTCGAGGTGTCTCCGAGGAAACTGTGGAGCGCGTAAGACCAGCCTTCGTACACAGTCCACAGAAGTCTACACGTATAGCTAGCAGAGAGTTGCAGATGACACAAACAAGAGTAAGCAAGATCTTACGCAAACGTTTGCGGTGTAACCCTTCGATCACCTGTAGTGCGACATCTTCAAATTCGAATTTTAACCAGCTCAGAATTTTGTCCAATTTTTTCCATTTTTGTCCACCCAAGAAAAGATTTTGTACCATTAAAATAAACGAGGGAGGGCCATTTCAAAATTCGGGGCACTTCGATCACCTGTAGTGCGACATCTTCAAATTCGAATTTTAACCAGCTCAGAATTTTGTCCAATCTTTGTCCATTTTTGTCCACGCAAGAAAAAAATTTTGTACCATTAAAATAAACAAGGGAGGGCCATTTCAAAATCTGGGGCACTTCGATCACCAGTAGTGCGACATCTTCAAATTCGAATTTTAACTAGCTCAGAATTTTGTCCATTTTTGTCCACCCAAGAAAAAATTTTGGTACCATTAAAATAAACGAAGGAGGGCCATTTCAGAATTTGGGTGCTTCGATCACCTGTAGTGCGACATCTTCAAATAAGAATTTTAACTAGCTTAGAATTTGGTCCAATTTTTGTCCATTTTTGTCCACCCAAGAAAAAAAGTTGTACCATTAAAATAAACTAGGGAGGGCCATTTCAAAATTCGGGGCACTTCGATAACCAGTAGTGCGACATCTTCAAATTCGAATTTTAACTAGCTCAGAATTTTGTCCATTTTTGTCCACCCAAGAAAAAATTTTGGTACCATTAAAATAAACGAAGGAGGGCCATTTCAGAATTTGGGTGCTTCGATCACCTGTAGTGCGACATCTTCAAATAAGAATTTTAACTAGCTTAGAATTTGGTCCAATTTTTGTCCATTTTTGTCCACCCAAGAAAAAAAGTTGTACCATTAAAATAAACTAGGGAGGGCCATTTCAAAATTTGAGGCACTTCGATCATCTGTAGTGCGACATTTTCAAATTCGAATTTTAACTAGCTCAGAATTTTGTCCAATTTTTGTCCATTTTTGTCCACCCAAGAAAAAATTTTGTACCATTGAAATAAACGAGGGAGGGCCGTTTGAAAATTTGGCCGAACTATTTAGCATTAGTGCATCTTCAATTTCGAATTTTAACTAGCCCAGAATTTTGTGCAATTTTTGTCCATTTTGTGCACCCTAGAAAAAATTTTGTACCATTAAAATAAACGAGCGAGGGGCATTTCAAAACCTGGGGCACTTCGGTCACCTGTAGTGCGACATCTTCGAATTCGAATTTTAACTAACTCAGAATTTAGTCCAATTTTTGTCTCTAGTGCCGTTTCAAAATTTTTCCACTTGCATTAATTGTAGTGATAAAGTTCAAATTCTAATTTTATTCTTCCAAAATTTAGTCTAGCTTTTGTTGATTTTGTAACACTATGAAAAAATTTTGTCCAATTCAATTTAACAATGGAGGGCAATTACAAATAGTGGCCAGTTCGATCACCTGTAGTGCGAAATCTTTTTATTCGAATTTTGATTAACTGAGAATTAAGTACATTTCTTTTACCACGAAGAACTTTGTACCATTCAAGTAAACGACGGAGGGTCATGTCAAGATTTGGGCAATTCGATGTCCTGTAGTGAGACAATATTTAAATTTTAATTTTAATTAACTCATAATTTTGTCCGATGCGTGTACGTTGTACAACCAAAAATAATTTTGTAATATTTAAAAGAACGAACTAGGGACATTTTTAAATTTTAGCCACATGGATCGTTTGTAGTGCAACATCTTTAAATTAAAGCTTTTAACAAGCTTACAATTTTGTCTAAATTTTGTACTTTCTTCTATCACCAATAAAAGATTTTCTGCAATTTAGATAAATATCAAGGGTCATTTCAAAGTTTGGCCTATTCGAACACATGTAGTGTGACATCTTCATAGTGATGTCAACATGTTCGGCTCGGCTGGAGCCATCTCGTTTGCGATAAGCCATCGGCTCAACTCAGGCAACCCATCGGCTCGACTCAGGTTAGCCACGGCTTGGGTCGGTTCGGCTCACGTGAGCCATGGGCTCGGTTTGATTCGGCGGAATTGAGTCATCAGCTCGAACCGGCTCAGTTGCGACGAGCCACCGGCTCAGTTCGGCTCGCGTCAGGTGAGCCATCAGCTCTCTTTTTCTCGGCTCGGCTCAACTCATGTGAGACATCGGCTCGGTTTGAGATCTGTTGGCTCGGCTCAATTCTCGGTTCGGCTCGGTAGTGACTTAGCCGTGAGCCGAGCCGGTCGAGCCGTTGACAACACTATCATATTCGAATTTTATGTAGCTCAGAATTTAGTGAATTTTTACTATCAACAAAACTTTTGTAAAATTCAAATAAACGTGGAAGAGTCATTTCAAATTTGGCCAATTAGATCACCTGTAGTGTGACTATCTTCAAATTCCGAATTCAAAATGCCGAATTACCATTAACTTGGAATGCCACCAATTCGTATTAAAGAATTAAGAACAACAGCGTCCTCTACGAGTTTTGCACCTTCAGAAAATGTAGATATTTTATTTTGTACCCTCGCCGTTAATGAGAAATTTCTAATTCAAAATGCGGAATTACCATTAACTTGGAACACCACCAGCGTCTTCTACGAGTTTTGCACCCTCCGAAAATGTCGATATTTCATTTTGTACCCTCGCCGTTAATGAGAAATTCCGAATTACCATTAACTTGGAAGCCCACTATTTTGTACTGAAGAATTAAGAATACCAGCGTTTTCTACAAGTTTTGCACGCACAGAAAATGTCGATATTTCATTTTGTAACCTCACAGTTAATGAGAAATTTCAAACTCTAAATGCAGAAATAACAGTAACCTGGAAAGCCAACAACACATTTCGAAGAAAAAACAACATTAGAGTCTTCTACCGTTTTAGCATTTTCAGAAAATGTTGATAATGAGAAATTTAAAGTTCAATATACCGAATAATCATTAATTTGGAATGCCACCAATTCGTATTGCAGAACTAAGAACACTTCTACGTCCTCTACGAGTTTTATATTCTCTGAAACTGTCGATATTTCATTTTGTACCCTTACAGTTAATGAGAAATTTTCAATTTAAAGTGCCTAATTATCATTAACTTGAAACAGCACGAACTCATTTTGAAGAAATAAGATAAGCGGTTCCTATGAGTCCTGCTCCGTCAGAAAATGCCGATAATTCGTTTTGTGTCTTGTCAGTTAACGAGGAATTCAAATTCAACATGTCACAAATCACATTTTGTCTACAGTAAAACAACATATTTTAGCAAAAGGATAGTTTAGTAATGAATAATTAATTAAACTGTACTAATACGTAGATATTATGTTACAAGAAAGTTCAATTAATTACGTTAAAATATGACTAAGTATACTGATAAAGTACATTATTTTATTATTAGCATAGGTAAAAGTGGATCTGAAAAGGAAGAGGACACATGAGGTCTCGCTGTTCCCTGTGCCTATCTTTGCCAATTGTACTTTTTTTTTTTAGGAAGTAGAAAATGCCATATATATTGTCATTAACTTTTAACGCCATACATAGTTTTTGGAAGCGGGGTAACGGCGTCCACTTGCGTTCCCCCTCACTTTTACACTTGATTGTTTGCTGGAAGTTATTTCGATGTGCAAAACTCGTAGAATAAGCTGGTGTTCTTAATTCTTCAAAATGAGTTGATGGCGTTCCAAATTAATGGTAATTCGGCATTTTGAATTTTAAATTTCTTGGTAACTGTGAGCGTACAAAATGAAATATTGGTATTTTCTGAGGGTGCAAAACGTGCTCTACCTTATGGCAGGCTAAAACTCAAATTTCGCTTTTGTGGCAAATTTTGAATTTTGAATTTTGATTTTTCAATTGATATTTTCGCGGTTTGGGTGACGGTACAACATTTTTGAAAGAGGGTGCAAAACGGTGCAAAACTAGATGATGATGTTGGTACTGTTAAATCTTAAAAATGAGTTAGTGGTTGAAATACCATTAACTTGGAACACCATTTTGAATTTCGAATTTCACAGTAATGGTGCGGGTACAAAATGTTTCAATCAAGGTGCAAAACGGTGCAAAATCGGTGCAAAACGATGAGATATAAAAGAATGAATTTTGGGATGGTGTCGTTCCAAGTTAATGCACCTCCTAGTCCTGATGTACACAAAACAATGGTTAATTAAAAGTTCTAATTACACCCTAGTTACATTTCACTTGTTTTAGTTTGACCACCGACCACCGCAAACTCGATCCATACCCCACCTGTATGCAGTTATTCAAGGGCTTACAGTTACTAATACACATTGTGTTGATTTTTGGTTTGGTTTGTTTTAGTTTAATGTCCCACGATTATGCTACGGTGTCTAAAGAAGATGTGGAGCTAATGATTATAATGGAATCAGAATCACTTCGGTCGTTCAGCTGTACTCCCACCGGAAATCGAATTCGGGACCACGCGAACCGAAGTCAAGCGTGCTAGCCACTAGACTAAATGGAGTCCTCACATTGTGTTGATTTAAATCATTGAGTCAGTGTTGTCAAATTCGAAGATCAAAAACTAGCGTGTCTGTGCTCCAAAAGTAGTGGATTTGAACTATTTGTAGGCCAAATATATACAGTAGAAATGAATTATTTGGCTACTAATGACTGGTACTAATGAAATGATTTTTAACATGGACTAGAAAATGTGCTGGACATATTGCAAGAAATTATGATCGATGAACAAAAACAATTCTAGACAGGATACCACGAGATAAAAACAGCCTAGAAAATGTCCTTGTACAAGAAGGTTTGACGAAATCAAGGACAACTGGGGAGTAACCTGAAAAAGAATTGGTCAAGGTAGATAGTTGTAGTGAAGACTTGGAAGGATCTTCATCCACCAGTGGGTTGATAATGGTTGACTATAATTATGGTCATGATTTTATTATATCTGGACCTCAGTGATAAACTAAACCAAGTCATAATTTCCTAATTTTACAGAAGCGAAAAACCGGTTCCTTAAGTAAGACCTAAAGTACTGTTTTTCAAACTATACTAAGTAGTTACAAAGTAATAGGATGCTTTTAGACTTAACATTATTACACCACTAGAAAGAACATAGTATATTAAAAAAGTATTGTTAACTGAATTTCGACCAAAAAGTGACTTAGCATAGTCTATCTCCAAAGTTCACACACAAACACACACACACACACACATACTTATATATATATATATATATATATATATATATATATATATATATATATATATAACATTTACTAGGTAAGGTAGGGTAAAAACGGATCCAAAATTTAATGAAATTCATACAGTGAAAAAAACTATTTTTGATTCTTCATATTGCAGCAAAACTACGAAAACTAATAGAAAAGAAAACTAGAAAGTTAAGAATCACTTGTTTTGCCGGGACAGAGAAAATAGATACACATAGCTCGTATTACCTATATACTTATATAATAGGCATGTCCATGTTTCGCAAGTTATTTTCAATCAATATAAAATTTCAACGTAATGAACGCATCATTAGTTTTCTCGAATAAAGATCACATGCACCGCTGAGAGCTTAAGAATAAGCTTAATCTATGTTAAGGCACTGGACATTTGCTTATGTAATACAGTAAGACCTTATGAGCTTGTATAAGAAACAGAATGTACTTAAAGTAAGACGCGAACTATATGAAACATCGGACTTTGAATCTAACGTCTTTGGTGATCCAACCCGAGACCACAGATAGCAAACATGAGTGCCGTAGCTCCCACCATAAAGTTAAAGAAGTTCCTGTTTTAAAGTGTCAATTAAACACTGATATGTGAAACGGTAATAAAGCATTTGGTCAATTTGAAACAAAATATAATGTAGTAATTATTTACTCTATTTGTTAAGATAATGAACGTTATATTCTGTTTTTAAAATGACAGTCAAAGCAGAATGTATTGGATAATAAATGAGAAATTGTAAATTTCAATTTCGGCGCGATTAAATACATTCGTACTCCTATGTGTTGCGTTATCCGTTAGGAGGTACTGAACAATTTTGATTCAAAGGAAGGAAATAAACTGCTGTATAGTACTGGAGTTAATTTAATAGTGTTTAATTGTATAGGCAGAACTGACGCTATTTGAGACAAAGTCTATTGCTGAAAGTGAAATATGGGTTACTATTATTGCTTTATCCCAAGTATGTTATACTCACTGATGATTGAAGCTGGAACACACACATGGAAATCATTAGCGCTAGCAAATTAGCTACGAAGAGGCACATCACATCATAATTCTAAGTGAAGAATGAAGGCAAAACATAAGAAGCGGAAACGACAGACTGTACGATAATAAAACTTTCACAATTTTAATTTCACACTATTTATTTCGAGACTTTCGAGACGAGACCTAGCCGAGATCGAGACAAGCATCTGTTGACCGAGACGAGACCGAGACCGAGACGGCGATTTTTGACTTGCGACGAGATCGAGACCGAGACGCTACTTATCAACAGAGACAAGACCGAGACTGCATAAAGTCTCGTCTCGTCTCGTCTCGATACCATCCGTAATTTTAACTGTCCGTGGTTTAATTGAAAGGTACAAAATTTTTACTACGTGACATAAAAAAGTACAAAACCGGAAAAATTTTCAGTTAATTAAGTTCTTCGAACACTTATAGTGCACTACAGGTGTCGCACTATAAGTGTTCGAAGCTGCCAAATTTTGAAATAACTCCACGTTCTTTATTGAATGCTATAAAATGTTTTGCTGGTGATACAAGAATGTACAAAAATTTATAGAATTCTAAGCTTGTTAGAATTCGATTTTGAAGACGTCGCACTACAGATGATCGATGTGGCTAAGAATTAAAATAGCCTACCTTCGCTTATTTAAATGGTACAAAAACGTACAAAATTCGAAAAAAAAAAATAGTTAATGAAATTACGAATTTGAACATTGTTGCACTACAGGTAATCGAATTGGGAAAATTTTCAAGTGACGCTCTCTTGCTTACTTGAATGGTACATTTTTCTTGATGGTAAAATTTTTTACGAAGTTCTGAGTTAGTTCGAATTGGAATATGAAGATGTCACTCAACAGCTGTTGGAAGTGAACAAATTTTAAATACCTTCCTTCTTTATTTCATTGGAATCTTTTTTTTTTTTTTTTTTTTGTTGTTGTTGTTGCTGGTACAAAAATGTACAAAAGCTAGAAAAATTGTGAATAATTAATATTCGAAATTGACAATTGGCACTACAGGTGACCGAAGTGGCCAAATTTTGAAATGCCCCCTCGCTTATTTGCATGATACAAAACATTTTCTTCGGTGGAAAAAAGGAAAAAATAGGACAATATTCTGAACAAGTTAAAATTCGAATTTGAGGATGTGGCACTAAAACTAAATGGTTTTGCCAAATTTTGAAATAGTCCTCTTTTGTTTACTTGAATGGTACAAAATTTATTCTTGGGTAGAAAAGAATGAAAAAAAATTGGAAAAAATTCTTAGGTAGGTTTAATTCTAATTTGAAGATGACGCACCACAGCTAAATGGTTCGGCCAAATTTGGAAATGGCCCTCCCTCGTTTATTTGAACGATAGAAAATCGTTTATTTGAACGATAGAACAATTTTTTTTCTTGGATGGACGAAAATTGGACAAGATTCTGAACTAGTTAAAATTCTTATTTGAAGATGTCGCACTACAGGTGATCGAAGCACCCAAATTCTGAAATGGCCCTCCTTCGTTTATTTTAATGGTACCAAAATTTTTTCTTGGGTGGACAAAAATGGACAAAATTCTGAGCTAGTTAAAATTCGAATTTGAAGATGTCGCACTACTGGTTATCGAAGTGCCCCGAATTTTGAAATGGCCCTCCCTCGTTTATTTTAATGGTACAAAATTTTTTTCTTGCGTGGACAAAAATGGACAAAGATTGGACAAAATTCTGAGCTGGTTAAAATTCGAATTTGAAGATGTCGCACTACAGGTGATCGAAGGGTTACACCGCAAACGTTTGCGTAAGATCTTGCTTACCCTTGTTTGTGTCATCTGCAACTCTCTGCTAGCTATACGTGTAGACTTCTGTGGACTGTGTACGAAGGCTGGTCTTACGCGCTCCACAGTTTCCTCGGAGACACCTCGACCAACATCAATCTTCCCGGATTGATCACAACACCTAAAACCCCTCTCACGACGATTGGTCACCGAGAGGTACCCATCCTTATACCCACGACGCTTGGTCACCGGGTTCCTTTCCTCTATCTCACGACGCACGGTCACCGAGAGAGAGATACCTCATCTACATCCCTCTCACGACGCTTGCTCACCGGGCTCCTATCTAAACTTACCTAAATATTAGTGGAATTTCTTATTATAATTTGTGTACATAAACTTTTTATAATAAAAAAGGTGAAGGGAAAAGTCCAAATCCCGAGTAGATTTATTGCTCTACCCGAGAAGTTTTACAATATGTACTGGAACATCTGAATGTATATTTTTTTTACGTATTTACTTACCTGAAATCTCTTTGGTGTAATATTCAGATAAAAAAATTAATAAATTCAGATAAAAAATATCTTTGGTGTATAGTCATAATTTTCTACGTAAATTTTAGTAATTTCTAATTTCTATATTTTCGGCCATTTTTAACATAAATTCTTAAAAAGTCCTTTAAATCGAATATTTCTTTCTTCTACATGCATTATCTGACGTAAACGAAGAATTATCAGGTGTCAAAAGTTAATTGGTCGGTATTTTTCATCTTAAATCACGATTTGTTCATCCTATTGTTGTCTAGATTTATCAGCCAATCCACGTAATCTTCTTTGTGAGATAGACGCTTGAAGAGTAGTATCCATAGTGGATGGTACGGATTTATTATTGTGAATAATTTTCAGTGGAAGCCCAGTCATCCTATTGTCCAGGTTCGATGTCCGGTGGAAAGAGTGGAACCCAGACCTTCCTTTTAGTGTGAAATTGGTCCTGAAATTTGTGTTCGAGTTGTGAATATAATGATTGTTTGAAAAGTGTAAACAGAAAACCAGGTTAGTGAACCAAATTCATTCTACTTCATAGTACAGTTTGACGATCAAGAAATGACTATGTTAGTGATAGCTACCATTTGTACAATGTGTGAGTAATAACCTCGTTCCCTATAGAGCTGCTGCTTTTCGAGCATTCACATGTAAACCAAACAGTTTCTCTTTGGAAAAGGGGGGTTATCAAAGTTTACATATCATGTACAGTCTCTTATTTCAGTATGCAATGTAGAATGTAAATAAATCCATAGAAATTTCGATATCTCTTTAGGCTTGCATAACAAAAATTACTTAATATGAACATGTACCAAATTAACTAGGTTGTACCTTAATAATACATACAAAGAAAACATTTGAGATTTCGGTAATAACGCGTTCTGAAATATCTATAGTTTAGTAATATTTTATACACTCTCGAAAGAAATGGAATATATATATATATATATATATATATATATATATATATATATATATATATATTTGTGTACAGCAGCACCACGTCACTGACGGTACGAAGTTCGTATCCCGTCTTCGACACTTTTATTTTTTTAAAAAACAGTTTGCTGTTAACCGTGAAAGATTTTTTTTCTTTCGCTAAATTAGACAGAGAATGATGAAAATTAGACTATGTAAAGATATCCGTTTCGCTTTCTTGCACGTCCCTATGCTTAATATGTGCTGATATATATAGCGTGATATTTTGTGTTTTGTTTATGTATGTACTTGTGTGTAGGTTAAGTTAGGGTAAGATATGTAATGTTGATGTGTGGGAATTTAATGATTATTGCAATAGCAGTTGAGTATTCCTGCTTGATTAATTTGTAATAAATATTTTTTAATGACAAAATAAGTAATATAGCACACAAAACCTGAAGGGGCAGGATGTTTAATTCCCTGCAGTATATAAAAATATAAAACTGAAAGCTATGATTCATAATGATTCTAATAAGTAACCGAGACCATGTAATAGCAATTTGGATTTATAAGATTTTAAGCGAACTTTTGTAAAAATGATTTTTTTTTATTTTGCGGTAAAAGAATATGTAGTAATGTTTAATATGGTAAATGTAATGCAGATAGAGAAGGTGAACACGCTGTGCAGCTTTACCAGAGAAATGTAGCATAACTGTACACATTACATTTGTTTTATTTAAATTTTTCTTGAGATACCAATTAAATAGATAAAATTTGAAACCTAATATTTTTATTTCAAACAAATACAGGGAAAACCCAGTAGTTTAGGGAATCTAGGTACGTTAGAACAAAAATGGTACCAGGGTAGATTCAGTAGCAACGGTCTGTAAAAATTACAGAGAAAAGATCAACTGAAAGTGAAACGGTGCGGATAGTGTTTGAGAGGAACCCAAAGGCAGACATAACAACCTTTTCAAAATTTATTTATTTATCCACTTTTTTCTTTCGGTCGTTGCGCAGAATCAAAGCAATCTTTCACACATTACCCCGTTTGAGTTCACCGTTTTCACATGATAGTCAAGTGCACGAGTGTTTTTGGGTTGCCAGGCGCACTTTGTGGGGGCCCAAACAGGTCTGTGACTGGTAAAACTTGCAATGCATTTGGGCACACTTCAATCAAGGGAAGGTGAACGTCATACAATACACAAGTCAGATGCATAATTACATTTTGTTTTATTTATTTATTTTTGGGTAGATACAAAAATGGTTTTCCTCATCCAAGATTTATTACATTTTATTTATTTATTTATTTATTTATTTATTTATTTATTTACTATTTTTGAGAGTAACAGCACTTACGTCTATTACAACATATAAGTGAACAACTAATTTGCTGATAATATATGCAAAATCTTAAATTTACATATATATTGCCTTGCACTATTATTTTAAGAAGAATTGATTGTCTGACCTTCTTAATAATGTTTAATGTGAAATGAAAGTAAATGGATATAAAATGAATTATATAACGTCAAATATTTGTTACAAAAGACTAAAAATATATAGCAAGGCAATTATATTGTGTATAAATACATTTAAAAGATGAAGTGTGAAATGTATTAATTATACGAGGTGTAATCTCTGTTGCAATAAGCGAAGTCCTGTATTTTGTATAGTATGTTTCAACTTAACGATCCAGGATTCAACTTAACGATCCACAAATTGTACCTGCAATACAACTTATGTAATTCCCACTGTTCGGGAACCATATACAACGATAACATCATTTATATTTGGGCAGAAAGTGCTTTAATGTATGCACTTTCCAAAGAAATGAAGAAAAAGAAAAGAAATAATTAACAATTATTACTTACTTGTTTATACAGATAATTACAAAGGAAAGCTGAGATAGAGATGGAAAATAAATGTTTCCTGTTTACAAAATGTGGTTTGATTAATTAAATGATACGAACCAGGTAAATAAAACGAATATTACCAAATGTTTTCGTTTTAATTTTAACCTTGTATTTTGTGTTTTAGAGAGGGAAAAGCTGAAAGTCTCTACATTATTTTATATAATATCAGAAATAACCGTTTGCGAACGGGAAGAGTAGTTTCTTTAAAAATATTTCGAAGGTTTATTTGAGCCTCCTTTCTCCCGCTAGGATGCGTCTAATATAAATAAAATAGTTTGTGTGTCTCTCTGTGTGTCCGTGTGCGGCTTGGGAACCAGACGAGCGGACCGAGAGTTCCCAAATTTTGGTCAAAGGTACCTTGGTCCAGACCCCAGACCAAGACGAAGCGTTTCTTTTTTAAATTTCAACCAAGGGGTAAAGTAGTAGACATGCAAAATTAGTAGAAAATGACCTATATTACAGTCGAATCCATACTTTTCGCGGTCGCTGAGATCAATGGTAAAACTACGATCGCATTAAGTTCCAAAATCACCATAGTTCCAAAATTCATAGTTTTCGCGGTCGCTGAGGTCAATTCCATTAGCGATCACTTTCAAATTCAGTTACCATTGTATGCAGGCCGGGGGTCATCTGCAGGGCTGGGGGTTACCGAGGCATGTAAAATAATCCAAAATGATCTATATTAGTGTCAAATTCTTTTCACCGTCGTTGAGGTGAATTGTGATACTCCCACAGACTTTGAGTTCAAAATGTAATCCCCATCGGCTGGGGGCCAGAGGCGTTTTGTTTTCAAAATTCGAAGCGGGGGGTCTCGGGGAGCGTTTGCCGGGATATGTAAAGGTAGTAAAACTGATCGACGTTTTTTCTTTCCTTGTTCAGTTTATGTAGATATTTATTTGCATCGTTGCATTGATTATAGTGATTGCATAGTTTCGTTCAGATAAAGGTCTAAAGCAGAGACGGCTTGTCGTATTAGTAGTGATAGATACCATAAGAATTACCGTAGACTCTCGGAATAAGCCAGGCAAATACCACATTCAAATTCACGCCAACTGCGACACGCCGTGTGTATACATATGATATTACATGTTCGTGTACAGCACGATTACAGAATCAGAGGTCAAGACGATGAAATCACTGAAATTATTGAAATGAAAAATGGAATGAAATAATTCTAGTTTGTCCCAGGATTTACTTTTAAGACTAAAGAAGACTAGTTAATGAAAGTGAGTGAAGAAATTAAATATTGTGCTCTGCCACCAGAAATCGAACTCGTAACCAAATACACCATAGGCACACGTGATACACACTAGACTGGTAGGGATCGAAAATTAGTACTTTATCTGAGAGTTTGTTGTAATCACATTTATTTGACTCAGAATTTTGTCCAATTTTTGTCAATTTTTGTTCATCCAAGAAAAAAATTTGTACCATTAAAATAAACAAGGGAGGGCCATTTCAAAATTTGGGGCACTTCGATCACCTGTAGTGCGACCTCTTCAAATTCGAATTTTAACTAGCATGAATTTTGTCCAATTTTTGTCCATTTTTGTCCACCCAAGAAAAAATTTTGTACCATTAAAATAAACGAGGGAGGGCCATTTCAAAATTTGGCCGAACCATTTAGCAGTAGTGCGACATCGTCAATTTCGAATTTTAACTAGCTCAGAATCTTGTCCAATTTTCGTCCATCCAAGAAAAAAATTGTACCATTAAAATAAGCCAGGGAAGGCCATTTCAAAATTTGGGGCACTTCGATCACCTGTATTGTGACATCTTCAAAATCGAATTTTAACTAGCTCAGAATTTTGTCCAATTTCTGTCCACCTTAGGATAAAAATTTTTTAAGCCTCCAAGAAAATTTTTTGTACCTTTCACATAAACGAGGATGGCGATTTTAAAGTTTGGGACACTTCGGTCATTTGCAGTGCGACATCTTCAAATTTCTATTTTTTTTCTCAGAATTTTGTCCCATTTTTGTCCACGTAGGAAAAATTGTACACATCTCCAAATTCGAATTTTTACTAGCTTAGAATTTTGTCCAATTTCTGTCCACCTTAGGATAAAAATTTTCTATCGTTCAAATAAACGAGGGAAGGCCATTTCCAAATTTGGCTGAACCATTTAGCTGTGGTGCGTCATCTTCAAATTAGAATTAAACCTACCTAAGAATTTTTTCCAATTTTTTTTTTCATTCTTTTCTACCCAAGAATAAATTTTGTACCATTCAAGTAAACAAAACAGGACTATTTCAAAATTTGGCAAAACCATTTAATTTTAGTGCCACATCCTCAAATTCGAATTTTAACTTGTTCAGAATATTGTCCTATTTTTTCCTTTTTTCCACTGAAGAAAATGTTTTGTATCATGCAAATAAGCGAGGGGGCATTTCAAAATTCGGCCACTTCGGTCACCTGTAGTGCCAATTGTCAATTTCGAATATTAATTATTCACAATTTTTCTAGCTTTTGTACATTTTTGTACCAGCAACAACAACAACAAAAAAAAAAAAAAAGATTCCAATGAAATAAAGAAGGAAGGTATTTAAAATTTGTTCACTTCCAACAGCTGTTGAGTGACATCTTCATATTCCAATTCGAACTAACTCAGAACTTCGTAAAAAATTTTACCATCAAGAAAAATGTACCATTCAAGTAAGCAAGAGAGCGTCACTTGAAAATTTTCCCAATTCGATTACCTGTAGTGCAACAATGTTCAAATTCGTAATTTCATTAACTATTTTTTTTCGAATTTTGTACGTTTTTGTACCATTTAAATAAGCGAAGGTAGGCTATTTTAATTCTTAGCCACATCGATCATCTGTAGTGCGACGTCTTCAAAATCGAATTCTAACAAGCTTAGAATTCTATAAATTTTTGTACATTCTTGTATCACCAGCAAAACATTTTATAGCATTCAATAAAGAACGTGGAGTTATTTCAAAATTTGGCAGCTTCGAACACTTATAGTGCGACACCTGTAGTGCACTATAAGTGTTCGAAGAACTTAATTAACTGAAAATTTTTCCGGTTTTGTACTTTTTTATATCACGTAGTAAAAATTTTGTACCTTTCAATTAAACCACGGACAGTTAAAATTACGGATGGTATCGAGACGAGACGAGACGAGACTTTATGCAGTCTCGGTCTTGTCTCTGTTGATAAGTAGCGTCTCGGTCTCGATCTCGTCGCAAGTCAAAAATCGCCGTCTCGGTCTCGGTCTCGTCTCGGTCAACAGATGCTTGTCTCGAACTCGGCTAGGTCTCGTCTCGAAAGTCTCGAAATAAATAGTGTGAAATTAAAATTGTGAAAGTTTTATTATCGTACAGTCTGTCGTTTCCGCTTCTTATGTTTTGCCTTCATTCTTCACTTAGAATTATGATGTGATGTGCCTCTTCGTAGCTAATTTGCTAGCGCTAATGATTTCCATGTGTGTGTTCCAGCTTCAATCATCAGTGAGTATAACATACTTGGGATAAAGCAATAATAGTAACCCATATTTCATTTTCAGCAATAGACTTTGTCTCAAATAGCGTCAGTTCTGCCTATACAATTAAACACTATTAAATTAACTCCAGTACTATACAGCAGTTTATTTCCTTCCTTTGAATCAAAATTGTTCAGTACCTCCTAACGGATAACGCAACACATAGGAGTACGAATGTATTTAATCGCGCCGAAATTGAAATTCACAATTTCTCATTTATTATCCACTACATTCTGCTTTGACTGTCATTTTAAAAACAGAATATAACGTTCATTATCTTAACAAATAGAGTAAATAATTACTACATTATATTTTGTTTCAAATTGACCAAATGCTTTATTACCGTTTCACATATCAGTGTTTAATTGACACTTTAAAACAGGAACTTCTTTAACTTTATGGTGGGAGCTACGGCACTCATGTTTGCTATCTGTGGTCTCGGGTTGGATCACCAAAGACGTTAGATTCAAAGTCCGATGTTTCATATAGTTCGCGTCTTACTTTAAGTACATTCTGTTTCTTATACAAGCTCATAAGGTCTTACTGTATTACATAAGCAAATGTCCAGTGCCTTAACATAGATTAAGCTTATTCTTAAGCTCTCAGCGGTGCATGTGATCTTTATTCGAGAAAACTAATGATGCGTTCATTACGTTGAAATTTTATATTGATTGAAAATAACTTGCGAAACATGGACATGCCTATTATATAAGTATATAGGTAATACGAGCTATGTGTATCTATTTTCTCTGTCCCGGCAAAACAAGTGATTCTTAACTTTCTAGTTTTCTTTTCTATTAGTTTTCGTAGTTTTGCTGCAATATGAAGAATCAAAAATAGTTTTTTTCACTGTATGAATTTCATTAAATTTTGGATCCGTTTTTACCCTACCTTACCTAGTAAATGTTATATATATATATATATATATATATATATATATATATATATATATATATATATATATATATATATATAAGTATGTGTGTGTGTGTGTGTGTTTGTGTGTGAACTTTAGAGATAGACTATGCTAAGTCACTTTTTGGTCGAAATTCAGTTAACAATACTTTTTTAATATACTATGTTCTTTCTAGTGGTGTAATAATGTTAAGTCTAAAAGCATCCTATTACTTTGTAACTACTTAGTATAGTTTGAGAAACAGTACTTTAGGTCTTACTTAAGGAACCGGTTTTTCGCTTCTCCTGTAAAATTAGGAAATTATGACTTGGTTTAGTTTATCACTGAGGTCCAGATATAATAAAATCATGACCATAATTATAGTCAACCATTATCAACCCACTGGTGGATGAAGATCCTTCCAAGTCTTCACTACAACTATCTACCTTGACCAATTCTTTTTCAGGTTACTCCCCAGTTGTCCTTGATTTCGTCAAACCTTCTTGTACAAGGACATTTTCTAGGCTGTTTTTATCTCGTGGTATCCTGTCTAGAATTGTTTTTGTTCATCGATCATAATTTCTTGCAATATGTCCAGCACATTTTCTAGTCCATGTTAAAAATCATTTCATTAGTACCAGTCATTAGTAGCCAAATAATTCATTTCTACTGTATATATTTGGCCTACAAATAGTTCAAATCCACTACTTTTGGAGCACAGACACGCTAGTTTTTGATCTTCGAATTTGACAACACTGACTCAATGATTTAAATCAACACAATGTGAGGACTCCATTTAGTCTAGTGGCTAGCACGCTTGACTTCGGTTCGCGTGGTCCCGAATTCGATTTCCGGTGGGAGTACAGTTGAACGACCGAAGTGATTCTGATTCCATTATAATCATTAGCTCCACATCTTCTTTAGACACCGTAGCATAATCGTGGGATATTAAACTAAAACGAACCAAACCAAAAATCAACACAATGTGTATTAGTAACTGTAAGCCCTTGAATAACTGCATACAGGTGGGGTATGGATCGAGTTTGCGGTGGTCGGTGGTCAAACTAAAACAAGTGAAATGTAACTAGGGTGTAATTAGAACTTTTAATTAACCATGGTTTTGTGTACATCAGGACTAGGAGGTGCATTAACTTGGAACGACACCATCCCAAAATTCATTCTTTTATATCTCATCGTTTTGCACCGATTTTGCACCGTTTTGCACCTTGATTGAAACATTTTGTACCCGCACCATTACTGTGAAATTCGAAATTCAAAATGGTGTTCCAAGTTAATGGTATTTCAACCACTAACTCATTTTTAAGATTTAACAGTACCAACATCATCATCTAGTTTTGCACCGTTTTGCACCCTCTTTCAAAAATGTTGTACCGTCACCCAAACCGCGAAAATATCAATTGAAAAATCAAAATTCAAAATTCAAAATTTGCCACAAAAGCGAAATTTGAGTTTTAGCCTGCCATAAGGTAGAGCACGTTTTGCACCCTCAGAAAATACCAATATTTCATTTTGTACGCTCACAGTTACCAAGAAATTTAAAATTCAAAATGCCGAATTACCATTAATTTGGAACGCCATCAACTCATTTTGAAGAATTAAGAACACCAGCTTATTCTACGAGTTTTGCACATCGAAATAACTTCCAGCAAACAATCAAGTGTAAAAGTGAGGGGGAACGCAAGTGGACGCCGTTACCCCGCTTCCAAAAACTATGTATGGCGTTAAAAGTTAATGACAATATATATGGCATTTTCTACTTCCTAAAAAAAAAAAGTACAATTGGCAAAGATAGGCACAGGGAACAGCGAGACCTCATGTGTCCTCTTCCTTTTCAGATCCACTTTTACCTATGCTAATAATAAAATAATGTACTTTATCAGTATACTTAGTCATATTTTAACGTAATTAATTGAACTTTCTTGTAACATAATATCTACGTATTAGTACAGTTTAATTAATTATTCATTACTAAACTATCCTTTTGCTAAAATATGTTGTTTTACTGTAGACAAAATGTGATTTGTGACATGTTGAATTTGAATTCCTCGTTAACTGACAAGACACAAAACGAATTATCGGCATTTTCTGACGGAGCAGGACTCATAGGAACCGCTTATCTTATTTCTTCAAAATGAGTTCGTGCTGTTTCAAGTTAATGATAATTAGGCACTTTAAATTGAAAATTTCTCATTAACTGTAAGGGTACAAAATGAAATATCGACAGTTTCAGAGAATATAAAACTCGTAGAGGACGTAGAAGTGTTCTTAGTTCTGCAATACGAATTGGTGGCATTCCAAATTAATGATTATTCGGTATATTGAACTTTAAATTTCTCATTATCAACATTTTCTGAAAATGCTAAAACGGTAGAAGACTCTAATGTTGTTTTTTCTTCGAAATGTGTTGTTGGCTTTCCAGGTTACTGTTATTTCTGCATTTAGAGTTTGAAATTTCTCATTAACTGTGAGGTTACAAAATGAAATATCGACATTTTCTGTGCGTGCAAAACTTGTAGAAAACGCTGGTATTCTTAATTCTTCAGTACAAAATAGTGGGCTTCCAAGTTAATGGTAATTCGGAATTTCTCATTAACGGCGAGGGTACAAAATGAAATATCGACATTTTCGGAGGGTGCAAAACTCGTAGAAGACGCTGGTGGTGTTCCAAGTTAATGGTAATTCCGCATTTTGAATTAGAAATTTCTCATTAACGGCGAGGGTACAAAATAAAATATCTACATTTTCTGAAGGTGCAAAACTCGTAGAGGACGCTGTTGTTCTTAATGTAACCGAGCCGATGTCTCACATGAGTTGAGCCGAGCCGAGAAAAAGAGAGCTGATGGCTCACCTGACGCGAGCCGAATTGAGCCGGTGGCTCGTCGCAACTGAGCCGGTTCGAGCTGATGACTCAATTCCGCCGAATCAAACCGAGCCCATGGCTCACGTGAGCCGAACCGACCCAAGCCGTGGCTAACCTGAGTCGAGCCGATGGGTTGCCTGAGTTGAGCCGATGGCTTATCGCAAACGAGATGGCTCCAGCCGAGCCGAACATGTTGACATCACTATGAAGATGTCACACTACATGTGTTCGAATAGGCCAAACTTTGAAATGACCCTTGATATTTATCTAAATTGCAGAAAATCTTTTATTGGTGATAGAAGAAAGTACAAAATTTAGACAAAATTGTAAGCTTGTTAAAAGCTTTAATTTAAAGATGTTGCACTACAAACGATCCATGTGGCTAAAATTTAAAAATGTCCCTAGTTCGTTCTTTTAAATATTACAAAATTATTTTTGGTTGTACAACGTACACGCATCGGACAAAATTATGAGTTAATTAAAATTAAAATTTAAATATTGTCTCACTACAGGACATCGAATTGCCCAAATCTTGACATGACCCTCCGTCGTTTACTTGAATGGTACAAAGTTCTTCGTGGTAAAAGAAATATACTTAATTCTCAGTTAATCAAAATTCGAATAAAAAGATTTCGCACTACAGGTGATCGAACTGGCCACTATTTGTAATTGCCCTCCATTGTTAAATTGAATTGGACAAAATTTTTTCATAGTGTTACAAAATCAACAAAAGCTAGACTAAATTTTGGAAGAATAAAATTAGAATTTGAACTTTATCACTACAATTAATGCAAGTGGAAAAATTTTGAAACGGCACTAGAGACAAAAATTGGACTAAATTCTGAGTTAGTTAAAATTCGAATTCGAAGATGTCGCACTACAGGTGACCGAAGTGCCCCAGGTTTTGAAATGCCCCTCGCTCGTTTATTTTAATGGTACAAAATTTTTTCTAGGGTGCACAAAATGGACAAAAATTGCACAAAATTCTGGGCTAGTTAAAATTCGAAATTGAAGATGCACTAATGCTAAATAGTTCGGCCAAATTTTCAAACGGCCCTCCCTCGTTTATTTTAATGGTACAAAATTTTTTCTTGGGTGGACAAAAATGGACAAAATTGGACAAAATTCTGAGCTAGTTAAAATTCGAATTTGAAAATGTCGCACTACAGATGATCGAAGTGCCTCAAATTTTGAAATGGCCCTCCCTAGTTTATTTTAATGGTACAACTTTTTTTCTTGGGTGGACAAAAATGGACAAAAATTGGACCAAATTCTAAGCTAGTTAAAATTCTTATTTGAAGATGTCGCACTACAGGTGATCGAAGCACCCAAATTCTGAAATGGCCCTCCTTCGTTTATTTTAATGGTACCAAAATTTTTTCTTGGGTGGACAAAAATGGACAAAATTCTGAGCTAGTTAAAATTCGAATTTGAAGATGTCGCACTACTGGTGATCGAAGTGCCCCAGATTTTGAAATGGCCCTCCCTCGTTTATTTTAATGGTACAAATTTTTTTTCTTGCGTGGACAAAAATGGACAAAGATTGGACAAAATTCTGAGCTGGTTAAAATTCGAATTTGAAGATGTCGCACTACAGGTGATCGAAGTGCCCCGAATTTTGAAATGGCCCTCCCTCGTTTATTTTAATGGTACAAAATCTTTTCTTGGGTGGACAAAAATGGAAAAAAATGGACAAAATTCTGAGCTGGTTAAAATTCGAATTTGAAGATGTCGCACTACAGGTGATCGAAGGGTTACACCGCAAACGTTTGCGTAAGATCTTGCTTACTCTTGTTTGTGTCATCTGCAACTCTCTGCTAGCTATACGTGTAGACTTCTGTGGACTGTGTACGAAGGCTGGTCTTACGCGCTCCACAGTTTCCTCGGAGACACCTCGACCAACATCAATCTTCCCGGATTGATCACAACACCTAAAACCCCTCTCACGACGATTGGTCACCGAGAGGTACCCATCCTTATACCCACGACGCTTGGTCACCGGGTTCCTTTCCTCTATCTCACGACGCACGGTCACCGAGAGAGAGATACCTCATCTACATCCCTCTCACGACGCTTGCTCACCGGGCTCCTATCTAAACTTACCTAAATATTAGTGGAATTTCTTATTATAATTTGTGTACATAAACTTTTTATAATAAAAAAGGTGAAGGGAAAAGTCCAAATCCCGAGTAGATTTATTGCTCTACCCGAGAAGTTTTACAATATGTACTGGAACATCTGAATGTATATTTTTTTTACGTATTTACTTACCTGAAATCTCTTTGGTGTAATATTCAGATAAAAAAATTAAATTCAGATAAAAAATCTTTGGTGTATTCTGTACTCACAAACTCGTAAATGCTTCGCCTTTTGGTGCGCCCTTCGCTACTCCATTTTACAGCCCCTATGTGGCCCACGGTCTTGTCGGAAGGTCTTTAACTTTTACGCATTAGAACAAGACTTTCATCCAGGGCATCACGTGTTTTCAGTATACTATAAATAACATCATCTATTAAGTTGAGATATAATTTTAAAATTTATATACAATATCATTTACATGGTAACTTTATTGATACATTTGAAAAAGTTAGCTTCTTTATTAAATCTATGTAAACGGAAGCTCGCGACCACTCGACCTAGCAAGTAGAACTGAGGTGCTTCAGGAGGTCGTGTCGAGCAGCTTATGACTACACTTGATGGTAACTTTATGGCTACACTTGAAAGGTTAGTTTATTTCATAAAGGGAGCTCGCGAACACTGTAGCTATCAAGTCGAATTAAAGGAATACAGTGAGGAGAATCGTATCAAGCAGCTTATACTGATGTATACTGTTGCATAGCAACGATTCAACAAAGTATGTTTTAATCGATTGTTGTTTCCATTGTCTATTGTCAATGAGTCAATGTAAATTAAAGAAGTCTTTTAACCTATATGTCAATAGGTATCGATGATAGTAATGACATACTAGCTGTTTCGTTAGAAAATTGAATGTAGGCTACTTTGTGAGGTTTACAGAACTGAGCTATTACATTCAGTAAATTTCTTTGGCGAATTCCTTATTTTATCATAATAGTGGCACAGCAACAATTCAACAATACATTTCAATCGATTGTTATCTCATTGTTTATTGTCAATGGGCACATCTGGAATCATAGAAATGTTTTGTCCTATAGTTTATAACAAATCAAAGATGCCGCAATGAAATACGGACAACTGTATTAGGTAAATGAATATATTTTAAAACGATATGCTAATTAATGTTGATATAAGGATAAGGTAGTAACGTTTATGTAAATATTCTGATTTTCACGAAGCTTTGCATCCTTTGTAAACAATGCTGACTAGAGTCAATTTAGTTGTAGTGCGACATCTTCGAATTCGAATTTTAACTAGCTCAGAATTTTGTCCAATTTTTGCCCATTTTTGTCCACCCAAGAAAAAATTTTGTACCATTAAAATAAACGAAAGAGGGCCATTTCAAAATTTGTGGCACTTCGATCACCCGTAGTGCGACATCTTCAATTTCGAATTTTAACTAGCTCAGAATATTGTCCAATTTTGGTCCATTTTTGTCCACCCAGGAAAAAATTTCGTACCATTAAAATAAACGAGGGAGGGCCCTTTCAAAATTTGGGGCACTTCGATCACCTATAATGCGACATCTTCAAATTCAAATTCAAACACGTATGTACTAATTGTCTTTCAGATGACATCCTCATAGCCAGGCAAAAACTCAGAGAAGTAGAAGCAGAGTCAGATATCTATACCGATCCAGGTACTTCAGCAGATCGACCACAGAGGCGAAAGAAACGAAAGATACAATGGAGTAGTGATGAAGACAATGAGGCTGATGAATTTATAGACAAATTATGTAGGAAAGGAATCTCGAAGTATCCAAACCCCCCTCGAGACAAAAACGAGGAGAGCGGATATGTACAGGCGTCAGCGATCCCAGACGGACGTGGAACCAAAGTCTCTACACATAATGATAGTGAGTACTGTTGAATAACTTCTAAGCAACACTTAATATTATTAAGTAAACGGTGTTTCTGTAAATGACTAAGTTTTCATGAGATGGCAGGGAATTCTTAATGATTATCATTTCCTAAGGAACTCTCATTGCAATATTTTCAATAGTCGAGATCCACCTCTATTTTTATTACTAGTATTCAGGTTCTTTGAACAGTAGATGTTGGAATAAATCAGAAAAGTCTAATTTGGATTCGTAAATATTTATTTTTAGAGCACCTTCTTTTATTATTCGTTGCCTCGGAAGCATGAAGGGCTAGAATGACTTTAATACTATGTTTTCCTACAAGAATATTTAAATAAAAGTTTCCCAGGATAAAGTTGATTTAGAATTAAATGTCGAGGATTTGTGTTCCTTCTTTCCTTCTAAAAGTAACAAACAATAGAATGAATGTAAGTAAATAAAAATGAAACAAATGAACCAGTTTGTTAAATTTAACATACAATCGAAGATTTCAGATACTACTGAAGAATTTGTTTTTCATTGGCGTCTAGAAGGTTTCGTAAGTTGGGATCATGGATAATAGATTGTGGAAAAAATGGTATTCGTGGATCATGTAACTTTACAAGAACTAAAATGATAATGGGGCCAGAGATCTTGAATTAAATGTTTGTCTCAGAAGCAATTGCTTCAAAAGAGTGTCCAAATGCATTTTTTCGGTTTCTGTGACCCACGTTATAGAAGAACAAGGAAATAAATGTTATTTTTTCAAGTTTTAAAGCAAATTCTTCAAAAACTCTATTGAAAAAGTTGTGTTGGATAGAGCAAAATCTATGACAACGTAAATTTAAAGAATCTAATTTCATTCATAAACTGAAAGTGGTGCTCAAATATGACAAGGAAGTGCAATATTTGAGCAGCACATTCGCTGAATGTAGACAAATCGACGGAAATTGCAAGATTGGGATTTTTGTAACGATTAAGAGTTTTTTTTATTCATTTATTTTACTATTAGAAGTGTGCTTATCAGAATCTTCTTAATAATGAAAAATTAAATTGAATTATAATTTAAATAATAATACCTTAAAATAAAGTATTTTATGTTGGCTGGCTGAATGAGATTAAGCTTTTGTTTGCAGATGGTTCATCTGTGACTGAATGCGAATAACGCTATTCCCCTGACGAAACTGGATCGGTGTGGATTGAAAATACCCAGCGTGTTTCAGAGAGCTTACTTCAAGGAATAAATATCGCTGATCCAATTGTCGTTAGTTGTAACTCATCTCGTCAGAGCGATACGTCGAGTCCTACAACTACATGTTCTGGGAATTGCAGAGGTAAATTGTGCACTTTTTATCATGTTTATGTGCATGTGTTTCATTTGAATTTTTCAAACCTCATCCAATTACTACGAGGTTGATATATTCTTAGGGAAACTGTTATACGGCTACCTTTTATGTGGAACTTCCTGAATCGTAGTTTTCATTCTCATAATCTCAGATCCGGTAATAGCAGTTGTTAGATTTCCTACACATTCAGCGCCTGTTGGCACAGATTGACGATTACCATCCATTTTAACATATATTTTCTTTTTATTTCTTAATAATATATAATTCGTGGTGACGGAATTTAAAGAAATCACACAAAGTTATATTGGTAATCTATACTAAACTTCAGATTACCCAATTCCCCGTAATAAGGCACCAATATAAAACAAAAACAATTGGTAATATTCGTTTTATTTAGCTGGTTCGTATCATTTAATTAATCAAACCACATTTTGTAAACAGGAAACGTTTATTTTCCATCTCTATCTCAGCTTTCCTTTGTAATTATCTGTATAAACAAGTAAGTAATAATTGTTAAATATTTGTTTTCTTTTTCTTCTTTTCTTGGGAAAGTGCATACATTAAAGCACTTTCTGCCCAAATATATATGATGTTATCGTTGTAAAAAAAACAAAAATGAAATGCTTCTTTATATGCATACTATAATATTCATTTTAGTTGTATTTAGTTTCTCAGTCGTAAATAATACATGTATATTGAATCCCACATTATTGCTTCAAAGTAAATTGAGAAATGGTTCAAGGATAAGTAGATCAAAATGTTTGGTAAAGTATACTGCGTTCCCTTGCAACTAAATGGTGTCCTCTCGTAAGTAGGGGCGGATCAAGGACGGATTTCTGGGGGGGGGGGGGCGATGGGTTGTAATACTGCCACTCAGAGCTACTTTTAAGAGCTCCAAACTCTGGGATGGGTTTTATTTATATATAAAATAAAAAAGTTTCCTCTTCTGGGGAGGCGATAGGGGCAAAATACGCATGCGGCACAGGACCGACATTTCGCAGGATCGACACGACATACGACCGATAATTCAGCTCAAAAATCTGTTTCGGTCATGTGCTGTTTCGGTCCTGTGCCGTTTTGCTCTTACGCCGCTGCTCTGAAATAATTTAACTTTTAATCATGTACCTAAAAAAAATAATATTTTTATTATCTGTTTAATCTTTGTTCTTACAAATTATAAACTCCTGTCAATTCTATGCCTGTGCAAGTTATATGCATAGAATACGTACGATCGAAACGGCATAGAGCCGACATGGCATAGGACCGAAACGGCGTACGACCGAAACGGCATAGGACCGAAACGGCACAGGATCGACACGGCGCAGGACCGAAACGGCATAAGATCGAAACGACGCACGATCATCGCCACTGCGTAGGATCTATAAAACCAAAGATTTATTTCTCAAGAGAGCAACCAGAGCCCTGTCAATTGATTTTAAAATATAAAAATTATAAGATATTTACTATATGAATATTAATAATTGTGAGTGACAAAATAATGATAGTGCTAAATGGACAAAATGTAAATGTTGTGTACTTGGTCAAAAGCATTTCTATATGTATGGAGTACTTATATTTATTATTATTATTATTATTATTATTATTATTATTATTATTATTATTATTATTATTATTATTATTATTATTATTATTATTATTATTGCTGATCTCGGTTTTAACCGGTTTCACTTTAATTATCTGACGGCCGTCTCTGACAACTGCAGATTAAAGGGTTCTCCAAAGAACTTCCTGACCATTTGACAGGTCTCTAGTATTACTGTTTTTTTTTTTTTTTTTAAGATTTGTTAGGAGATGTTTTGCGATTATCTCTTCAAGTTGTGTCACAATACTTTTAGGCATAGTTGCTGTAATGTCCCTATTGAGATAATGATTGGCATTAACTAATTGCATTATTATTATATTTACAGTTTACCACTGATAGAATATGTTCCCTATGAATTCTGGATGTTACAAGGGTATACTTGCGTTGTCACTTCCTGAAAATATAGAAAAATACGTACAATATGTTTAATACATCATTATAGAGCATGTTGCCGCCTCCTGTATAAGCAACTTGGTCAATGTCTATGACGTTTTTTCCCTCCTTGTAACAGCAAACATACCTAAGACTAGACCGTTTTAATTGCTGTATTTTGTAAGAAATTTATCTATCATTACCCATTCCTCGTTCCATTCCTCGTTTTAGTATTTCCACAGAAATATCTCGAAAACGGTTGAATATAAATGAACCGAACAAAACCTCAAATAGGAAATGCCATGGACCACACCGAATGCTGTTGCGGTTCCCTCCAGGGCCGCTATGGGAGCCCAGGGCCCAACTTTGAAATTTTAAATAGAAACATGGGTGAGTGACACCTCGTTCGATAGATCTTTAAAAACAAAAAAGTATTGTGGCAAAAGATTTGTCCTATGGGTCACCGTATTCAAAATTGCCACCAAGACATAATGCCTGTATCAGATAAAACGTGCAGTACCACTAATATGGTTGGGGATAAATGAACAAGAGAATGATACAATAGAGAAAAAGATGATTAGAATAAAAGTAATATAATGCAGAGTGACGTACAATTAGATGGAGCAGTACCTCACTCTGCGCAAAGAGTGGTGGAGTATTCGAATATGCGTTATAATGAAAAACGAAATGGAAGAAATGGACCAATACTATGGCCCACAAAATCCCCAGATTTATCCTCACCAGATCTTTATTTCTGGAGATATTTGAAGAATGTTGTATATAAACGCGAACCAAAAACTAGGGAAGATATGACGGAGCGAATTCCAATGTCTTTACTCAAATTCTAAGTAAAGTTTTATTACAAACTGTCATGCATTTTCGCCGAAGGATTAATTTATGTATACAGGAAAATGGAGATCTCATTGAACAAACTGTGAGATAGAGTCCCCATTTTGTTGGTACGTGAGAGGCGAGGAGACTCACAACATGAAGAAAAAGCACCCCGAATGTGGTAGGCGAGGTGAATCACGAAGAAAAAAAAGCCGGACGTGAGAGGCGAGAGGACACGCAGAAAAGACATCCCGGACGTAAGAGGTGAGGGGGCTCAGAAATAAAAAGACCTGGACATGACATGCAAGAAGACACAGAAGGAAAGGAATCGAACCAATATCACGCAGACGACGGTTGAACAAAACCAACGTTTGTACACATTGTTCTAAGAACTGCATTGTTCAAAATTTTGTTTCGCATTTCAGTTGATTCATTTTTGCATCAAATCATTGCCTGCAATAAAAATGGAGGATACCATTTAACACGAAATTTACCTACTTTTTCTCATTACAGAGACATCTATCTCTTATAGAAACACATTTCAGATACATTTGTTGAGTAGATTCAATTTGCAAAACCCAAGGTTCTCATTTGAAATTTCACCGTTCCTTCCCGCTTCACCACTTACGGAGGGAGGTTGGAGCGATAATTTTCTAAGAATTAGATTTCCTCGTTTACATTATGGCACTTTTACTCTAATCATCTTTTCATCTGTTACATCATTCTCAAGCCGTGGAATGATAAATACCCTCTGTGATTTCCTATTCGAATTTTTGTTCTGTTCATTTATCATTAACCGTTTTCATTCTATGGGCACTGGACGTTTTATCTGATACAGATACCATGTCTTTTTGGTCATTTTGAAAACGGTGACCCTATGAACAATGTTTTGCCACAGTGCTCTTCAAGCCCGTGCTGGGTCACTAACGAGGGCGCTGCACAATTCTACCAAAAGGGCGCCCATACAAACGTGAATATATATATTAACACACCGAGCAAGGCTATGTGATAATATGTAAAAAAAAAAAAAAAAAAAAAAAAAAAAAAACAGTATCAACACTATCACGTAACAGTTTCAACACAGTAACTATGTCTTCATCAGACTTCCACTCCATATATATATATATATATATATATATATATATGTGTGTGTGTGTGTGTGTGTCTGTGTGTCTGTGTTATAACTTAATTAATATACTAAACGTCGGGAGGTGATTCCTGACCTAGAGATAAACGAAAAGTATAGACCAACCTGGGTGTAGAATTGCCTCTGAGCTATAACCATCCGAAAATTTTTGAGAAAATGCAACAGCAGCCATACTCGAGAACTAAACGTCGGATTGAAGTCGGGTAAAAGAATGTCCATTATTTTTAGTCGTAGGTTCCATTAGTGTACAAACGGATATAGTGCAGTGCCGATGCAAGGATGACTCCCAATGAAACTGGAGTATTCCTTTGAGTATTTCATCAAACGTTGAATGAGGAAATGAACAACAATCAAGTACAAGATTTAACATTCAAAAATAATAGTGCATCGTTCAAGTTAGAACAACACTCAGAATTCGAAAGAAAGAGAGATACACATGTGTGATTCATCTATTTTGTCTCAGTACAGAACAAAGTCTCGGGAGAAGAATTTAAATGAAACGAAGTCTTTAACGTATCACACTTATATCTTCTAGGCTAATGGTAACGGATGATAAATAAACGGCTTCCTGTCCAATAATGTGTGAAAAAGGAAAATATAACTTTGATCCAGATTAGGTTTAAAACGACTGTGCATAGGACAGTCAGGCGGCATGTAAAGAAATATAACATCGAAAAATGCAAAGATCATATGTGATGAACGAGTGTACAAGGAATTCTCCACATGACCCAGGGATTCCAAATATTATGTGAATACATATGGGGCAAAAGTAAACTGCATTAAACGGTTTCCTCCTCGTAATATGTAATTCCGTGGAATATGGTACTTGTGTGCACAGAAGCAACAAAAGTGGACGAAACGAGGGATGTTGCACACGTTGCATAACGATACAAAGAAGTGCGCTGGAACAGTATACTTGATTTATCCGTTAGGTGAATCTTCTCCCAGGAATACTTTTGATGGCGTTTTCCCCTTCCTTCGAGTTGGCAAACCTCAACTTTTCCCTGAGCTATGAAAAACTTCATTGCTATTGTGAATATACCAAATAGTATCCTAGTGTAGACCACTTACATTTTGATTTTGACATTGCTGGAGAAATTTTCTAAAAGAAAACTCGTTGAAATTACATTTAAAAATGGATAGTCTTTTTTCGACGTTCTAATGTACCTTAGAACTGGATGGAATACCTACACGGAGGAATACCTACGGAACTATCGTCCCTTGTATGCCAATTGCGAGTGGCTCGCAGAAGGCTGTCTTGCAGTTTTATTGTGGAATGGCATCTATTAGCGTGGCTGAGTTGTAATAGGCATCTATGCAACTTGTGAGTGATATACATAGTCAGATGCTCTACTGTTACACGTGGATTTGCTGTATAACAGAATGGGAAGTGTTGCGTTCAACGGTAGAGGGTTGTGTCCAGGTATTCACGGTCGTGTAAAAGTGTAGACGTTGGTGTTTAAGTAAAACTGATTGTGTTAACCTGTACATGCCTGCGCAATGGCAGAGTACCCTGTCCACGAGCTGCCAGATATGCACCTCATTTATGAAGCAATAGCCCACAGACGAGGAGTTTATATCGTGACCGTCGCCGTCAAAAGAGAGTAACTTTCCTTGTATTTTTCCACGCCTCCATATTCGACTTCGAGAGAGGGGTCTCTTCAATTTCTCTTACGTGAATTCGGAGGAAATCGCACCATATGGACAGCTGAACTTGAAGACAGCGTACGGCTAATGATCAAAGACCGTCTTGAAACTATCATGTGTATAACGTAAAAATCCACATGCAACTCTAGTAAACGATCAGCAGCAGAAATGTGGTGTGGTATGGTGGATAATTTTGTGGTAGGATCTTATTTATTATCGGTCTGCCTGTGTGGGAGTACGTATCTTTTATTTTTACGTAATTTTCTCCCAAAATTGATAGAACATGTGCCCTTGAACATAAGACAGCAGATGTGATTTCAGTATGATAGTGCACCTGCACATTTTGACAGGAATATGCAGACTTACCTAATGAAACATTCCCATATCGTTTGATTGGGAGAGAAAAACCTATGTTATGACAACCTCGCTCATCCTACCTCACGCCGCTTGATTTTTTTTTCTCACGTATGAAATGCCTTTTGTGTGTAACTCCGGCCGCGACAGTCGAAGAACTTGTAGCTCGATTTAATATAGCTGCGGGAATCATCTACGAAATTTCAGATGTGCTTGACCACACGCTGAAAAATTTGCTTCGCCGATGTCATCTTTGCAATGCGGTCAACGGTCGACAATATCAGACTGTGAACTGTTATTCTTCACAGCTGTCTCGTGTACACATACTGCATTGCACAAATACTGTACAAGGTACCTCTGAGTATTACACACTTATCCTACCTTGTACGAAACATAATAAATCGATAGTTTGAAATTGTATTTATTTCTTTCCTTGTGCAACACGCGCAACAGTTTGAGTATCGTCGAATTTCATTCCTTCTGTACTCGGAGTTATTATCTTCCACGGATTTACGCATTACGGGGAGGAAATCTTTTAATGCAGCTTACTTTCGCTCAAATTACATTCACATAATTTGTGGGAATCACTGTTGTTATGTGAAGAATCCCTTATACTCTAGTACATCATATATGATCTTTTGCCCCTGACTGTCTTATGCACAGTCGTTATAAACCTACTCTGGATCAAAGTTATTTTTTCCATTTTTACACACTCTTAAGTTGAACAGGAATCCGTTCATTGATCATCCGTTACCATTAGCCTAGAAGTTATAATTGTGATACGCTAAAGACTTCGTTTCATTTAAATTCTTCTTCCGAGTCCAGGAATCACCTCCAGACGTTCACTACATTAATTAAGTTACACCCTATATATATATATATATATATATATATATATATATATATATATATATATATAGATAGATAGATAGATAGATAGATAGATAGATAGATAGATAGATAGATAGATAGATAGATAGATAGATAATGATAAAAAAGAATACCGATATTAGTGTCGATGACATAGTTTTTCGGGTCTCTGAGACGAACAGTGACACTTCCAATGCAGTTTAAATCCATACTCAGCTTCCATTGCCCTTTATGCTCAAAATGAAAGTATTCTCTCCGTGCGAAGAACGGGTATTCTGTTAATAATTTATTATTAAACATCACACCATAAAATCCAAACTGTATCACGTAATGTACATGTTATACTGTTACTTGCTTAATGTATAAATGGAGGATAAAGGACTATTATTGGATCAAAAGATCCAATATATTTCAGGTAATGAATTTTTTGTAGGATTTATATCTGGAGAACAACATATAGTGTACCCAAACCTAAACTATGACTTAATTCAGTATGATGTGCTTAGTGCCTGAAAAATACGAAATTTCGATTTAGGGGCCATTCAAAAATTCTGTTGCCCTTGATCCAAAAAATCTAATATATTTCATTCAATAATAATAATAAAAAATCTTGTACGTCTTATATCTGAAGAACTACATATAGTGTAGCCAAACTAAAGCTATCACTTAACTCAGCATGATGCGCTTATTCCGAAAGAAATACGAAACCTTGATTTAGGGGCCGTCCAAACGTTTGTAGCCCCTGATCCAAAAAAATCCAATATATTTCATTCAATCAATAATTTTCTTGTATGCCTTATATATGGAGAACTATATATAGTGTAATCAAATCGAAGAAATCACTTAACTCAGTGTGATATGCTTATTGCGCAAAAAATATGAAAACTCGATTTAGGGATCGTTCAAAAATTTTGTGGCCCGTTATAAAAAAAATCCAAAATATTTCATTAAATGGAAATTTTTCTTGTACTCATACCTGGAGAACTACATATCTGGAGAAAACTCGATTTAGAGACCGTTCGAATATTTTGTGGCCCCTGATCCAAAAATTAATATTAGCCAAGATCATAATATTTTGATCCATTTTTAGATCATTCCTAAAATTCTTGCTTTTATCCAATCTTTCTTTTAAACAGTATCACTCTCTTTGTTCTCAATTTGTAATGAACAAAGCAATTATAAAGCGTTGCTTATTATCCAATTTGTATTCAGTGTAGAGCTTCAATTTTCTCAAAGTTTCAAATAAGATAATGAAATATGATTTACTATCGGAATTCGTGTCAGGTATTATTATTACTTTTATTGGTGGTTTCCTTTCTTTCAATTGTTAAAACAATAAACTTCCTTGCACTGTCATAAAATATGTGCTCTTTTCCAATAGCATAATAAGTGCTCATATAATTTTAAACTTTGAAATTAAGAATTGAATCAGTACAAGAAGTACAATTTGGATAACGAATGATTTATAATTGATGTTTCGTGGCGTACTGAAGGAAAGGGATTAAGGACTTTGAAACCCCCCTTGAGCAAGGTATTATGCAAAAGTAAGCACGTTTACCATATTAGCACGTTTATATATATAAACACTTGATATTATATAAACTTATGTTCCTAAAGGCCATGAACCCCCTAAACATTTGCGTAGAGTACTGACTGTGTTTATCTTATTATTTTAACCGTTTTATGCTTTGAACGAAATTTGAAGTGCAGGGACCCTGTGAAGGTGACCACCTTTACTATCAAAATTTCATTAATGCTTCTCGGTTTTTCTTCAAAACAATCAATAACGAACGAAAAATAAATGATTGAGTTTGATTTTGAATCGAAATTTGAAATACCAGTGAAAAGTTGGCCTACCCAACCTTATTTTGTAAATGACTCTTAATAATTTTCAAAACAAACTATTTTCTCTTCAAACCAATCAATAAGAAAGGAAAACACGATATTAGCTTGAGTATTGAATCGATATTTAAAAGCAGAAAAAAACAGTATGAAGTTAACCAACAAATGTATCCTGCAAATAGATATATATATTTTACTGGTTGTTTTGAAACAAATGATTTTTTCTTCAAAATAAGCAACCTGCCCCGAAACAAATCACCTTCATCAACATTATTTCTTAAATATATTCTTATGTTTTTCGAATCAAATTACTTTTCTTCCAAACAAGCAACAACAAATCCATATCAAACGATTGATTTTGCTCTTGAATCGAAATTTGTAAGTAAAGGAATCAGATTGAATTTTATCACATTCTAAATTTATTTTGTAAATCTCTCTATTTTTTCGAAACAAGCGATTTGCTCTTAAAAACAACCAATAAGAAACGCTTAGCTTCGGTTTTGATTCGATATTTTAAAGTGGAGTCAATATGAAATTGCATCACCCATTTCTCTTGAAAACACTCTTTAAGATTTTCGAAACAGACTATTCTTTCTCAAAATAATTAATAGCATACGCATATCAAACGATTGATTTTGGTTTTCAATCAAACTTTTAAGTGGAGAAACAAGGATAAATTTGGCCTTATACCAACTTTATTTTGTAAACATCTCTTTATGTTTTAAGAAAGATATGATTTTTACGATTTTTTCTTCAAAAAAGTCAATAACAAACGAAAAACAAACGATTAGCTTCCGATTTCAAGTCGAAATTTGAAAGGAGGCAACTTCACATAGGTGCATTGCTTCGCTTAAAAAGTTCCAAATTTCCAAACGCAAATTCTAAGCCTACAGTTTTAAAATTGCAGTTACATGTACCAAATTTCACAAAATTAAATCCCCACGTTAAGCGGGTTTGCATATCCAGGCTCCTAACTATGAAAACATTTACACTCAGTCCAACCTCAATCATTTCACGAATTCAACCTGTTTTACGTATGTTATTAGTAGATAGGGAATGGGGATTCTGCAGACAAATTTATTATTAGCTCATTTTAACTATATGTCACCCTATCATCTCTAATAACTTCTAATCTACCCCTAATAATTTCTAGCGCACTCCCTATCCCAAATAACTTCTATCACATCTCAAATAACTTCTATCTTACTCATAATAACTTCTAATGGATTCTATCACTAAATCTAGTTACAAAAATCACTAAATCTGTTACAAACAAAATCATTAAATCTGGTTATAACCGGTTTTAAATTCAAAAATCATTAAATCTGGTTACAAAAAATCACTAAATCTTGTTACAAAAACAAAAAAATCACTAAATCTAGTTACAAAAACAAAAAATCACTAAATCTGGTTACAAAAATCTGGTTATAACCGGTTTTGACTTCAAAAAATCATTAAATCTGGTTACAAAAAAATCACTAAATTTAGTTACAAAAACAAAAAAATCACTAAATTTGGTTACAAAAAAGTAACTAAAATCTAGTTAAAAAATAAAAAAATCACTAAATCTAGTTATAAAAAATCACTAAATCTAGTAAAATTAAATTACAAAAACAATTTTATGATTTTACCATAAAAGTTAACTAAATTCTACATAATTACATAATAGTTACAAATTAGTATATTGATAGTTACAAATTAGTATATTGATAGTGAAATCTTCTGGTAACTTCATTCTCTATTGAAAATAATGATTTCTTAAACTCAGTCCATTGATCATAGTTCAAACTGAATAAACATCCATTGATTTCAAATACTACTTGCGTTTGATCTTGTACATCTTTCACAATCACATTGAATGAATTAGTAAGAATAAATTTCTTCTGAGGCTCCATACTAACAGCTCACTTTTTTATAAGATTGTTTTTATTTGCATCATTTTTGTTACATACAGAACTCAACAGTCGGATAATTATCTTTTAAACCAGTATATTTGATTTTTAATCCATCTTTAACAATTTCATCAATCATTTTATCTGTTAAGTGTTTTGTAAATCTAGGTGGAAGAAATACATTAAAGTCATCACATTCAACTAAAATACTCTTACCAAACTTAGTTTTTATTTTCTCCATTTTCTCAATCTTATATTCTGTATCTAATTCTAATTCTCTTAATCCAATAACTTGTTTTTGTTCAAGACTTCCAAGCTTGTTTAAAAAATCAACGTGTTTTGCCATATTTATTATATAGAATTTTTTCTAATAGTCACGAATTTCATTAAGTATGTCATTGATTCTGTTAACAATATCTCTTACATTTTCATCTGTTAATTCACCATTCATGAGCTTAATTACATTAAGCTCATCTTTAAACAACCCAATTCGATTCACCATATTTTTATAATATTCTTTCTTTGAAGCTATATTAAACCGTGTTGATAGACCAGTGATAACAGCAGAAGCCGAAGCAAATGCAGTTGTAATAATTGAATATACTGTAACAGGAATAAATACATTGATGAACCCTGTAGAAGCTGATAATAGAATTGATAACGTAATAAGAGTAGTATAAACACACATTATTCTCTTAAACTTCCTTTTGTTTTTCATTAATAACTTCTCAAGATTTAATATAGTATCTTCAATTAACACAATTAAATTCTCACGTGGAATATTATCTGGAATAGTCATTTTATTAAATAAATTTTTATGATATTGTCATAAAAACACTTACAAACTAAACAAATCTAATAAACATATAATTGATTTATATCTTCTCAATTATTTTTTCTTTCTCAACATCATACTCTAAATTTTTCTTACCAATCATAACAACATAGCAAATTGTTTTATCTGGTACATCGCTTTCAAAATTAACAGTCAGTTTCAAATTAGTTCTATCACTTACAGTTACTGATTTATGCTTGCTTGTGTTAATTACGAACATTGGTCTATTTTTAAAAACTCTTTCGGGTAATAAAACATCTCAGTATTTCCAATTGTAGCTCGCTTATATACCGTATACATTTCATAAACTTTCAAATACTTATGTTTTGCAAAATCTAAGTTTAAAGATTCTAATGGGAAAGATTCATTTCTAGAATTACGAAAATGGATATTCTGAACTTTACAATGATCAAAATAGCTTGAATCTTGTTCTTGATTATCATTTCTATCAGTTTGGAAAAAGGCAATCACGAAATTAGGCATATCAAATTCACTTGAGTTAAATTGTGTGGTTAAATCGAATTCTAAATACTTTCCACTAACAGTCTTCTGCAAACATTGATACGTGTTGAATGAAATAGGAATCTTACCTTCTTTTAATATATTAGATCTTAACAAGGTGGCATAGTTAGGTTCATAATTAACAATAGGCATTCTTAACTCCATATTTGTAATCTTAAAAAAGCAGGATGGAACATATGAAGACAATCAACCGCATCCAGGTAAAGTTGTTTTCCAAATAGCAAATGCATTATCATCAGAACCACTTCTTTTAAATGTATATTTCAAACCTCCTTTCCACATAATATCTTTAAAATCTGAACAAAATCCTGGCAAAAGTCTTAGCAAAAACACTATTTCTTCATCTGTTCTTGCCCACGTAATTCCTTCCCATCCACATTCATCATAGTGATTTGCCTCTGGTTTTGAAATCGTACATGTGTTTACAGCTGTTGAAGTTAAACCAGGATAATCTATAATATCTAATATCTGTCCATGCTTACTAACTTGAATTTGAGAAAACAAATGTGGGAAGAAATTATTAATAAGTCTAATATTTTGACCAGCAGTATATTCTCCATCAGCATCTCTACCTCTAATTTCAAAAGTTACATAAATATCAGCATAATAGCGATGAATGAAGTCATCACCAACATCTATATCAAATTCAATAGACCTGTTTGGCTTATTTAAATTCTCGATTGTTTTTTGATTAGGTTTAAAGGATTGTAATTCATATGATTCTATCTTATCCATATTTATTATAAAAAAATATTTGTAATCGTTTTATGAATTAAGCCCATAAAATAAACCCATAAAACCTAAATATAACTTCTCCAAATATCCTTATTCCTATTCACCTGACTAATAATTTCTGAAAAACTATACCCATCTGTAAACATTTTTAACACTGTAATGCATAAATGTCCACAAATGACCTCGTTAAAATGTTGTATACGGCTGCTATTGTACTCTATATTATGACCAAGATATTTTACGAGTGTTTTTGGCGGATTACCTCCAAATGAATCAAACACATACTTTCTATTTCCTTTTTTCCAATAACAAATCCAATGCGTTCCTATATTTTTAGACGTATCAAAATTAACAATACCACACTCATTCTTCCTTGGTTGTTTAGGTAATTCATCACTCATAAATACACCTCTAAAGTTTCTTATTTTAAGTTTTTTAACAAGTTGTATTAGGTCTAAATTACTTAAAGGTTTAATTTCTTCTTTTTCTTTACTGTTTTGGAGTTTACGTTTTTTGAAAGCTTACCACCTTGTTTTTCTTCCATTGTTAAGTTATGTCGCTTTTGTTCCTCTAATTCCATTTTATTATTTATTGCATCATCTACAGTCTTAGCAATAGCAGCCGCACCTCCAGCAACAGAACCTAGAGCACCTATTAAAGCTAAAATCGTTGGAATAGTAAATATAAAACCACCATAATGAACTTTATTATCATTTGCCTTCATTTCTTTGTTTATTTTCTTAAGTTGTGGTATAGAAAGAGATAGAGACATACATTGTCCTTTACTTAGTTTTGCTTCCTTTTGTTTGAGTTGTTTGTTAGTTAAAATGTGATCTATATTTAATTGTTTAAGTTCCTGATTAGGAATCGTAAATGTAAAACCTTTTAACTGCATATTTATTATATAATTAAAAGCTTTTTATGAAAAATTTCCATAAAAAGTACATATAAACTTAAATCTAAAAAATACTTATAAACCTAAACCAAATCTTACTTTTGTTACTTATAAACCTAAACCAAATCTTACTTTTGTATTCATCACTAAAGCAGTTCCAAGAGCAAACAGTTTTTCAGTTATTAAATTAGCATCTTTATAAAAACTCTTTCCCAAGCTTTATTTTCTAATTCCTTATCTGCAATATGCCTTGATTCTGTATCTTTATTATCCCTATAGTAGATATCATGTTCTTTACAAGCCTCATCTAATAAATTAATACCTCTATCACCTCTTTCTAATCTTTCTTGAAGTTTTGTACCCGGACCACAATATTGAAATCCTGGAATATGCAACTCAAATGGAAGTTTATTAATCAGATCATTTACTAATCCTTTTCCATACTTTTCACTATTCCAAAATTTTGGTGGCAGCGTATTCAATATCTTTATCAAATAACCTATACCTTTTGGATCATTAGGTATAAATTGTATGAGTTTAGAATTAATCATATCCATAATACCTACTTTCTCATTATAAAAGTTATCATTTCCAGATTTTTCTACCCCATCAATAACAATCAAGCGATCAATCAATTTTCTCACATCATCCATCCATATGTATTCTTTTGATAATTGGTTATATACCTTTATTCCTTCTCCAGATTTTGGTGTATTTTTTGAAGGTGTTGTTGGTTTTATATATTCATCCCAAATAGGTTTGATAATCTCTTTATATTTTTTACCTTTACTAGATTTTTGTTTTCTTGTACTTGGATCATTATTATGAAATGCAACACTAGAATCAATTACTATTTGTTTATATTTTTCTAGATCATCATCATTATAATTTGTTGGATTATGTTTTGTCAGTAATCCCCATAAACCTTCTGTTCCTGTATAATGTCGATTATTAATAACTAAATCATCACCATGAATTTTAACTTCTGCATTTCCTATCATATGTATAATTTTCCCATCTTCATCATATGGTTGTATTCCAAAACTTTTATCATCTCTAGTTGCATAATATCTTGAGGCAATCTTACCAAAATGAGTTGTTGCTAAAGATTCTTTTCCTTCTACTTTATATTTAATTTGTTTTTTCATGTGTTTTATTTCTGCTGTTATAGGCGTATCACTTTCATTTATAGGACTATCATACATAGGTGGTGTTTCTAATAAGCTTGAATCCACTCTCGCACTTTTATACACAACTGGAACTAACTCTTGAATTAGATTTTCATTTTCTTCTGCTACTTTTGATATATCTTGCCCTAAATCTTTAATTGCATCAATAACAGGCTGATCTTGTTCTTTAAATTTTTCATACTTACTCCGATTACTTTGTTTAATTTCCTTAAATCTTTTAATAAGTTCTTCTTTTAACTTAATATACTTCTTAGCTTTATTAACATCCATTTATTATATAAAGAAAAAATAAAAACATAACATAACATAACATAACATAACATATACGTTCACCTGCATTCATATACGTTTAGTTCACACTTTTAGAAATTCTTTAATTTTATTTCTATATTTACCATTATTCACCTTTCTAGTCATATCTATTGTTAAGAAACCATATTCTTCACTCCAACACTTGCTACATAATAATTGTAATTTTTCAAACGACATATCAGATGCAACAAATTCATCATATATATGTTTTAAATTTACATTGTCCTGTCTAAATATACAAAGAAAGTTTAAGTTGTCCCTAATTAATTGTTTTGGTACTTTAGAATATGTTTGTCGAAGATAGAAACAGTTCAAACCCTTATGACGACCTCGAGTAAAATATTCTTTAACGTGATTTTGTTCTTCTAAAATGAAATCATCAAATACTACCACAGAATAGTCCTCACATTCATCTAATGGAATAATCTCTTCATTGATTCCTTTTATTATTGCTACTGTATCTTTAATATTACGTTCTATATCTCGAAAAAGTTGTATTAAGTGTTGGTATTTAGGTTGATTTAAACTTTTAGAATAGATATAAACATTTGCATATTTTAACCATTTAGGTGCCAACAAAAAATTATCAATCATTAACGTCGTTTTACCACAACCACTAGGCCCAACTGTTAAACATCTTATATCATCAGGTAACAACTCACCATTCCTCTTTCTCTTCGCTGTTTCTTCTGTTAACCTTACTTTAATATCCCAATTATCCATTTTAATTATTTATTATATAATAAATGAAAGTATTTAATTTAAATGGTTATTCATCTGTATTAAACATGTATTTGCACTACCCATTTGAAAACGATTTAGAAGTAGCTGTTGCAGGATTTTACACAACATACTTAACTCCAAACATTACAGAAAAGAACAACAAATTAACATTTTGTAATAGTAACTCAAAATTTACAAAACAACTCATAATTCAGCCTGGTCAATATAGTTTACAAGAATTAGAAGAATATATTAAATCAAACCTTCCATATACCAACGACCCTTTTAAAAATATTCAATTTACTGAGGATAGAAGGAAAAATAGAGTTAAAATATTTAGCCAGCAATGTGATATAACCTTAGATACCATTAATACTGTATTAGGTTTTAGTGAAAAGAACTTGGCTGAAAAGATAGAACATGTTGGAGATAAGCCACCAAAGTTTCATCCGTTTGATACTATAAATATCCACTGTGATTTAGCAGAAGGTATGATTTTAAAACACGATGACACAACACACAACGAAACAGACTTAATTGCAACATTTAGAACAAATGCAAAGTTTAGAGAACCAATTATATATGAATCTAAAGAAAAGATATTTTTCCCAATACTTCACAATATATTTAATAATTTCAAAGTTTCAATTAAAGATGAGAATGGTGATTTGATTGATTTTGGTGGAGCTCGTATAACTGTTCTACTTGCTGTTAAATAATTTAAATTATTATATAATAAATATGGATATATTTGGTAATGTTAAAGATAGAAAAGGTGATGTTGATATTAGTGAAGAAAAATTAAGATTGTTGGAGAATTTAAATGATGTTGTTAGCGTAAGTCAACTTAGATCGATAGAAGCTCAATTAGAGAACGATAGAAAACGATTTGAAGATGCATTAGAAACATTACAAGACACATACATAAAGAAAGAAGATTTTCAAAGGTTAGGATGGATACTACTAAATTGATTATGCAGAAAGAAACTATACCTCTATTATATCGATTGAGAGCTAAAAATGTTAAGGAACCAATCTTTAGAATATTTAATCTCTCTAATGGTTACAAATTTCTCTATAGTGGGAAAATAATGCACATAGAATTAAGTTTAAATAAATACTTTCTAGAGATATATTTGGGTGATACTTTGATTGAAAATTTACCTTTTAGCTTTAACAAGAACGATATAATTACAATTAAACCAAATAAAAATTCAGCTATGGAAGAAGGACAATTATTGTTTGTTGTAATGTATATAGAAAGAGAGCTTTCCTAAAAACATTTGCTATATTCAATCTATATAACAACATTCTAATTCAATCTATATAACAACATTTTAATTCAATCTATATAACAACATTCTAGATTGAATTATACAGATGAATTATAAATTGTTATATAGATTGAATTATTGTTTGAATTATAGACTAAGTTATAGAATGTTATATTGATTAAATTATATAGATGAACAGTGTTTGAATTGTAGAAGTTATTATATAGATTGATTATAGATTGATTATATATTGAATTATAGATTGAAGTTCATGATCAATTATAGTATTAATCACCAAATACCAACAACAGCATTAATTATAGTATTAATCATCAAATACCGACACCCGTTAATTATAGTATTAATCATCAAATATCGACACCCGTTAATTATAGTATTAATCATCAAATATCGCCAACAGCATCAAACAAACATATGCTTGAATTATAGTTTGAATTAGGCTGATCTTTAGAATGATGTTGTTAGTTGAATTATAGTTTGAATTAGGTCGATCTTTAGAATGATGTTGTTAGTTTATATAGTGTTTAAATTATAGATTGAGGTTAATAATTTTCCATATAATAAATAGTATGATATATTGTGTTAAGTGTAAGAAATCAACAGATACAAAAATAGATAACATTAGAATAGAACAAACAAAGAATGGGAGATATGTTAAGAAAGGTATATGTGTTGTATGTGGTACTAATAAATCCCAATTCATTAAAAAGCCCGATTGACTACATGAAGGTGAAGGTATTAGAGAAGACATTATAGAAGAAATTCATAAACCATCTAGAAAAAAATATCCTAGGTTAAGTGTTATTGTTAAAGGTATAGATGATTTATGGCAAGCTGATCTTGTGGAAATGGATAGTGGTGTGTTAAAAGGTGTTTCAAAATTAAATAAAGGTTATAAGTATTTGCTAACGATTATACATGTGTTCTCAAAATATGCGTTTGCTGTTCCTGTTAAAGATAAGAGTGGTAAAAATGTTACAGAAGCATTTGAATCAGTGTTAAAAGTAAGAAAACCTAATAACTTACAAACTGATCAAGGTAAAGAGTTTTACAATAAAGAATTTAAGAAGTTGATGGAGGAAAATAGGATTAATCATTACTCGACATATAGTGGTAAAAAAGCTTCTGTTGTTGAAAGATTTAATAGAACACTTAAACAAAATGTGGAAGAAATTTACTGTTCAAGGTAATTATAAGTGGTTAAAAATATTGCAAGGTTTGGTTGATGAATATAATAACAAAGTACATAGAACAATTGGTGTGAAACCTGTAGAAGTGAATAAGAATAATGAGCATGTGATATTGAAAAAAGTGTATAAAAAGAATATGAGCCTGTTAAGTTAAAGTATAAGATTGGTGATTATGTTCGTATAAGTAAAATTAAAGGGTTGTTTGAAAAAGGTTATACACCAAATTGGTCAGCAGAAGTGTTTGTTATTAATGAGGTTATACCATCTAATCCACCAACATATAAAATTAAAGATTTAAACAATGAAGAAGTTAGAGGAAGATTTTATGAACCAGAATTATTGAAAACTAAATATAAGGATGAGTATTTGGTTGAAAAAATATTGAGAAAGAAAGGTAATAAAGTGTTTGTTAAATGGTTAGGGTTTGTTGATTCACATAATAGTTGGATAGGTAAAAATAATGTAGTATTGTAAATGTTATATTTTATGATTATTTCATAAAAGGTACAAAGTGTTTATTAAATAGTTAGGTTTTAATAATTTGCATAATAATTAAATAAATAAATAAAAGTAATATAATATTATAAATGTTATTTCATAAAAGGTAATAAAGTGTTCGTTAAATAATTAGGGTTTAATAATTTGCATAATAATTAAATAAATAAAAGTAATAAAGTGTTCGTTAAATAATTAGGGTTTAATAATTTGCATTAATTAAAAAAAATAAAAGTAATAAAGTGTTCGTTAAATAATTAGGGTTTAATAATTTGCATAAATTAAAAAAATAAAAGTAATATAATATAAATTTTATATTTTATGATTATTTCATAAAAGGTAATAAAGTGTTTGTTAAATAATTAGGGTTTATTAAATGGTTAGGGTTTAATAATTTGCATAATAATTAAATAAATAAATAAAAGTAATATAATATTATAAATGTTATCTTTTATGGTTATTTCATTAAAGGTAAATAGGGTAAGAAGGCGAGTGATGATTATGATGATGAGTGAGTTTATGAAAATGATTCAGTTTTTATCATATTAATAATGGCTTTGATGGGGTGATTCCATAAAAGCCCTGTACTAACACAACACGCTAATATATGTAGACAATGACAGGAGTGTACAAGTATTAGCAGTTGTGTTAGGAAAAATAAGTTTGCAAATGTTGGTATATATAACATGAAAAAAATATTATGAAAATGAACTAAAAAATTTAGTAAATATAAAAAAACGATACAGTACTTTTTCATATAAGATGGATATATATAATGTTAATTTTACTGGTGAGGAGATGAAGGAGATGTCGGTTACAAAACTAAAACTAATATGTAAAGTCAAGAAAATCCGTAACTATAGTTCTTTAAATAAGAGTGAATTAATCAAAAAAATCGAACAATATCAAAATGAACCAGATGAATTGAAAGTTATATACACAATGAAAGTTGATGAATTAAAAAAACATTGTAAAGGTAAGGGAATAAAAGGTTATTCTAAATTAAGAAAGGCTGAACTTATTGACCGTATTAAAAAATATGAAGATGAACAAAACAAATCACAAATTAGAAACATATTTCCATTTAAACAAGATGTTTTTGAAGAATCGAAACCACAACGAATACCAATTAAAGTAGAAACAAAGGAAACAGCAATACAGAAACGATTACAAACTATCACAATTGAAAACATAGGAGGATATAAAGATCCGGTGAAGTTTTTAAATATAAGTGGGAAAGTAGTTATTAACAAAATCAAGGAAGAATTAAAGCACCACCCATTAAAAGTCAACCTTGTATTCATTTGGGATTATATTAAAGATAAAGAAATACAAGAACGCAATTTTAAAACTATGAATGAAAGAATATTACAATCAACTGACTTAGATGAATATATAACCCATGCTAAACAAAAACTATGTAGAGAGACGGAGGAATTTCAAGGTAGAGGATCAGGATGGACATTACATCAAATTAAACATTTAGAAATCAGACTAAATAAATATGTACACCTTGTCTCAAAAAGGTTGAGCGCATTCTTTATTGGTGTTTTGAGGCAAAAATTTTCAAAGTCCAACTTCGGGTATCTTCGGGAAATAGTTAACCAGGTTCGAACCTCCAAGCCAGCCTTTGCAATCGGGAAAAAGTTTGCAGATGTGTTTTTCTTCTTTTAAATATAATAAGACTTGTTACCAAGTGTAGAAAAAAAGCAACATTGATTGAAATACTTAATGATACAATATTTCGAAACTTTGTATTAATGTCACCACATGCTTGTTTGTCATTTAGCTCTCCATACGTGATGGAACATTTAGATACTTAAACGAATCTTTCCATATGTAAAAGAATGCTCAAAGTTAATACATAGAATATAATTATCACCTGAGTACTAAAATAAAAGTCAAAGTAGAACAGAAACAGCGTTTGTAGTGGATATGAATGTCATAATTGTCTTGAGAATATTTATACATCGCTAAAAGCACCTTAGCAGAAGTCCTTGTGTTAGCTCACTGGTAAGTTATCGGACCTTAAATCATAAGGTTATGAGTTCGAATCTTCTCTGGGTCAATGCCTTTTTTAAAAATTATATTTTCCGCAATGCATGAAAAATTATATAAAATAATTACATTAAAATATATCAGTTGTATATATATAACATAATCATTGCAGAATGTAGTAATTATTATGTTTAAAATATAAAATCTGAGATAATTTTCACAGCAGGTCGGTATTATATATGAGAATGTTAAATGCAAGTTAGGAAAATCGTTTAATAGCAATAAATAAATTATGTAGTGTATTTATTTGCAGCTATTTGTCATACAGATGTAACTTCTCAATATTCTCAATACAGCATGTCATTTACATTCGTGAAATACAGTATATTCCTACGAATATAGAAAGTGAGTAAACAGAGTATCCAAAGTCGGATCCTGCTTCAAGACACTTCCCCTTAACGTCACGGGAAGAAACACAAATTCTCTTTAGAACGGAATATCGTTACTTAGAGTCTCATTCGAATACGTTGGATATGCTTTTGTATATTCATTTCTCTCTCTCTCTTTCTCTTTCGCTTTGTTTATGTGTTGCGGAATATCCCAAGTTGAATACAACATTTGCAAAGTATATGACCATCAGTGTAATGGAATACCGGAAATTGAAAGTCGTGTTTCTTCAGGTAGGATTTGCGTGTTCATGTTAGCTCACTGGTAGAGTACGGGCTTGTTAATGAGGTCGTCTTGAGTTCAAAGCCTGCAGAGAGTTATCTTTTTTTTTGTTAGTAGAATTGCACAGAAATCGGATTCAAGGAGTGGTTTACTTCTAAAAATATTTTCAGAAGCGTTTAGGTAGCCCTGAAAAGGACTGTTTTCGGGAGTTAAAGCGGGGACATTGTGTCCAATACTTATTTTATTTATTTAAATCCGCTGACTCCAACAAGAGAATCCCAATTACAGGAGTCTTACATAAAATATTACATCTATGTTATCAATTTAAAACAAACACTAGAATAAAAAAAATTCACCCTTCTGAATTTATTACACGCCCTATTCTTCTGGGCATGGAATCTATTAAATGGGTGACAAATTTATCTCCTTCCCCTACCTCCAGCTATGCTTCGGAAACAAGATGCCACAGGTCATCTTGGGTTCTGGTGGATCTGCCTCAGACCAACTATCCCTTAGAGTACTCTTCACTTCTGCCCACATATTTTCTATGAGATTGAGGTCTGCTCCACGAGGCGGCCAGTTAATTAAATCAATCTCAGGCTGCCCTGCGAACCATTCCGAAACCACACGGGAAGTATGTATTGGCGACTGGTCTTGCTGGAACTGAATTACACCATCAGGCTGAAATACTCGTACAGATGGCACCATGATATTACTCATAATATCTAAGTACTGAGCACTGTCCAGGTGTCCTTCAATTCTGTGAAGCTGTTCTGCTCCGCGCCTGAAAATCCAACCCCAACATGAAATAGATACATGGCCACTGCGATTTCAAGCAGCAACACATCCAGGGTCATATCGGGTGCCTCTCGGGCGATACACAAAACGGCGTCCCTCATTTAATGTTGTGAATTTGGATTCATCTGAGAAAACCACGTTTTCCCAATTGCGACCCACATTCGCCTGTGCAAACGCGAGACGGTAAATTTTGTGGTCGTCTGAGAGTTTTTCCTTCACGGCAGCAACACAGCCACGTAACCCGGCATGACGAATCCTTCGCAGAGCTGTATGCTTACTACCAGGAAAAAGAGAAGCTTCCCTTAGCTGTCTAGACGTCCTTAGTGGGTCTAGCCGGGCTTCGTTTACTAATCTCGCATCTTCGGCTTCGGTTGACACATGCGGACAACCAGAAGATCGTAAATTACCAGTTTGACGTGTAGGACCATATTTCCGAATCCATCGCTTTCCTGTAGAGGCCGGGACACCTACTCGCCTGCTAGCTGCAGTTGCAGAATAGCCATCCAACTCCCATAAAGTAATTACTGCTGTACGTCTATCCATAGTTACCAATGTTCTGAGCTGTGAGCAGGAAGCAATAGGTAAAAGCTAGTACCTGACGCGTGGTTGGTTAATTGCACGACACGCCTATTGTGGGGAACGACTTGGTCAACGACTCGCGAAAGAAATCTGAAAATGGTGCGCCGTAATAATAATATTAAAAACAGTTTTTATAAAGGAGTATTAATACATACGAAAAGCTGCTTAGAGAATGAATTGTTATACTGACTTTACACTATAAAAACACATACCATATACCAAACAGATTGAGCGATATGATGATAGCTGTATTGAGACGACACTTTCGAAGTCCAACTTCGGGTATCTTCTGAAAACAGTAAACTAAAGCTGCTGGTTCGAACCTCCAAGCCAACCTTAGCAATCGGGATAAAATGTACAGATATGTTTTTCCTTCTGTTATATATAATAAGACATGTTGAAATGGTATTAAGTGTAGAAAAAAAGTAAAGTTGATTAAAATAGTTAATGATACAATATTTCGAAACTATATATTCACACTCTCGTTTCGTCATTGTGATTTCCATACGAAAAAAATAATTTACGTATGAGCTCAGTTATATTTCAGAAGCAGCTTCCGAAAAGCGGTCATGTTAGCTCAGTGATACACACCCGAGCGTTTAAATCGTGAGTTCGATACCCGTTCAGGTGAGATTCTTTTATGATATTCTACTTTCCTCAATGCATGAAAATTATGTAAAATAGTTACATTACAATTCATCAGTTGTATATATCAGTTGAATATATATATTCATATCATTTCACGACATAAGCAATTCTTATCTTTAAAATATAACATTTGAGGTATTGACAGAACGTCGGTATGTTATATGTGAATATTAAATACAAATTAAGAAAATCGTGTAATAACAATAAATAAGTTATGTAATGTAATTATTTACAGCTATTTTCATACGCAGGTAACTTCTCAATATTCGCATTACAGCATTTAGGTAGAGCATATCGAAAATCGGATCGTGGTTCAAGACAAAAAACTAGCTAGCCCCAAACTGTCACGTAAGAAACTGAAGAGATTGAGAGCGGTAATACCTTAATCGCTCTCTCTCAACTCTCTCTTATCTGCATTTATACATATAAAAGTGTATGTATGTATGTTCCAACATAACTCATGTATGCCTAGAGCAGGGTTTCTCAACCTGGGAGTTGTGGCCCCTAGGAGGTCGCGAAGATAAGCGGAAGAGATAAATATAGTTAGAATCTAATACCGGAAATTATTTTGAATTTTGTTGATAGGCATACTTTTATTTTTTATACATACTGTACAGAACAATAAAAAATAAGTCTACTGAACATTGTCAAAGGATGCAGAGTTGTTTAAAAATGAATTTAAATGAAAGACGTATATGATACTAATGAGAACTGTATATAGAAATACTAGAAAAATACACATGGAACAAAACCTGCACATTGAAATACAATTAAAATTGAAACCTAATGAGATACCTAAGCATGGTGTAATTTCACTAGTGCAGCAATGCCCGGTTCAATCTTCGTGACGAACATTATGAAGCCATTTTCAACTGATAAGCGATTTCTTGTCTTTGTTTTAATGTTTACCATGAAAAAAAAAAGAACTTTCGCACAAGTATACGATGTAGCAAATGGAATTATTACTTTTAAAGCAGCAGATACCAGACCAGGATATTCTTCTCTCCTCATCAGGCAGAACTTGTCCAAGTCTTCGTTACAGAAAACCAGTTGCAAAGACTTGTAGCATGATCATTCTATTATTTGGTTAAGAAGTTGTGGGCTTAGATCAGATACGTTAATGGCCTCTTCAAAGAAGGAGTTTAACATCCATCTTGAACCAGCACCTTCGTCGTTGGGAATATAGATAGTACAGTTACTGTATCCACTGTCAATGCCGGGCGCCGAAAAAAGGGGGCACAAATTTCGTAGGAAGTGTGTTACTCATGTTAGGAAAGTAGGGATGCACGCGAGACAAGACGAGACGAGAAATGGAAAAGTCTCGTCTCGTCTCGCAACCTCAAGCGTTGGTCTCGTCTCGCAAATGTGAAGTCTCGTTTCGCGTCTCGCATAAAATTTTGAGTCTCATCTCGCGTCTCGCGCGAGACTTTCTTGCATGGTCTCGCATATATTCTAGGTCAAAATTTTGCAATGTGTTATTCTATGGCTGTTGATGAATGATGATGTGATATTCTGTCCGAAGGCAGGTATTTCACCTAAAAGTCCCTTGGTAAGGTGAATGGTGGTTTGCCATTGCTTTCCATGGGATGAATGTTCATAACATCCTAAGGAGACGGAACCTAGAGTTCAATATGGTATCCGAACTTGTGTCCCCTCCGCTCCAAATTAAAAGAAAAGTTGTGCTGGAATTTGATCGCTGGACCATTAATTTTCGTCAAATTAATAGCATAATTTACAGCAAAACCAGCATAAATTGTTGCTGGATCCAACATTGTTTTCCAGCTTAGAGGTCTCCAGCAATATTTGCCTCTTCTAAAATATCGTCGCCACTATCAACATTTACACGTTTTGGTCGTTTCCTTGAAGGGTGATTTTCCAGTATAAATATGTTTTTATACCACCAAAAGCGCTTGTACACAACAGAAGAACTCCTAACAACACAATACGACTCAATTCTTTTGGTTCGTTCGGGCTTGTAGCAATGTTGGATTATCGCATTTTATCAACTTTCGCTTTCAACTTATACTGCCAGATCTAGAAAATAAAATTACTGACAGATATAGGGCCATTCCTACCATCTCCCACGAAACCTATAGGGACATTCTGCCAAACCAGTATTTGAATTAAACTTCCGAACTAGAGGGGGATGTTTTTGATAAATATATAGAAAGAAAATACTTATTCCATGTAAAAATATCATGTTATTTCTGCGAGCCTGGCCGGGGATAAACTTTGACGAGAGGGGATTTCCCCGCCATTCCCCAACATTAATCGCTAGTAGTAATGTGAAAAAGACAGAAACAACAGAAATATCATATTTCGCAGCAATAGGGAGTCTTATTCGCTTTTCAGACCAAAAATAGAAGTTCATGTATTCGTGCGCGCCCGCGTGTATATGTTTGTGTCGCAAAATAAAGTCCTAAACCGATGCTGTAATAAATTTCCAATTTGAAAAGCTTTTCTTTTTTAGAAACTAAAGAAGGCTTTAATTCTGAAAATTAACCTTGATTAATAATAAATCTCATAAAATGTCTATTGCCCCAATCACTTTTTTGTTCCTGGAGGCATTAACGCTCAACTTAGAAAACTCAATAAATGTAAAATTACTAAATATACAATTAAATGTAATTCATAAATGTTGCGAGACTGCGAGAAGCCTCGCGAGACTTCTCGTGCGAGACTTAACCGAGTCTCGTCTAGCGTCTCGTCTCGCATGGTTTAGTCTCGTCTCGCGTCTCGCATAAAATTTTCACTCTCGTCTCGTCTCGTGTCTCGTATCGCAAATGCGAGACGAGACGAGACTTCTCGCGTCTCGCGTGCATCCCTATAGGAAAGTGCATGTGCACATGTATAAAATAGAAGGAAAAACGTAATAAAATGTGCTCAAAATCAAGAAAAGGCAGAGTTTACTTTTGAAAATTTTATTGAGCTTCGTGCCAAACATGGTGGCGCTTCGCAGCTAGTCTGTCGACCTCACTCATATGTACGGAGACATCGTCGTATACTCTCGCCCCGAGCGCTGATTTTCCATGCCACGGCACTGTTCACTATAAACAAGAAATGGATTCTACTATTATAGAAATAGGTATGTTAAAAATCCCACACAAGCTTATTATAAAACACAAATTATAAAAGGGTCGCTGGCAAGAGGATGTGATAAAAGGGGATCGTGATAGGAATTAGATTGAGAACCACTGGCCTAGAGTAATTTTAACCAAATTTCTTATAGTCTGAAAAAGAGTGCTGTCGGGTTACCTATGGTGAATGGGAGGGGGATACATATAAAAGATTGCTAGAAAATGATCGGTATTAGTGTCGAATTCATAGTTTTCGGGGTCGCTTAGATAAATAGTGTGACTTTCGATTTCGCTTAACTACGATAAGAGCTCTCATTAGTAGGGATGGGCACGAGCGACTTTTCTTTGAAACTCGACTCGACTCGAAACAGACATCTTTGAGGCCTACTCTAGGACTCGGCGCGAAAAATATCCTCCAACTCGACTCGGATTAGAGTCGAGTCAAACTAAAACGAGCCAAATCCTGTGTGTAGTCCTACCTAGACAATACATAGACAATATAATTATTCTATTATCAATTATACTACTATTACTACAAATAATAATAATAATAATAATAATAATAATAATAATAATAATTATTATTATTATTATTATTATTATTATTAGTAGTAGTAGTAGTAGTAGTAGTAGTAAGTAGTAGTACAACACCGTGTATAAACATGAACGATAGATGGTTAGTAAAGGAATACTAAAAGCTAGTTGACTGCCGACGTCGGTAGTCATGACGTCTACAAGGCAAAGACATCGTTCATTACCCTAAGCTGTAAGCGTCGGTGGACTACAGATGGTCAACTATTGACCTCTCGCCAAAAATTGGTGGCCCCACAGCGACAATCCGCGGTGGCCCCAGTTCCATTTTGAAAACTTTACTACCAGCGGCAGAGACGCGATGAAACGACAACGAACCACAAAATTACTCTCCCAAAATATGTTAAAATGCCTATATGTGTGATTTGTTTATATTTAGATAAGTCAAAAAAAACACAAAACATATACCCCGGGGTGGACGCGAACTATCATTATTACGATTACTAGGCACGTGTTCTTCTGATTTCCCTACGGAAACGATCATAAAAAGCTTGCTTGTTGATGGATAAATCATTGACGTCTTAATTTAGCCAATCATATAAACCCCTACATCTCGAGTTCTAGGAGGTGATACCGTGAACCGTTTCAGATTTATTGCTTTCTGGTGGGGTACTATCTATGTGCAAAATTTGAGCATAATAGCCGACATGCATCTTCGGTGCCTCTTATTTTTAGTACAATTTTAACCAGAGATGGTGTGGGTCAATGAAAATTTGATTCACGACCCACCATGATCCAGTATCACCCACCACCCAAATGACCCATTGGCCCACTCTGACCCACCACCAACTATGAACCACTCTGAACCATTGCGACCAACTCCGACCCATCGACATCAACTCTGACCCATGATCCACGTCCTCTTCTCCGTTGACTAAAGAGGCTACACTTGTAATAAAACAAGACTGTGAAATTATCACTTACCGGAGTTTAAATTTCTACCGTCAATGGCTCAAGCACCTCTCTGTTACTATGCTGGTGGATCTGACCTTTACGATATATAATGGCAAAGTGTTTCTCAACTTCCGAATTAAAATGAATTTAAATTTATCATATATAATTATTTCTTTGTTGCCTTACAGACACATTTCAGTAGAAAATAGGATGAAATTTGAAAGTCTCAAATCAAGGAAAAGTAGACCAACGTAAAAAAAGAAAGAAAAACTAATTTTCTATATCATTAAGCACCTGGAGTGCCACTCTTTATCTAATCCACCTCGAAAATTATGGATTCGACACTAATGTCGGTCTTTTATATATATATATATATATATATATATATATATATATATATATATATATATATATATATATATATATATATATATATAATTTTGATGTCAGCCCCTTTCATTTCTCCTAGGAGAGCAAACGGATACTGCCACTGTTAGGACTAAATTTGGTCTTAAATGACATTAAAATTTCTACCAATTAATTTAGCGACCAGTGTTGCATTTAAAAGCTCGGAGCCTCTACGCACTTTTGCTCTCGGCGCCCCAATAACTACATATTTCTCCGCCCCTTCATCCCTAACTTAAAAATAAAACTTAATTCGAATATGCTTAATCAGTGAATTTATTACATTTAAATACCACTCACTACATGCTACAGCTAGAACTACGTAACAAAAAATAACAAATGTGAAACGTGTTCTGAATTATTTTTAGATTTCTTACGCTATTATTATACATATTAGAACAGTAAAAGAGGATTGTTCATGAAATAGTATATTTGCTCTTGATTTTTAACTTTTTCATACGGAAAAAATTAAAATATTATTCAAGTTTTAAACTTTGCACTCTGCAAATATATTGCCCTCTAGGCAATGGGACTAATGTGAAATGTGGACTACTGTGGACTAATGGGAAATGCGGCAGTTAGCGGCGCTGAAAATTTACGATTCGATTCTAATATCGGTTGATTTCGATATTTTTATGTCGCTACGTAACCACCCTGGGCGCTAATGGGAACTTAATTGGACTTGAATTGAAAGTAGAATTATTCACCTAAGCGACCACGAAGCTATGGATTCGATACTAATATCGACCAGTTTCTAGCATTTTTGATATGTATCCCGACAGTACTCTTTTCCAGACTGTAAGAAATATAGTTATAATTGCGCTAGATATATCAGAATTATGTTGAAACACACACATCCATCCACTTTTATATTCTGTATAAATAGAGAGTGAGCGAGCGAGCGAGAGAGAGCGACTAAAGGCATCACCACTTCCACATTGCAAAAGCATATTTTCTATATCAGGAATTGAATTGAAAATCTATGTAGAGACTTTCTGCTGTGGCGTGCTTCATAAGGACAATTCCAGTCTGCTCACGTGACCTTTGGGGTTCATGAATTTCTTGCGAGCGTTGCGACTTTGGATTCTCTGTTTAAACCTTCGGTTTATGCATCGAATAAGTTTTCAAGAACATAAATGACATGCTGTATTATGAATGTTGAGAATTACCCTCTATATGACAAATAGTTGCAAATAAATAAACTACATGATTTATTTATTGCTAGTTAACGAGTTTCTTAACTTGTATTTAACATTCTCATATATATATAATACAGACCTGCTGTGGACACCTACCTATTTCAGATGTTATATTTTAAACATAATAATTACTACATTCTGCAATGATTATGTTATATATATACAACTGATGTATTTAATGTCATTATTTTATATAATTTTTCATGCATTGCGGAAAATATAATTTTTAAAAAAGGCATTGACCCAGAGAAGATTCGAACTCATAACCTTATGATTCAAGGTCCGACAACTTACCAGTGAGCTAACACAAGGACTTCTGCTAAGGTACTTTTAGCGATGTATAACGGTTCTCAAGAAAATTATGACATTCATACCCACTAGAAACGCTGTTTTTGTTCTACTTTGACTATTATTTTAGTACTTGGGCGATAATTATGTTCTATGTCTTAACTTTGAGCATTCTTTTACATATGGAAAGATTCGTTTACATATCTAAATGTTCCATTACGTATGGAGAGCTAAATGACAAACAAGCATGTGGTGACATTAATACAAAGTTTCGAAATATTGTGTCATTAAGTATTTCAATCAATGTTGCTTTTTTTCAACACTTGATAACAAGTCTTATTATATTTAAAAGAAGAAAAACACATCTGCAAACTTTTTCCCGATTACAAAGGCTGGCTTGGAGGTTCGAACCTGGTTAACTATTTCCCGAAGATACCCGAAGTTGGACTTTGAAAAGTTTTGCCTCAAAACACCAATAAAGAATGCGCTCAACCTTTTTGAGACAAGGTGTACCATTACGAGCTTCTTCGTAAGCAGTAATCAATATTAAAAATCAAGATAATAAATGTTTTATATATTCAATTGCAAGTTATTTAAAACCTATTGATAGATGTTCTCAATATCAACGACCTTCACACTATACAGAAATTGTGAATGAGTTACAAGATAAATATTGTAATGGTGTTGAATTTCCTGTACAATTAAAAGATATAGTAAAGTTTGAAAAGAGAAGTAACATATCCATTAACGTGTATAGTTATGATGATGAATATAATATATACCCACTTCAAATCACAAAAAATAAGCAGGACAAACACGTTAATTTATTATATGTAAAAATGAAAATAATAGTCATTTTTGTTGGATAAAGGATTTATCGAGATTAATAAGAAGTCAAGTAACAAAACATAAGGAAAAATTGTACTTTTGTGATAGATGTTTGGTAAGACATTTTAGAAATGAGAAGCAATTACAACAACATGAGCTATATTGTAAGGAGCATGAATCTGTTAGAATAGAACTTCCAAAACCATATGACAATCAAATACAATTCCAAAATTATAATAGATCATTAAGAGTACCATTTACGATATATGCCGATTTTGAATGTTTGTTATGTAAAATGGAAGTAAACCATAATTGTTCTAAAACTGTGAAGTATCAAAAGCATTTACCAATAAGTTTCTGTTATTACATCAAATACTCAAATGGTATGTATAAATGTCCTGTTAGTTATATTGGTTTAGATGCTGCAAAGGTGTTTGTGAAGAAGTTAAAACATGAAGCAATAGAAATAAAGAAAATATATAACAAAAAATTGAAATGAATAACCTAACTAAAGATGAGGAAAATAGATATAATAATTCCAATAGTTGTCATATATGTGAGAAAAACTTGAATGATTTACCACCAGCAATTGAAAAACAAATAAATATGTTAAATAAGAAAATACAATTCGCTAAAGATAATGATAGCATGGTTGAAAAGTTAGAAGAATGGAAACATGAATTAGGTAAATGTTTGAAGAATATAAATGTAAATAAAGCAAAAGTAAGAGATCATGATCATTTAACTGGAAAGTTTAGAGGTGTAGCTCACAGTTATTGTAACTTAAGCTATAGAAATCCTAATTTCATTCCAGTATTTATTCACAATTTAAGTGGTTATGCTACTCACCTACTTGTTAAAGAACTTGCTTATGATAGGAATGAAATAAAACTAATTGCAAACAATGAAGAAAAATATATAACATACTCGAAATATGTGAAAGTTAACAAAAAGAATGGGATTAATTTACGATTTGTAGATTCGTTTAGGTTTATGTCAAGGAGTTTAGCAGAACTAGCAAATAACCTTACAAAAGAACAATTTAGAGAAACATTAAAATTCTTTCCTAAAAATGTAATTGATTTAGTAAAAAGAAAAGGTATCTATTCATATGATTATGCTGATTCACCTGAAAAACTAGATGAACCTGTTCCACTATCTAGAGACAAGCTTAAGAATAGATTAACAGGAGAAGATATAAGTGACGAAGATTATAACCATCATGTATTAATCTGTAAGATATTCAATTTAAAAACCTTAAGAGAATATACTCAATTCTATAACAAAACAGATGTCCTTCAATTAACAGATATATTTGAATACTTTAGAGATGTGTGTTTAAAAGCATATGGTTTAGATCCTGCTTGGTATTTCACTGCTCCTGGTTTATCGTGGGATTCAATGTTAAAGATGACTAAGATTAAACTAGAAATGTTAACTGACTATGACAAAATATTAATGGTAGAAAAAGGTATAAGAGGTGGAATTTCACAATGTAGTAAGAGATATGTAAAAGCAAATAATAAGTATATGAAAAGTTATAACAAAGACGAACCTTCAAAGTATTTAGCTTATCTAGATGCAAATAATTTATATGGATGGGCTATGAGTCAGTACATGCCTTACAAAGACTTTAAGTGGGTTCAACCTTACATAAATATAATGAATATTCCTGATGATTCAGAAACTGGCTACATATTAGAAGTTGATTTAGAATATCCAGAACACTTACATGATAAACATTCAGATCTACCATTAGCTCCAGAAAATATGTGTCCACCAGGATCGAAACATTCAAAATTATTAACAACGCTTTACAATAAAGAAAGATATGTTATTCACTACAGAAACTTAAAATTGTATATGTCACTTGGGATGATATTAAAGAATTGAGTTGAGTTGATTTTAGTTTAGCGTCCCGTTCAGCAGCGAGGCTATATGAGACGTGGACCTACTGATTAACGTGGAATCCGAACCACATGAGCTCCCGTCGGGAATCGAATCCGGGTCTCCCACGCCAAAGGCGCGTACGCTAACCGCTTAGCCACGAAGGAGCTCTGATATTAAAGAAAATTCATAGAGTATTAGAGTTCAAGCAATCAAACTGGTTAAAGGAATATATTGATTTAAATACAAATATGAGAACAAGTGCTAAGAATGATTTCGAGAAAGATTTTTACAAGTTAATGAACAATAGCGTATTTGGTAAAACAATGGAAAACATTAGAAAGAGGCCATGTATTACCTTAGAATGTGATCCAATGAGGGTAGAAAAGTTAATAGCGAAACCGAACTTTGATTACAGAACAATATTTACTGAAGATTTGTGTGCGATACATATGAAAAAGAAAAATTGACCTTCAACAAACCAATATATGTTGGTATGAGTGTGTTAGAACTATCGAAGCTATTAATGTATGACTTCCATTACAACATTATGAAACCTAAATATGATATCGATATAGAGTTATGTTACACGGATATTGATAGTTTTATATATGAAATTAATACAGATGACTTCTACAAAGACTTAAAGGAAATGGTTGATCTATTTGACACAAGTGATTATGGAAAGGATAATCAATATGGAATACCACTAGTAAACAAAAAAGTATTAGGAAAGATGAAGGATGAAAACAAAGGTAAAATAATGACGGAGTTTATTGGATTAAGATCAAAGATGTATGCTTTTAAAGTTGAGAATGAAGAGGAGAAAAGAGCAAAAGGATAACGAAACGTGTAGTAGCAAAAGAGTTACAATTTGATGATTATAAGCAAACCCTATTCAATGATGTGAAAACATATAAAAATATATATCTAATTCGAAGTTGTAAGCATGATGTGTATACCATAGCTGTAAATAAGTTAGCATTAGATTCAAATGATGATAAAAGATATATACTAGAGGGTTGTGTAAGTACATTAGCTTGGGGGCATTATAAGATATAGTTAAAATGTATTTATGTATAGTTTAGTTTTAAGTCATATTTAATTAACTTTTATGTATAGTTTAGTTTTAGGTAAAATTTAATTAACTTTTTATGTGTGGTGTAATTGATAGGTGTTAGGAGTAATTATGTATAGTTTAGTTTTAGGTAAAATTTAGTTAACTTTTATGTGTGGTGTAGTTGATAGGTGTTAGTGAGTAATTATGTATAGTTTAGTTTTAAGTAAAATTTATATTTTGTCATAAAAGTTGTTTTTGTAATTTCATCCTTAGACATAGGCAACCAGTAACGCGTTAGAAAAAATATAAGAAAATAGAAACCATTTACCGTTTGAATTTTAAAAATCGGTTAATATTTGATGAAGTTATAGCAAATTCGAAATTTCGGGAATTTTTACGGGTTTATTTTTGAGTTTTCGGGAAAATGTTATTCTTTAGAAAAGTCTCAGAATTTTATTGTAATTATGGTGGTATTTTTTATTTTTTGATTTGATGAAATTTTGTAGAGATATTGAAAAAGAGAAATATATCCTGTAAGTTATGCAACCACTTATGTATTTTATAAAATTGGATATGTTATTAGTATTCATTTGCCGTTTGAGTTTTTGAAATCGGTTAATTAGGGAAAGAGTTATTGAATTTTAACGTTATTTGGGGGTGGGACTGCCAGTGTTGCCAACTCATTTTTAACAATTATCATATTTATTAGTAATGGGGTGAATTCATCCCGATATGTTTTAAAGCGATATCTTGAAAAATTAAAATCCTGGAACGTTCCGAAAAAATATTGAGTTGGCAACACTTTTTTCTTTTTTTTTTTTTGAACATTGATGTTTTAACTAAATTTGCTGGTTAGGTGGGTATTTTAAGAAGTTACTCACTTACTCAGTAGATGGTGTTGCATGTGGTATGTTTTAGAGTTATAAAAGCTAGAGTTGCGGACAGATTTTGCATCAAGGATTTTCTTCAAAGTGATGATCTTGAATCGAAAAAAGCAGGACAGACAACAAGCCGTGACAGCCAGGACAGACAGCCAGGACGGACAGGTAGGACGGGACAGTTTTGGTGTTGTTATTATTGCATGCTGATATTGTGAATGTGTGCGTGTGTTGGATTGCATAAATACAGGCGGCAAAATGCTAAATTCGTTATTTTTTATCCGATTTTGATAATTCAAACGGCATTTAAAAGAGTATGTATCAGAGTTTAAAATGCAATTGTTCATTCTTGTTAAATGTTGTTAGATTTAGTGATTTTTTGTTTTTGTAACTAGATTTAGTGATTTTTTGTAACCAGATTTTATGATTTTTGAATTTAAAACCGGTTATAACCAGATTTAATGATTTTGTTTGTAACAGATTTAGTGATTTTTCTAACTAGATTTAGTGATAGAATCCTTTAGAAGTTATGAGTAAGATAGAAGTTATTTGAGTTGTGATAGAAGTTATTTGGGATAGGGAGTGCGCTAGAAATTATTAGGGGTAGATTAGAAGTTATTAGAGATGATAGGGTGACATATAGTTAAAATGAGCTAATAATAAATTTGTCTGCAGAATCCCCATTCCCTATCTACTGTTATTAGGACATAATATCGATTGTGATTTATTCTAAAAACACTTTTATACATTGCAAGAGCTGTAACGTCCAAGTATTTACTGAGAACTCATAGTCGTATCGGAATAAACAAAAGCGAGTATGGAACAGTAAACTGCTTTAACAAAAGGCAAAAGAGCATGTGCAAAGGCATACAAAACGGTCGAGTGGTTTGGGTCGATACACTATCAATCACATGTTTGTGTGTTCAAACCCGCTAGCAAGTTGTTTCTTTTTTAAGTGTCTTCCTATTTTCATCCGGAGGCTGAAAATATTTCTATGAGTAACTCAATGAAAACTTCTTTTGTTTCACATTCGATTAGAACGGAACATTATATGAATTGCGAATCTTAAATCCATAGCTAAAAAATGAAGTATACTCGCTACTCTATTATCCTCTGATTTGTAACGAAAAACTATTTATAAACAGTGGTGACTTCAGAAAATTATCCTCGGGGGGAATTTCAATATGCGGGTGGAGGGCAAACATTGGTAGTCCACATTGAGCACGATCGAATATATGGTCCTGAAGGCTGAAATATCTTAGCTCGAGAGGGGTCTCAAATTCTTCCTCAGATCACGTTCTGAAAGCATCATTGCTTAAAAGCTTTTCGTAACAAATATAATATTACACTTGTTTCTCGTTCTACATTTAGAATTGGTAAAATCATAACATATAGAGGATTATAATAAAACTATAAAAGCTACAATACCAATCATGTATAAATTATCTTGTAAGTTACCAACTTTGGGTCAGATTAAAACTCAAATATTTATTTTCGGATTGCACTTAGAAGTAAGTCCTCTCTATATAATCCTCATTGGAAAGCCATGTTTAACACTAATTAATTAATCAATATTTATACGAATATTTTTTTTATTTTACTATTTTTACTATTCAATATTATATACACTTCATTTCCAAAATCAAAATCTCGAAAATGTATATTGCACGAGTGCAGACTCGCAAATAAATGATTATTTATCATATATATTGGTCTCTATTCGAAATTCTATTTAATCGAATCTGACAAGAACACAGACAGAAACAGGTGAAAAAAAGAGAGAAAAGGGCGTTGTAGCCGGCGGGGACTCGAAGTAAGTTCGAATGGTGCTTTACAAGCCGAACGCCTTAGACCACTCGGCTATGGTAACAACTAGTGATTGCAGCAAAGGCTTCGAGTAGTAGTTCTTATTACAGAATAACATATTCTATTGCCTAAAATTTAAACCTAATTTACTTTGATATATCTATTAATTTGTTACATAAACACGTTTTCGTTACTTTGATGAATGATGTATGTTGTTGATATAGATTCTATTACACGTTCTTTCGTAAATATTATAGAAAGTATAAGGGTTATTTATGATCTTTCATGGAAATTGACTGGCGCATGCGCAGTACACAGACAGTTCAATTGGAAGGTGAAGAAGGAAACGCTAATACACTGTTAGAATGTTTCATCGCTGTGAAGTATAAAGAACAGCTAAAATGTATTTTACGCTTGTCATTGCGTAAAGAATCACCAGGTTAATGTTTGTCCAAGTTCTTACTAATCAACTGGACTCATGAAAAATAATTAATATTGTCATTACTGCACAATATGAAGAATAAAGAACGTATATTACACTACATTGTTCTCGAATTCGAACTTAGCTAAGGAAGGAACAATAAACAAAATGTGACTTATTCATTCGAATTGAGATAATTCAAAGAAACTAGAAATTACACAATCAAAAGGAAAAATATCGTTAAAAAGACAATAATACTTTTATCCGAGATGTGAAATAAAGTTATTAATTAACTGAAATGAAAGCAATATTGGGCATGATATAGAGTAAGAAAAAAAAGTAAATGTATTCTTAGAAACGTTCAAAGTAAATTCACAAATACTACTCTTCCTTTACGTTTTAACGAACTAATAAGTAAACAAGCAAAGGAAAAGAATGAAAAACGAAAGTATTGCTCTTGAAAAAATATAATAAATAAATGAAACTTAAATAAATGTTTACACAAAAAAAACACTAGTTCTTCGTGTAGTCACCTCCAGAGTCAGTAACTTCTTGAAGTCTGGAGGGGATACTAGATACAAGTCTCGAGCAATACGACGGTGTGTCACGAAAATGTTGCCACAGTTCCATAACATGATTTTGAAGAAACGTTTGGTCTCTGTCTTCACGTCTCTCTTTCCATTCTTGCACCATGTAGGCCCACAGACGTTCAATTGGGTTCAAATCTGGGGATAGAGGGGGCCACTCAACACAAATTAACTCTGGATGTTCACTTAGCCACTCTCGTGTTTGCCGGGACGTGTGAACAGTACTGTTGTCATGCATAAATATATATTCTTCCTGTTCGGGGAAGTTTCTTTCTAAGGACGGTAACAACGTATTTTCGAGGATATTAATGTAAACACTGCTGTTCATTCTCTCAGGCACCGCAACCAAATCTCCAGGACCAGCAGCCGTCATGTATCCCCAAAAGTGTGCTGATATTCGTCCTGAACAAGAAGTTCTGATAATATTTTGTTCAGCATACCTGGTTCCGCGCGGTCTATACAATATAACTCTGCCTTGTTGGTTAGACTTGAAAACCTTCTCGTCGGTCCAGATGACTAAGTCCCAATATGACTGAGGTTGGGTTATGTTATTCTGTGCCCATTCCATTCGTCTGGCCTTGTGAGTTTCAGTCAGGAGAGTCTTCCTAGCGGGTCTTGAACAGTGTAGACCAGCCCCCAATAATCTTCTCCTTATTGTTTTGTGAGAACAATTATATTCTCTGGCTTTGTCCAAGAGGATTGACGTGTGGCGTAGAGGTCTGTTGATTACTTCTGTAACTAATGCAGTTGTCACTTTTGACCTTCCACTTCTTGACCGAGACCTGAACCATTCACCACCTTCTTCATGTCGCTGAACCCATTTCTTAACCGTTTTCTTGTCACATCCCAGATCTCTAGCAATCTGAGGCACAGTTTGTTCCATTTTTGCTCGGCCTATGATTTCTCCTCTCAGAGCAACAGACAGTTCTCCACAACCTTTAGAACGAGGCATTTTGAGAACCTGTTAGAAATTTGCGTTGTGGCGTGTATGATAAATGTCGGTAAAGTGCATCTTTTTGTTTCTACTGCGCAGGCACCAGTCAATTTTCATGAAAGATCATAAATAATCCTGACAATTGCTGTAATATTTATGAACGAATACGCAATAGAACCTATATTAACAACATCATTCGTCAAAGTAAAGAATACCGTAAACATAAAACAATTTCAACAGACTATTACATCAGGCCAAAATAGGCTTAAACTTCAGAGAATACAAAATAAATTTCATACTGTAACAAAAGATTGAACATGAAACATGCTTACTATATTTTTAACTTGTCACATTAGCCGAGCGAACTAAGGCATTCGGCTAGAGATTCTGAGGCACCATTTAAAAGTAGTTTGAATCCCACCCCAGTACAATTTAGTTTTACCTCTTCTTGACGTTTCTGTTTGTGATCCTGGCGGATTCTATTAAATATAATTCCGTAATACGCTAAAATATACGTAATATTTGAAGTTCTTAACCTTCCATTTTTACATTTTTCGAGTTCAATTGAGAAGAAAGAGGGAAAATCAAAGTACAAAGATTTACAATAATTACTTAGCATTTACTGTCATTGTAATTGTGGATATTTTATTTATGGAAATGTATAATGAAATAAAATATATTTAGTAGGTCACATGTCTCAATTTTTCGGTCCTAACTTGAAAGTTACAGTTTAGGCGGTGACATATCGAAGACCCAGGGGGTTGAGGGGGTTGTAACCCCTCCCATTGAAACTTTTATATTCTATTGAAATAAAAAGTGTTTCAGTTTATAATCTTGGAAAAGCAACAATCACTGTGTGTGGAGGACGGTTTATTTATACTACGATTTATCACTTCCAAATGTGTAGAAGATGTGACTGGATATTGTGTATAATCATTCAAGAAATATAAGACAACGAAGGAACTTCGTAAACCCTTCACGCCACCCCAGGAGGACGAAGTGCGTCCCGCAGTCCTTCGGTTGGGAACTACTGCTTGCGAGGGAAACATTCTAACAGTGTGTTAGCGTTTCCTTCTTCAGCTTCCAATTGAACTGTCTGTGTACTGCGCATGCGCCAGTCAATTTCCATGAAAGATCATAAATAACCCTTATACTTTCTATAATATTTACGAAAGAACGTGTAATAGAATCTATATCAACAACATACATCATTCATCAAAGTAACGAAAACGTGTTCATGTAACAAATTAATAGATATATCAAAGTAAATTAGGTTTAAATTTTAGGCAATAGAATATGTTATTCTGTAATAAGAACTACTACTCGAAGCCTTTGCTACAGTCACTAGTTGTTACCATAGCCGAGTGGTCTAAGGCGTTCGGCTTGTAAAGCACCATTCGAACTTACTTCGAGTCCCCGCCGGCTACAACGCCTTTTTCTCTCTTTTTTTCACCTGTTTCTGTCTGTGTTCTTGTCGGATTCGATTAAATAGAATTTCGAATAGAGACCAATATATATGATAAATAATCATTTATTTGCGAGTCTGCACTCGTGCAATATACATTTTCGAGATTTTGATTTTGGAAATGAAGTGTATATAATATTGAATAGTAAAAATAGTAAAATAAAAAAAATATTCGTATAAATATTGATTAATTAATTAGTGTTAAACATGGCTTTCCAATGAGGATTATATAGAGAGGACTTACTTCTAAGTGCAATCCGAAAACAAATATTTGAGTTTTAATCTGACCCAAAGTTGGTAACTTACAAGATAATTTATACATGATTGGTATTGTAATTTTTATGCTTTTATTATAATCCTCTATATGTTATGATTTTACCAATTCTAAATGTAGAACGAGAAACAAGTGTAATATTATATTTGTTACGAAAAGCTTTTAAGCAATGATGCTTTCAGGACGTGATCTGAGGGAGAATTTGAGACCCCTCTCGAGCTAAGAAATTTCCGCCTTCAGGACCATATATTCGATCGTGCTCAATGTGGACTACCAATGTTTGCCCTCCACCCGCATATTGAAATTCCCCCCGAGAATAATTTTCTGAAGTCACCACTGTTTATAAATAGTTTTTCGTTACAAATCAGAGGATAATAGAGTAGAGAGTATACTTCATTTTTTTAGCTATGGATTTAAGATTCGCAATTCATATAATGTTCCGTTCTAATCGAATTTGAAACAAAAGAAGTTTTCAATGAGTTACTCAAAGAAATATTTTCAGCCTCCGGATGAAAATAGGAAGACTCTTAAAAAAAAGAAACAACTTGCTAGCGGGTTTGAACACACAAACATGTGATTGATAGTGTATCGACCTAAACCACTCGACCGTTTTGTATGCCTTTGTACATCTTCTTTTGCTTTTTGTTATAGCAGTTTACTGTTCCATACTCGCTTTTGTTTATTCCGATACGACTATGAGTTCTCAGTAAATATTTGGACGTTACAGCTCTTGCAATGTATAAAAGTGTTTTTAGAATAAATCACGATCGATATTATGTCCTAATAACATACTTAAAACAGGTTGAATTCGTGAAATGATTGAGGTTGGACTGAGCGTAAATGTTTTCATAGTTAGGAGCCTGGATATGCAAACCCGCTTAACGTGGGGATTTAATTTTGTGAAATTTGGTACATTACACATGTAGTTCAACTTACAAGTAAGGTATCCCAGGTGATACACGCCGATTTTAATCAAACTTCACAGGTTTGTAGAACAGCAAAAAAAATAAGCGACACGTATTTTTTTATATAGCGGCCCATATGCATATTTAGGCGGTATAATAGGACTGTCAAATTGGGACAACAAAGCATACTTTAGGTAATAGCGCGAAAACGAGAAGAGATAGCCAAACGTTGTAAAGGAGCAAGTTGTCATGGCACGATAAGCATTTCAATAACACATAGCGCTTTCACGGGGATAACACACAACATCCGCAAATGGACCAATCAGGGATGAAAAGCAGTCACAGAGCTTTATCTATTACGCAGAATCCAAATAACGTAGGTAAGAATAAAGAATGATAAAGAATAAGTGATACGTGTTTTTTCGTTTTTGCAAGATGAGACAAAAAACGTAAATAGATGCATCGTTATCTCAATGTCGAAAGATTGGAGAACTGGGAATATGAAGAGGTGAACGCCTGTATGAGATGCAACCTGTCAATCAGTGTTGTAGAACTGCTTGCAGACACGCCAGGAGAGAGACATTGGCTCAAGGACATTGTAGTGTAAAGAAGCAGAACCAGAAATGCGGCGAAAACTGGGTATTACCTGGGAGTGTATGTCTACTCAAACACGAAAGCCGTACAGTGTGGAAGTTGGGGCACACTAATAGACGACCGGTTGGTGGCGAACGTTTGTGCATCCTATACGTGGATATACGTGTGTTTGTGTGTATATGCCATGTAAAGATACCGGTAGAAGTCCTGAACACATGAACCTGTGTGTTGTGAAGTAGTCAGCATGAGGTGTGTGTGTAAGTGGTATGCTATTGTTTGCAGTGTTGTGAAAATGACGTATGTAAATCCACACAATGTGCTGGATATGTTAATGGACGCATACAAAGAAATAAAACGTGTGAACACTGTAAAAACCGAATATGAAATGGAAATAAAGGATATACTTGTTGATGTCCTGGAAAGTTTCAGGAAAGGTTGTAATACCGAAGTGGACGTTAAAGATGATCTGGTATTTATTGATAATGACGTACACGACGTCGCTTCTTCAGTTGCGAGTGAAAATGACACAGAAAGCAACGAAGACGAAGGATTATCACAATACAACGTCGGTATTGCGGAGAAAGGGAGCACCAGCGAAGCTGTAGACGCAGAATATAAAGTGAAGGTAGTGCAGTTTTGGAAAAGTGGAAAGAAGAGGCGTCTGTCGTTTGAAACTGTGAAACATAGGTTCAAGCTCATCAAAAGTAGAAATGACCTCTATAAATGGGAAAGGCAGTTGCATGACCGTGGAACAAATTATGAAAAAGGGACGCATATTTATGCAATCGTATATTAGAAATTTTATACTGCTAAATGCAAAAATCTTATAATACATGACACAGACTTACGACGTCGGGCTATTGAAGCTAGTCAAACTGTGGGATTCGACGTTTTTAAAACGTCCAAGAAATGGCTATGGCAGTTTAAAAGGCGTCATCACATCGTGTCACAGAAAATTACAAAATATGTCACGTACAATAGCGCAGAACAATCCAAAGATATACATTATAATGCTAATAGGTTCGTGCAAAGTGTTCGCTCATGTATAAATTCTCATGGTGCGGAGAATGTGTATAATACAGATCAGAATGGATTCAATTTGGAATTTCACTCGGGTAGATGTCTGCCAATGCGTGGAGAGAAACAGGTCTACGCAAATGTGCAGTCTCTGTCCGCGACGACACACAGTTACACGATACAGCCAGTCGTATCTGCCAATGGAAAGCTACTGTCGCCTATGCTCATCGTCTTAAAAGAACCTCAGGGAAAGTTCGGGTCACGGGTACAACAGACAATGCTTCGACCAGAAAACTTGCTGATTTGTGCATCGACATCCGAAAAAGTAACCAAAGAAATAATCAAATTATGGTTTCAGTCTGCGTACCTTCCACAAGTTGGTGACCGAATCGTGCTATTAGTAGATTCCTGGACTGGGTATGATCAAGATGATTTGGCAGCTATCACAGATCCAACCAAACAATGTACAATTATGACCATACCTAAGCATACAACGGGCATAATCCAATCTTTGGATGTCTATGGTTTTAGAATGTGGAAGAGCTATGTGCGTAAAATATCCGATGTAGTTACTCTTCAACAACTAAATATCAATCTCCATACAAGAGACAATATCATCAAACTTCAATCATTAGTACATAATCAGTTATCTTCTCTAAGATATACACCTCTGTTCACCTATGCATGGTTCCGCCGCGGCTATGTTTCGGAAAGACCGATACATTTCACCAACCAGTAGTTTTCGGTTTCCAGCAATTGCATTCATTGTTGTGCGAAACCTGTAGACAACCATCCGTTGTCAGGTGTTCTTGGTGTCTAAAATATTTGTGTTTGGAGGATTTTTTTTGTGAAGTTCCACTTCTGCAATACATACAATGAATAGGTTGGACAACAAATAAGATGTCATTTATAACAGGCAAAGTGAATTCCGTTTCCTTTGTATATAGAGAGCATTTTGTTTCGTATTGTCCTTGTTATTGTTTCAACATAGCTATTTATTTTTTAATATCCACACTGGCATGCAACATCTTTCTGTCCAAGATATACATAATGATACTAAGTAACAGACGTGTTGCACGCAACATATTGCCAAAACATCTATTGAATTATGAATTGCATCACTGGTTATGTTCTTCGGCTTTAGTTATGCCCAGTTCTTTGTCAATGACACTAGAACTGTTTTCTAGAAGTTTGTGTTCGGAATGCTACGTTTAGTTCTATCTATTAATACAACAGAGGAATGGTTTCCTATATTGACATGTGGCAAATTCAAACGCATTTGAATGGCCAAGAACGGTATTTATGTACTGTTTTCGCAAATGTGTATCGAACTGTTTTGTTAGTTAGTTGTAGGACTTTTAATTTTTATTCAATGGAACTGTTTTGTTAGTTAGTTGTAGGACTTTTCATTTTCATTTGACGTGCCATACTTTATACTGTTTACATTTGTATATTTCGAAACAAATACATGTTGCCACGAATCATTTAATATCGTTTTTATACTGCTTATGTCAAGGAAGTTCTATTAGGCTCATGTCCGATTTCAATAAGAATCATTTGTATGACGAATATTTACTACAATTGCTTATATTCGTTCCATACAATATTCGACATCACGCTACATTTTGTTAAATAGCAGCCGGCTATGGTTCAACATACAGCATATTACCGAAAATAGTGCTTGTGTAACATATCCATGTGTTTTGGTTTAAATGCATGCTCATATGCATGTGACTATGAATTGTCTATTTTTGTCAACCTGTTCAATTGTGTTCAACATGTTGTTTAGTATTCCGCAAAGGGCCTATTTATCCCTACAACGGGGCTTGTTGCAAAACAATATCAATGTTTGTATTACTATCCTATACGGCCGATTCTTACAGGAAGAGCGTGATTTCGTTTACTGCTGGGTGGCTTTTAAATTACTGATCATGAACATTGAACTTTTCCCAATCAGTAACTACTAATAGATATAACAAATAAACCATTGAACAACAAGACCAGGTTTGCTATTTATCTCTCGAGCAGGATTCTACCTGTCACCTGCAACCAGTTCTACAACACTGATTGACATGTTGCTTCTCATACAGGCGTTCACCTCTTCATATTCCCAGTTCTCCAATCTTTCGACATTGAAATAACGATGCATCTATTTACGTTTTTTGTATCATCTTGCAAAAACGAAAAAACACGTATCACTTATTCTTTATCGTTCTTTATTATTACCTACGTTATTTGGATTCCGCGTAATAGATAAAGCTCTGAGACTGCTTTTCATCCCTGATTGGTCCGTTTGCGGATGTTGTATGTTATCCCCGTGAAAGCGCTATGTGTTATTGAAATGCTTATCGTGTCATGACAACTTGCTCCTGTACAACGTTTGGCTATCTCTTCTCGTTTTCGCGCTATTACCTAAAGTATGCTTTGTTGTCCCAATTTGACAGCCCTGTTATACCGCCTAAATATGAATATGGGCCACTATAAAAAAATACGTGTCGCTTATTTTTTTTGCTGTTCTACAAACCTGTGAAGTTTGATTAAAATCGGCGTGTAGCACCTGGGAAACCTTACTTGTTAGTATACATAAAAAATTATAACATTATAAAATATCAGACAAATAATATTATTTGTTCGGTATTGAAAACCTCGAATCAACTATTGGAGTTATTAAGCGTCATTTTTTTTAATATCACAAAATTAATGGTGTGGGACATGGATATATTACGAACAGTATTTTTATACAATTTGTATATATACAATTTGTTTAGAATAATTTATCCTTACAATTTTTATATCTCCAAATTCAAGCTGAGGGATATGCGATATTGATATATTCAGAAAGTGTTGACCAACCTAGAGAATGTCGGTCATACGCTGTATCTTATCTATGCCGTGTCGATCCTATGCCGTTTCGGTCCTGTGCCGTGTCGATCCTACGCCGTTTCGGTCCTATGCCGTGTCGGCCCTGTGCCGTTTCGGTCCTATGCCGTGTCGATCCTACGCCGTTTCGTTCCTATGCCGTTTCGGTTCTGTGTCGTGTCGATCCTATGCCTTTTCGGTTCTATGTCGTTTCGGTCGTATGCCGTGTCGATCCTACGCCGTGTCGGCCCTACGCAGTGTCGGTCCTGGGCATGTAACCCACTCAAGTAAGACAATTCGGGCCTTCGGAGCACGAGAGAATCAATTCACATTACCTAAGTTTTGAGAAAATAGATAAAGTTTATAAGATACACGAAAAAGTTTACATTTTTCACTTATAAGAGTTATTTACAATAATTGGACATATGAACCTTTTAAGCTCTGAAAGGAAATTCAAGTCGAGATTTTAAAGGTGAATTGTGTTCAAAACACTAAAGCGAACTTGTTTGCCTTGTGTACTGAATGCTTCAGTTCAAGGAATAAAGGACTTGATTTTGCGGCCGTCAAAATGGAATAAAAGAAACTTCGTTTGTGGTAAATGGTACGTCATTAATGTGACTTCTCTAAGGACATTCATCTTGACGTGATTTTCGTGGTAGACTTCATGTAGGAGGAAATATTTGCTTTATTGTTCTATTAAGTTGGATCGCTAGTCACCTTTAGGGTAAAACTTTCTCACTAGATGGCAGAGCACATTGCGACACATGCGATGCTGCCACATGAGTTACGGATAGAAAAGTGTTTAGACACGATCACATTTTATACATGATTTACTACGAAGAGAAATGAGAACTTTTATTTCCATTTTACTCAATACTGCCTCTTTAAAATATGAGTTAATTATATTCTTTCATCAAAAGTGATTTTTTCAACTTACGAAACCTTATGCGTATATTTTTCTCAAACTAGATGTCTTTACTGTGCAGATTAAGAATACGTATACTAATACAAAATCATTACATAAATTTAACCTTTTGGACAAAACAGACTCTCAGTACGCTCAAAAATGATATTTTATAACCATAGTTGCAATCCTTGGTATAGCTTTACTTTAGAGGCTTAATTATCATGGTTAAAGTTGCAGTATTTTCTGGTCAAAGTGCAACTCAATTTGCATTTACGGTAAAATTACATCATTTTTATGTTTATAGTTTCTCAGAAAATATCAGTGAAACGTTATACATTTATTTATAACTAAATATTTCTATGGTGCATGTTAAGAATACGTATACAAATAGAAAACCATTACACAAATCCGGCGTTTTAACAAGACAGCCTTAGTTCCTTCAAGCGTGGTGTTTTGTAAGTTGTGTTCCCAAGCAGGTATTTTGTAAGTTGTGTTCCCCAATGCAACTTTAGAGGGCATAATCATCATGGCTAAAACTCCAGCGCTTTCTGGAACAAACACGGCTGCGTTAAATGAAGACCATTGCCACTTGTACTAGGTTGCTTACTTACGAACATACAGAATTGTTCTACAATCCAGGTGGAATGAGGAATCTGAGGCGTATAGGGCCTTATACAGAGTCATTTTGACGTATCATTAGAGTCATACTAAAGACCTGACTACTGCAGGAAACACATGTCAGTCGAACTCTTTAGTATGGTACTAATCACGCGTCAGAACGACTCTGCATAAGGCACACAGCGAGTAAAGCTACACGATCGTGGATATTAGGGTGCCGAAGGCGCTATTTGAAATTTTCTAGTTTAATATTCCACGATTATACTCCGAATTTAAAAGGAGCAGTGATGATTATCGAAATGGTGGACTGAAGGAAGTGGGAAAACACCGAGAAAATCTGCGCACATTATGTGTCCTACATAAAGTCTTTCTGGCGAGATGTGGGATCGAAGCAGCGATGCGCCGAAGGTGATGTACACTACCGAGCTATTTACAGCTAATTTTATTGAAGTCTCTTAGTATATTAAACCTACTTCATTTATCCAAGTGTTTTGCAAGCACTTGCTTCTGCACCTTGATTGTTGTACTTCATACATCACATGATCTTTGACAATAACAAATTTAAGTATGAATTCTCCTATTCTTGTTTATAGTGGTATATTCAAAACCGTTTCACGCTATCTTTCAGTACTGGTTCATAGATACTTCATACTATGCACATCTGAAGATAATAACAGTTCCGAATAAGAACATTTTTTCCAAGGGACGGGAACGGGCAAAGCCCAACATAAATTGATGCGTATAAAGCTTAATGCAAAATAATTATTATTGAGGCATATTGCGTAACTTTGTGGACTACATTAAATAGGCCTATATTAAATATTCTAGTGGGTGTAACCAATTATAATGTGCCTTGACCAAGGGTGCCGATTTCTCTGTAAATTTGGGGGGGGGGCATTCAGACGCAGAGAGCATATATGAGGATTTTAAAACAAATTGCATTCAAATTATGCCAAATATTGTAAATTTACAAATACAGTAAGGGGGCCCACATGAGCTTTGCGGGTGCCAGGGCCTCCTCGCACCCACGGAATCGGCGCCCTTGGCCTTGACGCGTGGTTCTTGATAAAAGCCTTTTGAAACAAACACCTTTCGAAAATGCAGGGTAAGGCGATTTCCCTCTTGCCTCCACTGCGGGCGCTCATGGCCTTACCGTTGACACAGCATACAGTATTTCTTTTGTTCAATGGTGTCATTCATCTGGTTCTTCCGAACCGGTTATTGAAATTTCTTAGGTTCTTGGAACCGGTTGTTAAAATTGTACCTCCACTTCCATATCCAGTACTTACGGAAACAACAATTCCGAGGTCAGTCAAAAAATATTTTTAAAAAAAGATATTGAGTAAGTATGAAACACGTGAATTTCATTTTTCTACACAAACCACTCTATGTTCAATATAAGTTTCCCATTACTTGCAAAGTATCCCAATGCTTCTAAAAACTTTTTTTCGGTTGACTATGCAACCAGTCATACACCATTTTTGCATCTCTTCATCAGATTTTAACTTCTTTCTCTGTAGTGCCTTTAAGAGATACAAATGAAAACCACTTAGGCGAGATTGGATATGCAAGGAGGATGGGGTAGACATTCGAAATGAAGATTTTCAATGATCGCAGCCACTGTACTGGCAGTAGTTTGTGGCCGAGTATTGTTATGTTGTAGAAGGAAATTTGTTGTCAGAAGTCCGAATGCTTCATATAGGTTTAGGATCTTTTTGGAGATCAGAATACAAGATATTATTGACTACGCGTTCCCTAGGCTCTAATGCTCCAAAATAACACTTTTGGTCTCAGAAGAAAATACTAACTTCCCTGTAGATGATTGTGTCCGATAATGGATACTGCCATTGCATGTTCGCTTTTTTACTTCCGGAATATAATACTACCTTCTCGTTTGCAGCGTGACAAGATCTTGTCACACATCAATACATCGCTGCTTCAGTTCGTCTATCAGCTAGCGTGATACCATCCTGGCGCACACATTCCAAAATCTGAGCACAGCGTGGATAATGTTGATTGAGCCGTGATTTATGCCAATGATTGTAGCTACTTCATCCAGTCACTCTGCACTGCCCCTTATCACACTTGCAATTTACATAGAGCAAAACGGTAAGCGGTAACAAGAAATTATTTGTTGATATAGATTCAGCGTCCCAAGCATGGGTTCCATCTCCGCTCCTTATTCTTAGTTGAAACCGCAAGTGGTAAACGTATCACTTACGGTCAGAAGATTGGATCAATAAGAACTAGAAGTAGAACATTCACTTCTGGTGCGTGAGGTTTTAAGCTGGATCCCAGCTCGCGCCAAGTGGGCTTTATGGTGGAATTTCCTATGTAGGGTTTCCTCCGGGTAAGGTTCCTATGTAGGGTTCCCTTTCTTTCATTCAACCTTTTCTATCGTTGCCATCATCACTGTCTATTCTTCCTTCGGAGCACAATTATAGAACGTTATAGAAAAAAAAACATTCATATTTTTCGGTTATGCCATGTAGGCTAAACGAGACGGTGATAAGAATGAATGAAATGGTAGAAGGAGAAAAGAAGGAGCACACGGGGAAACCCCGAGAAAACCCACACACACATGGTGTTTGTCCATCATAAAGCCCACCTGGAAAAGCTGGGATCGAAACAGTGACCCCACGTACAAGATGTCAATGTTCTACTACGGAGCCATTCCAGCTTCGAAGTGGAAAAAAGATTTGGAATTCTACAGGAGTGATTACGTTTCTGAAAAGAAGCTACACATACCTTTTTTCCATTATAGAAAAAATCAAGCTTTACGGTTTCATGATTTTTTTAAATACTAACTAGGGAAGGTCGCGGGGTATTACTCTGACTTGGTATCGATATTATTCTCAGTCGACGCCTTTTTACATACGAAACAACTAGGCAACCGGAAAAATCCTTGATCGCAAGCGTGTTCGAATTATGAGCGTTAAAAGTTCAAAATTGAACTGATTTTGCAAAAAGTTTGAAGTACCATTTCTTGAGATAGGCGCTTCAGTTTTGGTATCAGCGGCTTTTGTTGGGTTTCCAATACAGTGGTAAGATCAAAACGTACGCATTTTGCAAGATAAGGGCAATTATTTGGAAGGGGTGAAGGGTAATGGCGTCTTATACCTTTAAATTGCCTCCCATTTGGTATACTAGATCAATAGGCTAATAAAATGTATTTGATACCCCTATTCGACTGTATTGTCATTCAACTATCACTTTCCTGCGTGACCACCTTCAAACTGAACAATAACATTTGCCTTGGAAACGCTTTGCCAGGCGTGCAAAATTCAATGAAGAACGTCGTGGTATTCATAATTAAATTTGTGATTATCTATATTGTAGTGTTCTTCCCCTTCTGTAGCTAGGTGTGAGACCAATGTTTTCTCAAAAGACTCTGTCAGTAATGTGTTGTATTGTCCGGATCAGCTGTTCTGCAAAACTTTTGCACTGGGCCGCTCTACAACATAATATATATGGAAAACGAAAATCAGATTATTGTTAAAATGAAGTTAATTCAAATAAATTATCCACTACAGGCTGGCATTGATAGTGTATAAGAATATTAGTTTATACCACTGGTATTTTATTCGTAGTTAATCGTGGCTATCCAAATACGTAGCTCGCGCAGCACCAGATAGGCCTTCAGCGGAACTAACCTGAGCGATACTCCGAAACCTGTAGGCCTATGCTTTTTGCATCGCAGAATACGGCGTTCTAATACAACATCGCTGGCCATGTGCTTCGTTTTCAGTGAATTGAGGAATGTCGATTATTTGGAAATATTGGTCAAACTCCAGGGAATATTCTAAAATATTCAAAGACAATATAGACCGAAAGATTTAAAGGGAAAGAAAATGGTTAGCGGGAACGTGAGCTCAAAGTTATGAACCAGGTGGCTTTTATTCTCGAGAAAACTGCTTAAACTTAAATATTTCATTTTTTCCGTATTGCAAGAGGCAAGCTGGAAAGAAAAGAGAATTGAACGAGAGAAAGAAAGATTAAAATAGTGATTTCGATTGTGAGAAGATTTCCTTTGCTTTCTGTCAAGTTCATTCAAGGTCGCTTGCGTCCGCGCTGGTAGGCCGTTGCGCATGTTCGGTGCTCGACGACTGCAAGCAGCTTGCTTCGGCAAGCTGACTTGTGGTAGAATCTTGGTACTGGATACATCGAAATTGTGTAGCTGGATTTAAATGGGCAGCGCTTGAATGAAGGCCGTTTGGAATTGTCTTTGATGGCTATCATTTTTGAGTTGGTTTCCTTTTGGTGGCAGAATTAGTGTCTCAAGAAAGTGAAATGAGAATAATCAACCGTAGTGAGGATTATGTTGTTTCTGAAAACAAGTTTAGTGCTTTGCTCCGTATACGTGATTGTTCAAGATTGTGTGAATTCAGAGTTAACTGAAGTGTTGTTAAAAGACGGAAGGAGAGTTTTGATTCATTCCTTCCCTTTGGTTATTAAATTTTTCAAGAGAATAAAAGAAAGTCTCTTGTTTTGGTTAACTCATAAGAATAAAACGACAGTAATTAAAAGATCTTTAAAATTTTTGCATGAGGGAAATTGTGAATTCACGTCCTAAATTGTTTGCTTGTGTTAGTGAGAGAATTGGGTTAAGTTAATTTGGAAGAAACAAGCTCACTAGACCTTGGTTATTTCTCATTTTCTTTCTTATTGAGTCTGGATCAAATTACGGCTAGGAATGTTGAGGAACTCGAGGTAAAACATAACAAAAATCACTAAAGGTGAGTTGATTTTTCTTTTTGACTGTAGCGTGTATTGTCCTCGTTCATAAGTGTTAATGTGGGTTGTGATTTTGTTTTCACAATCGATTAGAATTAAATTGCAAGAATTGACGCGATTGATATTTGAAAATCCAGTGGAGAGAAAAAGGCAGCGGGATTGTACCCAAAGCCTTAACAATATAACTGGTAACTTGTTTCCTTACAGGTTTAATGTTCCTGAAACTTTCCGTATTATTAGTCTTATTTCTGTATAAGGTTAATTCCGAGATAAAATTTTCAGGCGTGTGAGGGAATTAATTTTTCTAAAAAGTAAAAAAGTTTGAGTCGTTTGAACTGTTTGGCCCTGTTTACGTTGTTTATGTTTCATAAGTTTGCTTGTTTGAACCGTTAGAACTGTTTGGCCTTGTTTGAGCTGTTTATGTTGAATAAGTTTACTTTTTTTAAAAAAAAGAAAACCATTTTTTATTTTTTTTTGTTTTTGAACTATTGATTATTTCTCTACATAAAATATTAATTAACGGATCTAAATATTTGTCATAAATTTAATTTTGGCTTTCTTTATTGGCTAATTTATCCGAAAATATTTTTGAGAGGTAAGACCTCTTATGTGTAGGAAAGCAAAGGAATTTTTCAAATTTTGCTATAAGAATTCATGCTAGACTTTGATGCTTGATTTAAAATATTTAAAAAAAATTCATATAGATATAATATTAGTGGTGTAGTGGTAAGGTCCTTGATTGGCCATTGAAATTTAAACTACAATTGCCTATTAGGAACAAGTTTTGAACTATTTTCTTGATGTTCGTCTGATGATTGACCAAACCTTTGACTAGCTTCATTCTGGGAATTGTTAAGATCGACTGATGGGATCTAATCCTAAATTTTTGTGAAGCACAGAACTTCATTTTTTTGTAAAATTATTATAATAAAGTTTTGAATTGAAAGTGTTGTGTGTTATTTAATTAAAAATATTGAACTGAATTTATATTAAAATTTCTCTCTGGATTTTCAAAAAACTGAATTCAGCAGCGCATAATTGGTGTGTCCGGTGTAAGCTCCTTCTGCGGTTTTCTGTTGAGTTTTTTTTTAATTACTCAAATATCCTGCGGATGGGAGCGTTGCAGAATCCCGTTCAAATTAGTTCCGATCGTACACGCTTGCGATCGAGGGTTTCTGCGGTTACCTAATTGTTTCATATGTAAAAGAGAGTCGACTGAGTATATCAACATGAAGTGAGAGTAACACCACACGACCTGCCCTAGTAAGTGAAATTAAGTAGTATTTTCCACTAACGGGTTCAGATAATTATTCGTGTATATATGAAAGCTCGAAAACATGTATAAGTTATTTTCAGGACGATATAATATTTTACCTAAGCAAATTAAGTTTCAGCGAAAAATAAAAAAAAGAGAAATAAAATGAAAGAACATATATTAACATATTTAAAGTTCAAAATAATCGTCAAAATAAACTATCTTTGTATTTCACGTGTGTATAATATTTACGTGGAAACAAACAGTTAAAAATTGAAAAGCGCTTAGCTGTTTCTTCAAATTATTCTTCCTTTCTCTTCGCTTCCTTTGGCTCTTCGATTTTTTACTTTGAGTTGGTTTCTTCTTTATATATCTATATGAAGAGTACGGGGGAATAACGATGAAAGTCCATTTTTAACGATTTTTATTTTATGGAGGCCAACGGTAGAGGTCAGCATGAGCTTTCTGGACATATATTCATTTTCCACAGAAACGCTTTTAGTCCCATGTAAAACGAGTTTTTAAAAACCTTGAAAGAGGGAAGAAAGATGAATGTCACAGCATACGCTGAATAAACGATGAAAGTCCAATTTCCTGCTGAACAAGTGTTTGTATTGTTACACTTTCGATCGAATGATAAGATTGTTTTGCAACGCTGTTAGCTGCCAGTAGAAACACGCCTTTACATAGAGCAGTCGTGTTGCTTTGAAGTGCGTTAACAATAACACGGTTTTGGAGTTAACATGGATATTAACCCGTGCTCAGGTGCAAAAGAACGTGGGAAGAAAAGAAGAGGACATAGACATGCGTCGGACGCTTCCAAAAAATTACGCCAACAAACGCATGAAACAGGTGCAGACTGTAAGTGTAGAAGATTCAAGTGTCTTGAAAGTGTACACGGAAGTAACAGGGATATCATCAGTCATTTCAATTCTTTGCCTGATCGAGATGCTCAACCTCTCCACTTAAGCGGTTTAATTGAGGTTAATCTAGTGAATAGGAGGCGCCCGCGAAAAAATCAAAATGAGGCTCACCTTCGTGATAATGCGTACAAGTACAAAGTGAGGGTTAAAAGAAATGATGTGATGGAGGAAATACCGGTTTGCTACAAAGCATTTTTGGCCCTTCATGGCATATCAGCGAGAACTTTACAGACTATTCAAGAGCAGTTGAAAGAATGTGGTACGGTAGTCCCCGATAGACGAGAAAAGCACAAAAATCGACCACATTCTTTACGCGAGAAAACCTTACAAAAAATTCATGAACACATTCCATCTCTTCGAGGTCGGAAAGCACATTACTCATTGAAGAAATCATCCAGGATTTATCTGCCGGCAGAACTCAATGGTAAGAAGCTGCATCACATATTTTTAGCAATGTACCCTAACAACCATGTTTCATACGATAGTTACATGCGTGTTTTCAATACTGAGTACAACATTTCGTTTGGATATCCCCGTTCAGATACATGTTGTGCATGTGATGCAATGAAGGCGCAAGAGAAACTATTGCAAGAAGAATTGGCATGCAAAGCGAACTCAGATGACGATGGCAGGAAGAAGGAAAAGGACCTGCATGATTTGCGTATTAAGAAAGAACTACATTTGCGGCGAGCAGAAACATTTTATTCCAGGAAACGTCAGTGTCGACAACGCTGCGCACAAACCAGAAAAGAAGAAGCAATTGCTATGGATTTTCAGGCGAATTTGCAAGTCCCGAATATAGCTAGTAATATTTTGTATTATAAACGACAACTAACAGTGCATTTATTCAATATTCATCTGCTGCCATCGGGAGAATCAGTCTTTTATCGGTACGACGAGACAGTGGCTAAGAAAGGGGCAAATGAAGTCGTCTCAATGCTCCACCATTTCATATTTGAAGCGCCAACAGAAGATGTTGAAGGCTTGGACACATTTCTTTGCCTCTAATGGATTGTACAAAAGGAAGTTACCTGTTCCCTCCAGACCCCTGAAGGAAGTCAAAGTAGAGATTGAACAGCCACGCATTATGTCTATGCGCTTCGCAAGTTACAACAGTCCATGGGAAACAATGGTACTTACAGAGGCAATTAATAAGAAGCAGACATCATCTGGGTTGCAGGAGAAGAGTTCCTCTTACCAGGCGAAGTGTATTCCCATGACTTACCAATATCTGCTTTGAAGTGAAAAGATCTGCAGGAAATCTCTAAACTTATTACCACAAAGCAGTCGGTGATGTTTTATTCAAATTTACCGCATCAGGAATGAACATACAGAGATGTATTCCCCAATTAGTAGTTATGTGCGTGAAGCATACTTCTGATTTGTTATCATTTTAAATCTTTTTGTGGTTTATCCGTTCCAGTGATGTACAATTTTCATTTAAAGTTAGAGGAGAGAAATGTGACTTTCATCGTTTTTCACTCAATTTGCTGGACATTCATCTTTTTTTCCGCTTTGGTTTTTGCATTACAATGCTATTGTTGAATTTTCTCCATTGTTACCAAATATAACCTCTTGGAACATTTCTGGTGCATTGTCAGATTGTTGACCTTATGCTTCATTCCATTTATTCTTGCTCATTGTGTCAAATGCATAAAATAAAGCGTTTCAAAGTTTAAAAAGCTAATATCTCCGAAGTGTGAAAATGTGACTTTCATCGTTATTCCCCCGTACTCTTCATATATGATACCTTCCGTTTCCCCAATTTTCACTTCCATTAGTTATAATAGTTTTGTCACAATTCACAGGTTCCGCCTCTGAACTTCAAACGCTAACAAGGAATTGCCCTACTACTGTGACTGCAACAGTAGACATGCAAGTTTGGCAACGAAGCATTATGGCGTCCTGCGCAAACATGAGATTCAGCCGCTAAAACTATTTCCGTAAACATAGAATAATATTTGGATAAAATGTAAAACATAACATCAAAAACGGCTATATATTATCCGTTTTCCGTAATGAGATAACTACTTGTAAAATAATTTATGCTTGTAAATAAAAAAAAATCATAAAACTGTGCACAGGAGTAGCAAAATCTAACAGCAAGCGCCACCTTGCGTATTTCTACTCATCTTAAAACTTATCAAGTTTTCCTCTTATATGCTACTTTTTTTAGATAGAATACATAAGCACAAGAAAAGATATCTTATGTTGTAGCTGACGCATAACTCTATTTTATAGTGCAATACTTATAATATGTGCCATTTCGTTTCAAATTGGTTAAGGCAGTGAACTAATACTTATACAGACTTCCGGGTGGTGATCCACCTTAACTGACTCGTGTTTGAGATAATATCTCGAAAAAATTCACAGGCAAGAGTAAACTATCTTTTTTTGTAATTTTACCACAGAAATAACTTATACCAGATATTAAAAATGCTAATGAAATATTGATGTACGAGCAGAATCCTTAGAGTCATTTTCAATAAAACTTCGCTTGTCTGTTTTATTTTCATCTATTAGTAAACTTCCTTTAATTTGTGGGGTAGGAAGAAAATTTGAAAACCTTCCCTTGGAAATCTGATAAAAGTATTAGGTTTAGAAACTTATCACTCGAATTAAAAAAAAAATTATCCGATGTTGAGTTCGCCTTTACTACTCCTCAATTGATTTGTATGTATATGTGGAAACCCTCAAGTTCTGGTGGATTTTACCCTCGTGTCACATACCCGACAGCAAGAATGAAGAAAAAAGTCACTAAGTGTTTAAAACTTTTTTTTAAGACAGTAAATTACTAAAGACTTCAGCCGAGCTAACAAGGATCAAACTATTTCTAAAGAATGGGACTGGAGGTGGTTGTATAATTTTTGTTTTTCCTTTCTGACCTATTTTTGAGCTATGGATAAGGTAGTAAAATTACTTTTAAATTGAATGTTTTCTTTAAATTGAATTTATCATTCCGTAGCCCACTTTTTTAACGACCAAAGTCAACAGTCTAAAACATTGTATAGCAAAAAAAATCAATCAATTATTCAATTATCAAAACACTCCTTTACTTTCTTATTCTTTGTAAATTGCAGTTCCAAACAATAGGCTTATTTCGGAAGGTAAGAGTAAACCACACATCAAGCTTGTTCAGATTGTATTAAATTACCATTGTGTCTTTTTAGAAGTTTAAATGTTTGCAGTCTACATCGTAGAAAATTGAATATAACTTTTTCCCTGTCCTGTGTCCTCCTCCTTCAAAGTACGATTTATATAAATATTTAGTGATCTCAGATCGCTAAGTATAATGATCTAAAATTGTACCAAAAACAGGCCAAATGGATTGAGCTGCTTGGACGTAATATAGATAAATGTGAAATTTTAAACCTCTTCGGCATGGCTCCCAGTCTGTTTATTACATATTGTAACTGCCACTTTGACAAAGCTATGCTGCAACAGTGTATTTCAGATTATGTTTACTGTAGATAGTATATCTTAACCCTGCCAGAGAATGAGGGATTCCTGCGGGTCTCCCGCTGACTCCCAAATGGAAAACAAACGCGTCCCATTGGGTCTGGTAGCGTACGTAGTACCTCAACACGGTAATAACTGAAGTATTCCTCTGGATGGCCCTACTGGGGGAGAGCTGTGGCCACGGTCCTTCTCCCAAATGGCGACTTACTCGTGCTGTTGGTTCTGGAAAGAGATACCGAGTATCTCAACGTGTACGTGGTACCTCAACACGTAAAGAGAGGCAGTCCCGTATTGCTTGGACGATCCTACCGGGAGGAGAGTGTCGGATTCCTGCCTGCTAGGGGGACTAAACGGAAGTGGGGGAGGGACCAATCCCAGGTGCCTGGGTAACGGCTCTGATCCCTCAGAAGTGAGGAAACTGTGGGGTATGGGCCAGCACCAAACTCAAATGGTTACCTAACGCGTACCATTAGATCCGGGATGAGATTCACATCCATAGTATGTAGCGGACAATCATTGATCAGCAATGGATAAGGAGTCCGGGTAAGCTTGCCGTCAGTATGTTAAAGCGCTTCCAGTACTTGGTTGGGTGCGAAGTTTCTGCTAAGGTGTTGTTTGCTTGGTCTTTACCCAGTTCCGGAGTTTATATGCCTTAACATAGTTTCGGACTGTGCGCTTTAGTTTGCGATGATGTTGCAGAGCTTCCAAGTTCCCAGTGCGCTGAAACTCTCGGAAAAATTCACGGGAGCGGTGTATAAAAGGTAAATAACTTGGTGGTAGGCGTGGTTGGTATCGCGATATTTCAGTGGTTGGGATATGAAGTTCAGATGCATGACGGATAGAGTAGGTGATGTGAGAAATGCAATTATACAGATCATCTTCTGTGGTAGGCGGCTGAAAATGAGCTAAATCAGCAGTGAGTGTGGAGCGATAATCATCCCATTTTGCTTGGTCAAAACGTGGGATTCGACGAGATTTTGGGAAGATTGTATGGTCGCAAAAGTAACATAAAGGGAGCGAAAATAGAGGGTGATAATGAGGTGTTTTGGTATGTAAGGCAGGATGATACTGGCGATGACTAATGGAAGGATGAAAGCCAACGGCCACTCCCCCATTCGCTCGGCGTGCTGCTACCGTAGAATCACAACGAAGTAATGTATATCTAGGTATTTTAAACGACATAGATGGAGTGAGATGAGTTTCGTTGATGAGGAAGGCTTGGATGGTTTCTTCTAAAAGAAGCTGTTCAAAAAGTGTATACTGAGTAGCGAGTGATCAGATATTAACAAATAATAGCGAAATACCCATGATTAATGTGCAGCAGCAGGGTTGGAAGTTTCGGGGAATGCATGTTCCTCAAGTGGGGTGACATGAAAATATACATGTGGGCCAGAGTAGGTGGCTTCGAATGAACATTTAAAGACCAGACGAGCCGAGTGGTTGACCACTTCGAGAATGTGTTGGCGAAGAAAAGGTCGAATGTTTTGCGATAGTGAAAAAAAGATAGTAGTTGCTGGATAGTAATAGATTCGTTGGTAGTTGATGGTGGTAGAGCTTGTTGAGTTGGCGGTAAAACAGGTCGCAACGGAACAGTTAGCTCCGGACTTAGAGGCTCAGCAGTAGGCTTTGCTTTGCAGCTATAACTATAAGTCGGGTGTTGCTCTGGACATGTGGAACATACAGATGGGTTTGCTAAATTAGTGCAGGCCTTGGTATCGTGGGCACCACTACAATAACCACATTTGCTAGGTTGGGTACATTTTGAAGTCGGATGAGAGTTGTATGCTTGACAGTGCTCACATCTCAATGGTAAAGGCGGGACTGATTTGGATGGTTCTACACGATGATTCTGTTTATAAATGAGAGCGCCATAAGTTAGCAGTTCATCGATGGTAGTCTCGGAATTGGTTAGAACTTGCACCATATATGTAGCTCCATGGCCATTTTTAATGCGAATACATTTAAATATGGAGTGAGCCTTGAGAGTGAGTTCTTCCTGAATCTCATCGTCTGCTGGGAAGGATCTATCCCCTTAATAACAACTGAGAGAGACGGTGGTTTTCGTGGAGGTGGCGCCTGTTTGAACGCCTTCGATTTAACTCGCTTCAATTGAGCATGTTTGCCAAAATTTTCGAAACTGCACTTGTTACGTACAGTGGTTAAGAATGTGGAATCGTAGGACTTGAAGAAGTGCTATGTTTGTCCGGTGTGCGTGTTCGGGATCTACCAGTACTTTTGCTTTGAGAAGCAGATGTGTGCTGTCGGTCATGTCCCTTGCCCATCGACGAGGGGTTGAGAGACGGCCGAGGAGGCTGCTGTGGTAGTCCCGGATGGCCACCTGATGCCATCCAGATGGATGCAAAAGACTGCGGTGAAAAAATGAAGTTCAAAAAAGTCCTCGATCGGGTGAAACCCTCTGGATTCTCTCCATAGCACTTCGCCCTAACTTCAGGTCTCCCTGGACTGCGTCCACAGTACAGTAATAACCAGAATATAGATTTGGCACCTAGATGCCTTGCTGGGAAAGCCAAGGACGGAAGATGTACAAAAGCGCCTGAGCTCCAACCTATAACCTATGATTTCAAGCATTTGATTTACGGTTATTTGTGACTTTATGTTTAACAGAAACAAATATTTTGAATTATGTGCAATTTAAATAAATTATTTGAGTAGACCTTTTCCATGTAAAGTTTATTTTTTAAAAATTATTGTTCAAAGCCGTTGTATTTTAATAACTCTTTTCTAAAATCAATGCGAATGAATTGTGTTACCATCTTTGAAGTTATTTTAAAGTATACGTTTCTGGGCGTTTATATGTTTGTTGCCAATCCTTCGACAATGAGATCTTGGAAACTACAGGCTCTAGAAAGATGACGTTTTCACTGATCGATTGCAAATTTTGCAAATATTGTTCAGTTCTAATTGAATATCTGAGAAGCATTGCCATTATTTCTTTATTACATTTTTAAGGGTACACTGGAAGTGTTGAAATTAAAAAAACAAAAACACTAAAGCATCATATCGCACACATTACGCGTATACATTCCAACACCACATACTTGTATACAGGGGTTGCATACCTCTCAGGAATTTGTTTCATGGTCAAATGATGAAAAACGAAGGATAACCATTTGTCCAATTTTAACAGTATGTTGAATCTTTATTGTTTGGAGTGTTTTGCCCAATGAACACCATACATCACTGACATTATAATTAATTGTATGTGTAATGTATTTGCTTATTACATACTGTATGCAAGAAGAAAGAAAACACTGATCATACATAAGTTAAAAACTCCAACCGGAAGTAGGCTCAAATCTTGCAAACGGAGTAAGATATTGAAATAGTAATCGACAATATCTCCCCTTTATGGTATCTCTTGCCAATTTTTATGAAGACGTCCTTCACTTGTGTCTGTAAAGGGACATGTACAGATGTGAGGAATAACAAGGAGATTCATGATCATATGTAAATGATTTGCTGTATAGAGAGCGCAGGTTCAGCTAATTTATATATTAAAATGCTAAGTTCATATGTTTATTCGCAATCCTTTCGACAATGAGATCCCGAAAGCCACAAGTGCCAGAAAGGTACCGTTTTTACTGGTCAATTCCAAATTTTATGTAGATTGTCCAGTTCTCATCCAAATTTTCAAATATGCTGTTGTTATTGTTCTATTCAACATTTTAGGGGCCGTTTTGAGCCCATAAGATTAACATTCTTGCTGAGCGAAACTACGGTGTTAGGCAACCAGTAGAAAAGTTAAGTGTAGCGAGTTGAGAGACATTGCAGGCGCTTTGCTTAAATCTGAATTGATAAAACCTATAGCATGCTGTCAACTTCAAAGGTCTCAAGAAACGCAATGAGGCGTATTCAGACGGATATGGATTTATTAGAAAAAATATTTCCACTTGATATTGTGTCACTTCTACAAATTTGCTAGAAATTCACTCCAACAAATTCACTTCCTTTGAGAGTGTCCTATCCTTTACTTGTGTGAGTAAGGAGACAAGCACAATGGGAAGAAGATTTGTGGTCAGAACGATCCGCTGGATAAACAGCGCAGGTTCAGCTAGTCTATCTATTAAAATGCTACAATAGCAATTAAAAGCGTTTTTTTTTTTTTTTTTTAGGAAGGCAGGTTTGGGGAACCTCTTTATTGTTTCAAAAGCAGATGATATTAATCTGCCACTAGAGGGTTTCGCCCTCTCTCTTTGCATGGGGTGTGTTTGTATCAATTGTGCCTTTATTTTACTTATTGTTGGGCATTGAGCTGTAGAGAAATATACTGGTGATTAATAATTAACAAATATCAAAGAAACTAATATATTAGATCAACATATATACAGTATATTGATAAGTTAAGAGAAAACATAAATGTAAAGAAAAATTAACATATGAAAGATAAATATAACTAATATATAAAGAAATATATAATGAAGTCAATATAAATATAACTAAATAATATATATGAAATATAATGAAATGATAAAGAATGGTGTAGGTGCTAAGAATGCGACGAAATGAATGTACAAATATATAAAGCAATAGTGGAATTCAAATAAGGTCGAATTTGAAAGAACGACAGTCGAGTGATGATGATAAATGTAGTGCACTTGACATCACAACACATTACAATTAAATTTGTAAGTATGACGAATGCAGGTTAGTCTTATGTCTTTGGGTGGTTCAAGACTAATGAGAAATCACTGGGAAGCCCTTGTTAGTGGTGTGATAAATAAACAGTGCTATAATGAAAAAAGATGAGGAATGTCATGATGAATGAGTTATCGTTGGAAAAATCTTACTTGATGGTGATCATCCGGTAGAGTGCGAGCATAAATGGAAAGTAAGATGCTTAGTGCCGTATAACAGTATCTGAACTGTAATTCTTGCTCCAAATCTATAAATATGGTGTCTAGAAAAATATCCTTGTAGTCGTGAAGGCATTTAGCTATATATATTTTCTACGTAAGTGGGCAATGTGTTGTACAAGCGGCGCAAAGTTTATCTTGTCGTAGAGAGCTTGATTATGGTTTGAAGTTAGTTTGATGCGAAATGCTAGCCGAAAGGCATGACACTCGAGTATCTCTCATCTGTTATAAAACTTCTGGAGGGCTGAACACCAGGCGACATGACCAAAAGTGAAAATACTCCGCATAAATGTTTTATAAGTGTTCAGTAGTAATGTTGAATTTAAACCCCAGGTTTGACCTACAAGGCGACGAAGAAGTTGAAGTCTATTTTTACCTTTTGTAACAAGTTTCTGTAGTTGTGCTGACCATCTCAATTTATCATCGAAAATGACACCTAAATAAGTAGCAGTTTTAGTTGGTCGGTGGAGATGATCGCCAACACTTATCTCAAGCAAATTCGGATTACGATGGACTTTACTGCCACAATTGGGCGGTGGAATAACTACAGTTTGTGTCTTCTCTTGGTTAACAGTAAGTCTCCACTTATTGCACCAGCGAAGAAAATCTGTAATTGTAGTCTGCAAATTCACGTTAATCTGCTGAATTGTTTTACCGAGTGTAAGAAAAGCAGTATCATCCGCATATTGGAAGAGATATGTATGAGGTGCCGGAGATGGTAAATCGGAGGCATATAGGATATACAGAAGAGGTGATAAACTTGACCCTTGTGGCACTCCCGTATAGGGGAAAATCGGATGTGATAGAGAGCCGTTGATATTAACATAGGCAATACGGTTTAATATAAAAGAGTAGATAACTCAAAGATAATTTAGAGGAACACCAAGCTTAAGCAATTTATAGAATAACCCATAATGCCAGGTACGATCAAATGCTTTCTCAAGGTCCATGAGTATGAGGCAGGACTGTAGTGCTTTGTTATAATGATTTGTGATAATAGTGGTAAGACGGAGTAATTGATCATTGAGACTATAATATGGACGAAATCCTGTGTGATGAGATGGTAAAGGGTCATGATAATTGAGATATGGATGGAGACGATGCACCAGTATTTTCTCAAATAATTTTCCCAAAGTAGATGTCAGTTGTATGGGCCGATATGACTTCACGGAGTGAGGTGGTTTGTTTGGTTTTAAGAACATGCAAATTTTAGACATCTTCCAGTCATATGGATAATATCCAGTTCTTAAAATAAATGTATATATCGTTGCCAGGAAGAGAAAAAACTGTAGTGAGCACTCTTTGAGGATTCGATAAGATATGTGATCAAAATTATTGTATTACGTTTCTGTATTACGTTTCCAGGAGCTGTATTACGTTTCCGCTTTAAAGCATCTCGTATTTCATCAGAAGTAATTTCGTGATTTAAAGCATGTGAAGTATCCAACTCACGAGTGATTGATGGTTGGAGCAGTTGGTTGATTGCTGGTTCAGATATGCGGGGACTTAAACGATGTGTGGATAGAGGCGGCGTAAAGATTGTTTGTAAGTGAGATGCGAAAGCGTCCGCTTTCGCCTGATCAGTGTGCAAAGGCTGATCGTCCTGGACAAGAGGGTAATAAGTACTGACTTTCTACCCAGTTAACAGGTGAAACTGTTTCCAGTATCTTGTGGGGTGTGTTTCGGTGTTCAACTTGTTGCACGTTTTAGTTCATGTAAGTCTTTTATGGGCAACTATATAATTGTGAACTCTGCGTTGCCATCGACGTGCTTGGGCTAAATATTCTGGGGACCTAGGGAAATATAATCAGGGAACTGAGTTTTCTCCTGGTGGATCGACTGTGAATATTGATATCCTCTAGTATTAATAATTGACGATACTGCGAGAATAGGTACTGGAAGAAATCGAGCGGAATACCATGCCCTGGACGGACATAGATTGTAGCTACGGTTAGAGCCATATTTGGTAGATATATGGTTGTCACCAAATGTTCAGGCAAGGGGACAAGTGATGGAATAGAATGAGCTCTGTAAGTTAGTTTATGGTAGATTCCAATAGCAGCGCCGCCTTGTGCTCGAGCGTTAGTATCTGTGTAATCATGTCTTAGTAACTGATACCTAGGAAGGCGTATAGATGTTGTGGGCTTAAGGGCTGTCTCATTCAAAGCGAATATATCAACATGTTGTTCTAAGAGTAGCTGCTCAAATGGTATTCGGTGTTGAGATAACGACCAAATATTCATAAAAAGAATAGTAAGAGCCATACTGAGACAAAGTTTTGGGTTTAAACTGCAGTATCACGTGGTACAATATGAAAATGAACATACGGACCAGAATGGGTAGCATAGAGATTAACTTGAAATATAACTGAGGGCGCCGCAATAACATGGTCAAGAATTAGCTGTCGTTGAAATGGAAAGATATTTCGCAAGATAAGAGTAATATAGCACAGGGAATTCTCAACGGTGAGAGAAGAAGCAATAGATTGAGAAAAAGAGACAGAAGCGTCTGTTGTACGGAGCGAAACAGTCATTTCCGGGTGATCCGGTTTGGCTGCTGGCTTAGATTTTCATTTATAACTGTAAGTAGGATGTGCATTACTTGAACATGTTGAACAGTATGGTGACTTCCCTGTATTTGAGCAGTCCTTTGTTTCATGTTGTCCTGCACAGTACCCACATTTGGGGACATTTGGACACTTGGAAGTAACATGGTCTTTGTAGATCTGACATTTCTCACATCTAACTGGAAGATGTGAACTGGTACGAGATGGCTCAACACGATGTCGTTTTTTTAAAGATGTAAGCACCATCTTGGAACAAAGTATCGATCGATATTTGAGACATGGTCAAAACACGAACCATATAAGTTGGACCATTGTTATTTTTGATTCAAAGACATTTTGCTACCTCTATGCCTTCGACTTTAAGCTTCTCTAAGACTTCTTCGTCAGTTATTTCTGGCAGAACGCCTCGAATGACAACAGACATCATCGGTGAACGAGAGGGTGGTGGGTTTTGTTTGATTTTAGTACTCAGGTTGGTAAGCTTAGCATTTTTTCAAATATTTCGTAGCTGGCTTAGTTACGAAGCGTGATACCGAAGCCTTCATCATCAGACTTAATAATAATACCATTCCTGGTAAACACAATCTCTTTGACACTAGCGCGAGGAAGGTATTTCATTATTTGATTAAATATGTGACGGCTATTGCTGTACTTGCTGTCATAATTGGTAAGCAAAAAGGAATGTATCTTTGGTCGTGTGAGAGATGCAACAAAGTATGGTTGCATTCCAGAAGTAGATGTCGATGGCTGCGACATATCTGTAGTGCATTGCATTGGTTCTGCTTGTACACGTGGTTTCTGTATGTAAGCAGGCGAACGGGATCGAGAGCGTTTGTCTACAGATTCGGCACTACTTTCCGATAATAGTCGACCGCGTCGGTTCTTGCGACGATCCCTTCCTGTTTCTTTCGAGGGGTTACTGGTGGATGGCACAACTATCCCTGATAACCGATGCATGATCCAAAGGGATCAAGGCAATGGAAACAGGAAATACTCAGCAGTAGGTAGTATATAGGCGAAGAGCACCCCGTACTAATACGTGCTACAAAAGTCAGAAGAGTTGGTCAGAGTATGACTGTAAACTATGACCTTCAAAAAATTTAGAAAAAGACCTCCAGAAGATGAGGATCTTCTGTCAGACTCCTAAGTAGCGTATCTGTACCGTTCTCACAAGTACGTCTGCAATACTTGATCACGGCTTAGTACAGTAGCTAACTACAAGAGGAGTTAGGTTCGAAGTGAGAATTAAAAGCGCCTGAGCTCTAACCTATAATTTTAGCTTTCAAATCTTTCATTTACGGTGATTTCACGTTTAACAGAGACAAACGTTTTAAGTATTTGTACTTGAAATAGTCTAAATTACTTAACTATATCTTTTTCATAAAGTTTATGATATAAAATTATTGTTCAAAGCCTTTGTATTTTAATAAGCCTTCTCCAAAATCAATGCATGTGAATTGTGCTTCCATCTTTCGAGTTCTTTTAAACTATATGTTTGTGGTCAATCCTTTCGACAATGAGATCTCGGAAACTACAGGCTCTAGAAAGATGACGTTTTCACTGATCGATTGCAAATTTTGCGTAGATTGTTCAGTCTAATTGAATATTTGAAAAGCATGGCCATTATTTCTTTCTTACATTTTTAGGGTACACTGGAAGCGTTGAAATTAAAAAAAAAAAACCTAAAGCATCATATCCTAGGCGTTATACATTCCAACACCATATTGTTGTAAATTGGGGTTGTATATCTCTCAGGCGTTTGTTTCATGGCCAAATAATAATGAAAAAGGAAGGATAACCATTTCTCGAGTCTAAGATAAATATTTATATTTTGAGTGTTTTGCCCAATGAACACCATATATAACTGACATTATAATTAATTGTATATGTAATGCATTTGCTTATTACATACTGTGTGCAAGAAGAAAGAAAACACTGGTCATTCATGAATTAGAAACTCCAACCGGAAGTGGGCTCAAATCTTGCAAACGGTGACAGATATTGAGAAGAAAAATAATCGATAAAATCTTCCCTTTATGATACCCCTTGCCATTTTTTTAATACTTCTTTCACTTGTGTCTGTAAAGGGACATGCACAGATGTTGTGAGGAATGAGACGGATATTTATGCTCATATGCGAATGATGCGCTGTGTAGAGAGCGCAGGTTCAGCTAGTCTATATATTAAAATGGAAGGTTTATGTGTTTATCTCCAATTCTTTCGACAATGAGATCTCGAAAACCACACGTGCTAGAAACGTGCCGTTTTCGCTGGTCGATTCCAAATTTTGTATAGATTGTCCAGTTCTCATTCGAATTTTTCAAAAACCGTACAGTTATTGTTCTATTCAACATTTTAGGAACCGTTTTGAGCCAATAAGATTAATATTGTTGCAGGCCGAAACTACGGTGTAGGCATCCAGTAGAACAGTTAAGTATGGCAGGTTGACGGACATTGCAGACGCATTGCTTAAATCTGAATGGCAAAACCTATTGCATGCTGGCAACTTCAAAGGCTTTAAGAGAAGCAATGAGGTGTATCCGACGGATATGGATTTACTAGAAAAAATATTTCCACTTAATATCGTGTAACTCCTACAAATTTGCTACAAACTCTCTCCAACATTTATACATAGAAATTCACTTCCTTTGTGAGTCTCCTATTACTTGTGTGAGTAAGGAGATATGCACGGTGGGAAAGAAATTCATGGTCAAAGCAGAACGATGCGCTGAGTAGACAGCGCAGGCTCAGCTAGTCTATCTAATAGAATGGTACAATAGCAATTCAAAGCGCCCGAGCTCCAACGTATAACTATGGCTTTCAAATCTTTCATTTACGGTTATGTGTGATTTCACGTTCAACAGAGACAAACATTTTAAGTACGAGTACTTTAAATAAATCAGTTAACTAGATCTTTTTCATAAAGTTTATGGTACAAAATTGTTGTTCAAAGCCTTTGTATTTTAATAAGCCTTATCTAAAATCAATGCACATAAATTGTGCTTCCATCTTCCGAGTTCTTTTAAACTATACGTTGTAGAAGTTTATATGTTTGGGGTCAATCCTTTCGAGAATGAGATCTCGGAAACTACAGGCTCTAAAAAGATGACGTTTTCACTGATCGATTACAAATTTTGCGTAGATTATCCAGTTCTAATTGAATATTTAAAAAGTATGACCGTTATCTCCTTATTACATTTTTAGGGTACACTGGAAGCATTGAAATTTAAAAAAAACTAAAGCATCATATCCTACGCGTTATACATTCCAACACCACTCTGTTGTATATAGGGGTACATACGTTTATTTCATGTCCAAATAATAATGAAAAAGGAACGATAACCATTTCTCCAGTCTAACCAGTAAGATGAATCTTTATTTTTGGAGTGTTTTGCCCAATGAACACCATATATAACTGACATTATAATTAATTGTGTATGTAATGTATTTGCTTATTACATACTGCATGCAAGAAGAAAGAAGACACCGGTCATACATGAATTAGAAATTTCAATCGGAACTAGGTTCAAATCTTGCAAACGGTGAGAGATATTGAAAAAATAATTTTAAAAAAACTATTCTTGCCGATTTTTATCAAGACGTGTTTCACATGTGTCTGTAAACAGATGTTGTGAGAAATGACATGGAAATTCATACTTATATGTGAATGATGCGCTGTGTAGAGAGCGACGGTTTAACTAGTTACATAATTAGTTTATAAACTGCTGTATTATTTGTGTTGAAGTTTTTGCCAGTGAGTATATATACACGATCCTTATAAAGCAGGCCAGTTCTGTTTCACTATGTCATTTTCTGGTATTTCTATAAAACTTGTCAGTCATTTTTATAGTAGTTTATAATTCAACAAAGTTCTAGCTCTGGGTGTAATGTACACTCTAAGAATTATAAATATACATATTTGTTGCGTTATCATGGTTAAAGCTGGTTATATTTGTTAAAATAGGGGTAAACTACGAACCAGATTCGAATGTTTTAAACTGAATTATGGCTAATTTCATTTTGAAGGTAATCAGAAATAAATCCCTATAGTTAATGACGCATACAAGAATTATATTGGGAGGGGAACTCCTTTCCCTGGGACAAATTCAATGAGAATAAATTATATTGAAATTATTAAAATTATATAAAGTTACATACGCCAGCTGTATGTTAGATGCATATATCTGTATGTGAGATCCTGACCACTTATATACAGTTCTTTCGTTCGTACAGAAAGTACGTTTATTCGAAACATTTATATGAAAAGTATATTTTAGTTATACGTTTTTTAGTTGTAACTTAAGTCCAAAAATTACAGGATTTACTCATGTAACCTACGTTTTTACGTACGCCATATACATTTTTTCTCTGTACAATTTCACAATACGCCCTATGTCCGCCTCTCATGTTAGTGTATAAGATATAAGAAATTTACAGCATTCAATGTAAGGTCTACTGAAAACTTTTTAATACAGTAAGCAGACACTTTTGATCGATGTAAACCAACTTTTAAATTAAAAATTGATTGATTCAAATGACTGGACCAAACCACATGTTCAAATTAAATATAACAAATTTGATGTTTTTTTTTTTAATTAATTTAGTTAATTATAAACAAATTAATTTAAGTTGTTGGCCAATGTAATGACTGTTAGTTAATATTCTATGTTTAAACGCATCGTTGGATGACTAACAGTTAATGAAAATATAATGAAACTAATTGCAGATCTGAAGTGAAGTGATTCAAATAAAAGCGTATAGATATAATTAAATTCTACTAAAATTTTCCTCAAGAATGTCTTAAAATTCACTTAAATTAGGAATATTATTAACAAATGTGCTGTCCATCGGCGATTAGGAGCGTGGAGGTAATTGCTGCTCCCACTTTTTTGGCTTTACACTATAACCTAACTACATGCCCCCTTTCTATTAATAGTGTTTTGTCCCACTTTTTAGTAATCATACCCAATTTCCGTCACTGGTACTTTCCATTACAAGCGAAAGGATCCGTCTTCTTGCGCAACTACAATTGATCGCGGAAAGTAAGATAAATTTAACGCTTTATTAAAATTGTTGTTATAGTTATTTAGTATACTAAATATTAAATTTGTCTAAAAAAAAATAGAGAGAGGTTTGCACGTATGTTATATGGGAACAACATATAATAAAATGTAGGGTTGTTACAACTAATTGTAGCTGTTTCATGAATTTGGCGTAGATACGATATTTGGCATATTATCACGAAGCTTTACCATATTATAGACCTTAATTTATTTAATTTCGAACTTATAGTAGTCAAATTCGGTCCAAACATTAGCTATTCACAACTCTCTATCCTCCAATTCAACTCAGATTAGGTTATTTTCAAACAAAGTTAAAATATTCTGAACTACTAGTTTGTTTAAATTTTACTACATGTTGGTACAAACATCCAACTGCTTATTAAAATGAATTGAGAACTACCCAATCTTTGTTCAGATTTTTTTTCAAATGATTAAACTGTTAACTCATTAAAGACACTTTGAACCAAATCCATTCGTTCGTTTAAACTTATTTTTTTTACTATATTTGTTTCACAACTTATGAACCAATGATTTGAAGCAATCTAAGTCAGAAGAGTTTCCATACTGATTCAGAAAATAAACAGGTTTGTTTTATTTTAAATTTTCATTTCTCTCAGTGTAAAGATCTCGTCGAAGTGTATGTTTTTAATACTCATATTTCACTGTAAGAAAGCGTAATTATAAGGAATTAAGCAGAAAATAAAAAGAAAAATGTAAACAAAATTGTATGTTATACGAAACTGAAAACAATTAAATATCAATTAATTTCCAAGCTCTAGTAGCTAAAATACCATTAAAGTAACACACTACTAAGTAGGAAGTTGCGTCAATTATTAGCTATATAAATTCTCCTGACAGTGATGGACATGCTACTTATTAGCATAGTAATACGATATAACTTGAGTTAATTTTGAGTTTAACGTCCCTTTCAACAGCGAGGCTATATGAGACTAGACCTACTGATTAACGTGGAATCCGAACCACATGACTCCCACCGGGAAGCGAACCCGGGTCTTCCACGCCAAAGACACGTACACTAACCGTTTAGCCACAAAGGAGCTCAGTAAAACGATTGAGTCGTTCGTGAAATAAATTATTTGAATGTCAGGTATTCATTGTTATTTAATATTTTGCGGTAATATACCTTAAGTTAACGTTTACCTCGGAAAGATTGATAGTAACCACACCACAAAGGTTGAGAAATGCTTCAATGGAATACTACAAATTAACATGAACTATTATGAGTGTATTCCTATTTCCTGCAAATGGGTGTCATTTCAATTTTGGTGTTAGGTATGTTCTGTTTTGAACCTGCATAAGTTTTCAAGTAAGTGTTGGTACAGTCCCCATCATGACGAGATATAATAAAATGTTGAAAAATATTCAACATAGCTGGTACCCTGGATTGAACTAGAACTTTTATGGCTGGAAAGCAAGCACACTAAAACAAGCAGTACAATGATTGTGCTATTTAGACTTAGTATGTGAGCATTAATGGGGAAATAGGATTATTAGGTCTATTAAATTTAAATATGTGTACAATCTGAGGTTTGAAATAATACACAAAGACAGAAACATTAGGCTATGTATTGTGGTTTATCACATTTTCTTTTTCACGAGTAATGTTAAAGTCACGTGAGAAAAATAGTGACTTTCTGAACCCATTTTGCTACAAGTTCTTGTAAGATTGAGAAGATACTTAAAATAACAAGCAGCAGGTGCTCGAAATAGCAAAAACTTTTCAGCGAATTTCGATACTCAAACGCAAATTTTTGCTCAGTTTTATCAGCCAGATATCGAGATAGTATCTTGTTGAAGGTCAGGATTATTACTTTTTATCTTAAATATACCTAGTAGATACCTCTAGCCTCTATGCTGGTGATAATTTCTTCTAAAAATATTGTATGGGTAGCGTGGGACAAAACAAAATATCAGAAAGCTGCACTTGGACATTATTTGGTGAAGGAGTGTTCTTAACAAGAGTGAAATGAATTTATCTTTGCTATTGAGGACATGTTTATTCATATTCGACCGGAGAGAACCAAGTGCCCGAAAGTATGTCTGGACGTAACATTGCCTTAACCTTCCTTCTTTCCATTCTCTTGCTTTCTCTCTCTTTTCTAAATACCCTGACATTTTTAGTTTGGCGAGAATTGGTCACACCCTATTAAAAGTCATGTTATACTTCTCTTTTTAATATCAGAACATGAACAATTCTAAAGGCATGACTTCATGTTTATAACCATCTCGACCTCTGGGGGAGACTAATATGCAAATATTAAATTTAATGTTAAATTCGTAGACGAAAGACATCATGTTCGATTGGATTGGGTTGGAATTTAGCAACCTCTTAAACACCGAGGCTATATGAGAAGTGGAATCCAAACTGCATGAGCTCCTGCCGAGAATCGAACAGATGTCCCGCGCCAGAGAAGCGTACACTGACCATATAGCCAAGGAGGAGCTCTCATCATTTGCGAATTCTGATTAGGAAGTATTGGATTTAAATAGCTTTTTCTCTATGTACTGAAAATTAATTATGAATTTTAATTAGGAAATAATATCTCGTTTTGTGCAATAGAAAATATTAATTTAGCCGAAATCATGTATTGTATAGAAAGACTGAAACTAGATTGGAATGATGATTTCTGGTGAGTCTACCAGCAAATCTCAGCAACGATTCGCGAGGACAACACAAGAACAGGTTTCCTCTTCTGAAAACAATAAAACCAGACAGATGAGAAAGCCTGGAAAAGGCAAGATACCACCTGCTGCTCGAAAACTCTTTCATCTGACACAGGCCATACATTGACGCATTTTTCCGCCGTAACCATAAACTTTCATGCGCTAGTCTTGTTAAGGCCAACATACACTAGCGTATTTTCAGCGCGTATTTTCGGTCCGTAAAATGATGTCGTAAATTTCGGTCCGTAAGTTGGCCCATACACCTAGCGTAAAAATAGGCGCGTAAAAGAAGAAGAAAAAGAAGCGGTCATTTTTCGCTCTGCCTCTTGCCTGTTGTTTGAGCACATGATCGTTTTCCAGTTTACTCAAATTGCTTGAACAAGATGGATCTATCTAAGGCCATGGTTTTAAGTGCAGGTGCTATAAACATTGTGTTGTTAAGTAAAAGAATAAAAAGAAAGCATAGAAGAAACAGACTGGGAGCCACACCGAAAAGGATTAAAAATTCACATTTATCTATATTACGTCCAAGCAGCTCAATCCATTTGGCCAATTTTTGGTACAATCTTAGATCATTGTACTTAGTGATCTGAGATCACTAAATATTTATATAAATCGTACTTCGAAGGAGGAGGACACAGGACAGGGAAAAAGTTATATTCAATTTTTTACGATGTAGATTGCTAACATTTAAATTTCTAAAAAGACACAATGATGATTTAATACAATATGAACGAGCTTGATGTGTGGTTTCCTCTTACCCTTCCGAAATAAGCCTATTGTTTGGAACTGCAGTTTACAAAGAATAAGGGAGTAAAGGAGTGTTCCGATAGTTGAATAATTGATTGATTTTTTTTTTTTTTTTGTTATACAATGTTTTAGACTGTTGACTTTGGTCGTTAAAAAGTGGGCTACTGAATGATAAATTCAATTTAAAGAAAGTATGATTTATTAATGGTTGCAGCTTTTGTTTTTTTTCTTTCTTACAAAATTAACGAAGAATATAGTAGTAACAAATAAAATAAATTATCCCCTCACTGGATACCAATTTTTACTACCTTATCCACAGTTCAAAAATAGCCCAGAAAGAAAAAATAAGACTTATACAACACAACTACTTCTAGCCCCATTGTTTAGAAATAGTTTGATCCTTGTTACCTCGGCTTTTGTAAGTTGAAAGGATCCTCCCCGCTGCTTCCACCTACCTTTTTTATTTCAAAGTTTATCTTGCCATTTAGTTTTTATCTGGTTGTTAAAAATCATTTAAATATTTATTTATTGAAAGGTTGGGTGTTAGCGGACTTAGATAATTTCATCACCGGAATTTTCGTCATCGGTAATTTTGTCACCAAAATATTAGCATGTAGGTTATTTCGTCACCGGAAATTTCGACATAGTAATTTCGTCACTTGTAATTTTGTCACCAAAATATTAGCATGCAGGAAATTTTGTCATGCTCATTTTTTACCTTTGCTAAACTAAGTAGAGACAAAGTAAACGACCGAAACAGCTAACCTTATCTTAATCAAAGTTAAAAAACAATTCAGTTGGTGTTCGACTCTGGAAAATCAAATTTTCGGATACTCGAAGCAAGAACAAACATAAGTAAAATAACATAATGTCAGCTTCAGCAAATGTTAAAAGCACAGGCAAAATGGGACAGTAATGGATTTATATATCACTATTTACAAAAATTAAGTTTTGGCAATATTAAAATTTCAGAACAGAAAATTAGCAAACAAAATATAACTTGTATTAATGCAATAAATGGTTTACATGTTCATTTTCTACTATTCATAACATTATAGGAAACAGCAAGCAAATTTTTTTTCAAACATTTAGTTCCAGTGTTATACGTTAAGCACAAAGACTAGAACCGTTTCTGAAAAATCTGAAACACTCTTCTAGTTCGCTGTTTGGGTGGTAGCCCACAGCATCTTGATGAAGCACAGCTGAAACCGTTGTTTCAACTTGTTGAATTTCATGAATAAGCTTCCAAATAGTTGCGTGGGACATTCCTACTAGATGATGAAACTTCCAGTTCCACAATTCACAAATAGTATTTATCATAGAATTGCTGTTAAAGGTAGCTTGGTGAACATTCCAATTTTCTGGGGGATATAGACGGAGCACATTACGCAAACAAATATTCCCAGACCGAGTTTTAACACGGTGATACGTGTTTGACACGTAAGTGCTAACAACATAGTCCAGAAGTTCCAGCTTTTCCTCCGAAGTCACTTGTATTAATCGATGCACATCTGCTATTGGAAGAAATGCAAATCTGTTTATTTTCTCGCAAAATACACGAAAATTTTCATTGCTCTTGTACCGTTCTAAGAGTCCAAGCTCTTGGACCTTCCTCCATGTTGACTGAGTCAAGTGAAAAAATAACGCTATAAACGAGTTGAATCTCCAAAAGTTGCATTTGCAGCCAGCAGTCACGTAGCCAGGATTTCGTGAAGGGGGGGGTCCGAGACATGAAATACTGTGGTCATCACACCAGGGGCTCGATCATTCTAAACTATTTTACTGGAACATATACTGGTTCGTTTAGCCAGGATTCCGTACGGGGGGGGGGGGACGTGACATGAAACACTGAAGGCCCAATCAATCTAAACTACTTTACTATCGACATATATTGGTTTGTTAGGACAATAAAATGAGAATATGTTGGTAAGTATTTTAATAACAAACTACGAAGAAATCTCGAGTAAAATAATAGGCCTAATAATAATAATAATAATAAAAAGTATTGAAAATGATTTTACAATATTTACGCTCTTCCTCTGTTCATTCAAATATAACGATTTTCCTTTCATTACGACCTCAACTATTACAAAAAGACGACCCGCTCGGGAGAGTAATGCTGCCGGAAGTACGTTTTTTGTGCGCTAATCTAGCCAGCTGTTTTATGCGCTATCCTAGCCAGTTGTTTTAAGTTGGTCACAAAATTTATCATGGAGTACAAGGGGAACAAAACGAGCCCTGCGGGACTTTTAACCCGTTCCTACTACTACTACTTACTACTTGTCTGCACAAAAGTAAGTAAATCACTTTTTAAAGTATAATTTTCATATTATTTTAATTTAAAAAATGTTATAAAAATGTGAAAAAAATTTAAAAAATTCCTCGGGCCGGGTTTGAACTCACGCCAAAAGGTATTTTCATTATTAGCATATAGTGCTAACCAACTCGGCCACGAAGACCGACAATAGCTACTGTTTGATTTCTGCTATTTAAATGCAATGTTGTAAGAAATGGAAAACTGCAACCAATCAGAACTGTGTTTTTCGTTCCTACTTCCGGGAGCATTACTCTCCTGAGCTAGTCCTATAAAAAGTACATATTCACTATTATAAAAAGTACACTCATGTCCAAAATGATTGTCGCATATCTATGACCGTCTTCTTGAAAAATATAATTTGATAATGATTTTGCAGGGTACTTTTAATACTGATACCATGTGTATAATCGAGAAATGTATAAACCCTATTTGTGGTAAATTTCATAGGAAAATAATTATAAATACGAAAATTAGAGTGAGTAAAACGAAATGTTGCTAAATGGACAAGAAAGTTTTACTTTTGTTTTATTGTTCTTATTTACTGCTCTTTTGACAAAATTTGCCACTTACATGTATTTGCTTATTATACACATACTAACATTGTAAGAAATACCGGGCGAGTTCGTTATCAAATTATACTCGTACAACAACACATTTATAGACATGCGACAATAATTTTGGACTCGAGTGTACAAACTCAATAATGTCTTGTCAAATATTTTACAATATCTGTGTTCCTTTCTCTGTTGAATCAAATGTTAACATAACTTTCTTTTCACATAAATTTTTGTTTTTATTATTCCTTCAACTACTGTCTGTTCCAAATGACAGGAAGTAGAAAATTGTTTTTGAAGTAACATGTTTGATACTACAAGGATGCGATGACGAAAAATTATGATCAAAAATGTTCATGCTGTTACACAACCAGCATTATGCTTTCAGAAGCTTGGAATCTCCCTGACTAGTAGCAGAAACTCTAAGAATTGCGTTACTTCCGAAAATTTTGAATTCCCTGACTCTTCCAGGATATCCTTCTCACCTCGCCACCATGTATTGCAAGTAATACAAATCTCCTTATAAAAAAGAGTAACCAAAAGCTTTCTGTAGTTTTTTTTAATTTTTAACGCCGATTCTTCTTTTTTTCATTTCATTTTGTTTTATCCTTCCTTATTTTTTTCATTTTTGATCTCGAAGGGGGGGGGGGTCCGGGTTGACATAGCATTTACGCTATATCAAAATCCATTACCATAGTTACAGGTCCGGATATTCACTAAATTCACTGCACTGATGCACCACCGCACGAAACAGTTCTTCATATGAATTTTGTGCCTTGGTGTACATTAGGGCGTATAAGCCTACCTAGTAAAGGAAGTCTCACTTCAAATAACATACTTTTTTTTGGAGCCATTGAAAAGTTGGCGTTCACCATCCATGTTTTACTTTTTAATAACTTCATAAAGCTATATTTAAAGGAAACGTCCAGAAATATTTATACGTTTTTCTTCCTTTATAGAAATTTGTTCTCTTCACATATATCCAATAACAATTTGCCAATGTTTACTCAGAGTTGAAATATAATATAATTCTTTTAATAGCTCCTAAAAAAAAGGCCACTCTTTTCAAATGACTCTGTTAATTTAGAAGGTCCAAGCGTTTGGGCTCAGAGAACGGTAGTAGGGTATGAATGTATGTTCTGCAGACACTTTTCCCCTTCCATCCCCCTAACTGTCAAAAAAATTATGAAGCCACCATTGACTATTGTACTTTAACACAGAGGGATAACCCAAAGTGAGATTGAATAGGCTTTTATGACATTTAAAATCACAAAAACTTACATCTAAAATATTACAATGGAATCCTACACGTCCCCTCCCAATATTTTTCGACCAACACAAAAGAAAACACAGAACATTTAACATAAGGTTCAACTAACTATACATAGCGCAAAGTATATAGATGAGAATCGTGAATAAGATAGAATACTTTAAGCCAACACACATGATGTTGAAAAAGAAATAAACAATCTACACCTGGATACAAAAAATCACTAAATCTAGTTACAAAATTACAAATAAATCACTAAATCTAGTTACAAAATTACAAAAAAATCACTAAATCTAGTTACAAAATTACAAAAATCACTAAATCTAGTTACAAATTAAAATTTGCTAAATCTAGTTACAAAAATGAAAAATCACTAAATCTGGTTAAAAAAATCACTAAATCTGGTTATAACCGGTTTTGACTTCAAAAATCACTAAATCTGGTTACAGAAATCACTAAATCTACTTACAAATTTTAAAAAATCACTAAATCTAGTTACAAAAAATCACTAAATATAGTTACAAAAAATCAAATATCTCCACTATTAAGAATGTATTAAAGAAATGTAAAAGGGGTATAAATACTGATTCTAAAACAATTATTTTCATGTTACTGGTTACATATGTCTAAGGATAAAATTACAAAAACACTTTTATGACTTAAAATATCATAAAGATAATTAAATTTTACTTAAAACTAAACCATACATAATTACTCACTAACACCTATCAACTACACTACACATAAAAGTTAATTAAATTTTACTTAAAACTAAACTATACATAATTACTCACTAACACCTATCAACTACACTACACATAAAAGTTAATTAAATTTTACTCAAAACTAAACTATACATAATTACTAACACTTATCAACTACACTACACATAAAAGTTAATTAAATTTTACTTAAAACTAAACCACACATAATTACTCACTAACACCTATCAACTACACTACACATAAAAGTTAATTAAATTTTACTTAAAACTAAACCACACATAATTACTCACTAACACCTATCAGCTACACTACACATAATTACATTTTAACTATATCTTATAATGCCCCCAAGCTAATGTACTTACACTACCTTTTAGTATATATCTTTTGTCATCACTCGGATCTAATGCTAACTTATTTACAGCTATGGTATACACATCATGCTTACAACTTGGGATTAGATTTATATTTTTGTATGTTTTCGTATCATTGAATAGGGTTCGCTTATAATCATTAAATTGTAACTCTTTTGCTACTACACATTTCGTTATTCCTTTTGCTTTTTTCTTCTCTTTATTTTCAACTTTAAAGGCATACATCTTTGATCTTAACCCAATAAACTCTGTCTTTATTTTACCATTGTTTTCATCCTTCATCTTTCCTAATACTTTTTTGTTTACTAGTGGTATTCCATATTATCCTTTCTATATTCACTTGTATCAAATAGATCAACCATTTCATTTAAGTCTTTGTAGAAGTCATCTGTATCAATTTCATATATAAAACTATCAGTATCCATGTAACATAAGTCTATATCGATATCGTATTTAGGTTTCATAATGTTGTAATGGAAGTCATACATTAATAGTTTTGACAAATCTAGCACACTCATACCAACATATATTGGTTTGTTGAAGGTCAATTTTTCTTTTTCATATGTATCGCACACAAATCTTCAGTAAATATTGTTCTGTAATCAAAGTTCGGTTTCGCTATTAACTTTTCCACCCTCATTGGATCACTTTCTAAGGTAATAGATGGTCTCTTTCTAATGTTTTCCATTGTTTTACCAAATACGCTATTGTTCATTAACTTGTAAAAATCTTTCTCGAAATCATTCTTAGCTCTTGTTCTCATATTTGTATTTAGATCAATATATTCCTTTAACCAGTTTGATTGCTTGAACTCCAATACTCTGTGAATTTTCTTTAGCATCATCCCAAGTGACATATATAGTTTTAAGTTTCTGTAGTGAATAACATATCTTTCTTTGTTGTAAAGCGTTGTTAATAATTTTGAATGTTTCGATCCTGGTGGACACATATTTTCTGGAGATAATGGTAGATCTGAGTGTTTATTATGTAAGTATTCTGGATATTCTAAATCAACTTCTAATATGTAGCCAGTTTCTGAATCATCTGGAATATTCATTATGTTTATGTAAGGTTGAACCCATTTAAAGTCTTTGTAAGGCATGTATTGACTCATAGCCCATCCATATAAATTATTTGCATCTAGATAAGCTAAATACTTTGAAGGTTCGTCTTTGTTATAACTTTTCATATACTTATTATTTGCTTTTACATATCTCTTACTACATTGTGAAATTCCACCTCTTATACCTTTCTCTATCATTAATATTTTGTCATAGTCAGTTAACATTTCTAGTTTGATCTTAGTCATCTTTAACATTGAATCCCACGATAAACCAGGAGCAGTGAAATACCAAGCAGGATCTAAACCATATGCTTTTAAACACACATCTCTAAAACTTTCAAATACATCAGCTAATATTAATACATCTGTCTTGTTATAAAGTTCTGTATATTTACCTAGATTTTTAATATTGAATGACTTCCAAACATTTTTCGTATGCTCAAATTCTTCATCACTGATGTGGGTTTTAGTAAGTTTATTAAAGAACATTTCTTTTGAAGGTAGTTTTGTTTCTTCTAATCTTTCAATTGAGTCAATATAATCACAATAATGGGTACACACCTTTTTTAATTACTAAATCTAATAAATCATTAGGGAAATACTTTGACGTTTCTCTATATTGTTCTTTTGTAAGGTTTTTTGCTAGTTCTGCTAAACTCCTTGACATAAACCTAAATGAATCTAGAAATCGTAAGTTAATCCCATTCTTTTTATCAACTTTCACATATTTCGAGTATGTTATATATTTTTCTTCATTGTTTGCAATTAGTTTTATTTCATTCTTATCATAAGCAAGTTCTTTAACAAATAGGTGAGTATCATAACCACTTAAGTTGTGAATAAATACTAAAATAAAATTAGGATTTCGATAGCTTAAGTTACAATAACTGTGAGCTACACCTCTAAACTTTCCAGTTAAATGATCATGATCTCTTACTTTTGCTTTATTTTTATTTATCTTATACAAACACTTTTTTAGGTCATGCTTCAATCCTGTTATCTTTTCACTCATATCATCTCTATCCTTATAAAACTGTATTTTCCCCTTTAATATATTTATTTTTTTTCTCAACAGCTGGTGGTAAGTCATTCAAGTTTTTCCCACATATATGACAAGTATCGGAACTGTTATAAGCTTCTATTTCCTCCTCACTAAGCGGGGTCATATCAACTACCCTGTTATATATTTCCATAAATTATATTGCTTGTTTTTGTAACGTTTCAATAAATACTTTTGCAGCATCTAGACCTATATAACTAACAGGGGCTTTATAGTTCCCATTTGAATATTTGACATAGTAACAAAAACTCATTGGTTCATGCTTTTGATATTTTACTGTTTCACTACAATTATGCTCTATTGTTAACTTACATAAGATACATTGAAAGTCAGCAATTATCACAAATGGAACTCTTAATGAACGATTATAGTTTTGAAACTCTATTTGATTGTCGTATGGGTTTGGAAGTTCTATTCTAACCGCCTCATGCTCCTTACAATATAGCTCATGGTTTTGCAACTGCTTCTCATTTCGAAAGTGCCTCGTTAAACATCTATCACAAAAGTATAACTTCTCAGTATTGTAGGGTTGGCGTGAAAGGCCAAGTTGTTAGTGCCAGATGTGGAGTTGGCAAACACGGCTATGTGATTAACGCCACTTAGTTGAACTGTTTAGAAAAAAACATTTGAAGATCTGTTGTTTATAACGAGATATGATATGTTGTGTTTGGGTACAGAGAATGTTGAGTCTGTAGTTAATAATTTGTGGATTTATCAGAGGTATCGTTGTATCAGTGATTTGAGAAGTTAATCGAGTTGTGTAGAAGTAATTAATTGTAGTAGGATATTATACATAACGCACGGATTGGTTTTGGGCTCACCAATATGAATTGATTTATCGTAGAGAATTTAGAAGTTATTATGTTGTTAATAAAGAAGAAGCGATTATAACCGTACAAGATTATTATTTTTATTATTTAACAATTGGCGACGAGTATTTGTGACAGAACCCACAAAGTTAAACGATGGCAGAAAACAAATTGGTACCATATTTTGAGCCATTAGATACTGATGAACCCGACGTTGAAACCTACATTGAACGGTATGAGCAGTATTGTCTAGCAAATGATGTACCATCGCACAAAAAAGTATGTATATTATTATCTTTGATTGGAGGCTCGGTTTATAAAATCCTGAAGGAGCTAGCAGCTCCACGCAAAGCACCTGAATTGGATTATGAAACCATTAAGGATCTTTTGATAAAGCACTTCCAGCACACATCGAACTTCATAGTCGAGAGATATAAATTTCATAATATGAAACAAGAACATGGTCAACAATTTCAGGACTATATTCTACAGCTAAAGAAACAAGCAAATCGTTGTAAATTTGGAGCCTTCCGAGAAGACGCATTGAGGGATCAAATAGTATGTGGTATCGCCAGTGAAGTTGCACGAAAGAAGATGCTTTCAGTGTCTGATTTGACTATGCATTCTGCTATAGATATAGCAAATCAGGTAGAATTGCTTGAAAAAGAAGTCACCATATTTTATAACACAGACACACGATTGGGACAAATACGAAATCCAGCAAATCGTTGCATTTCCAATAAAAACAATTTTTGCAGTAATTCATCACGGCAGACATACGGTTGTGCGGCATGTGGAAGACAACATCCCATACACCAGTGTCCAGCGCGAGATGCACGATGTAGAAGTTGTAATGCATACCATCACTTTGCTAAGTGTTGTCCAAAAAGAAAAATGTACTCCTCAAACAAAGAAGTTAATGAGATACCAATTGTGGAAGACAAACACATGGAGGATCGAAATTTGTTTAGTGAAGAAGAAATTCGACAAGCTTTGGATAATTTTGCTATGGATCCAGCAGAAATAAAAGAAGAAAATTGCTATATTATGGACGATTTTATAATAAACACTCTACATAATAGCAAGTCAGAACGACGGATGCCCGAAAAGGAAAGCAGACAATGTCAGTTGGTCACGAGAATTGCTGAAGTAGATTATGAACAGAAGTTTAGCAATGTTCGTTATAATCAACATCGGATGAAGCCGGAATACAGATGCCTTCAGTACATTCCTACAGAGGCACCAGGAATATGTAATCAAGAACAAATGAACGGTATTTCTCAGGACAGGACAGAATTCAGGGTAGCTGAATACGAATATACAGGTTCTTCGCAAGACAAGAAAGGTTTCAATTATGTAGATCAGACGGGGCAAGGTCAAATATGGAACAGGCAGCCAATAGAAGAAAAAGCAAAAGGTTGGGTTGTGAATCAGGAAGTAGCTTTGGAATCGGAAAAGATAGAAGAGTCGAATATATGGTTGTTGGCAGGTGAAAGAGAAGATAGCAGCTATAATCTTAAAAAGAAGAAAATGGAAGGTAAATTTGGTAGAGACTACACTCTATGGAAGGAACTGATATCGATGACAGGAAGATGGCACAAAAAAGGGGTCACAGGACGGAATGAAGCTGAAGACCGTCCAAAGGCAGATGAAATGAAGAAAGATTGTGGAAACCAGAGATTCAGTAGTGAAATCACAGGTAGAAAAGAAGAAAGTGCTGAGACTGATGAATTAGAAGAAAAAGACCGTGCAAAGGCAGACGAAGTGAAGAAGGATTGTGTGGAAACCGGAGAGTCAGTAGTGTTGATGTCTCGAAGAGAAGTAGTAAAAAAAAAAAAAAAAAAAAAAAAAGGAAGGGAGAATGTTGTAGGGTTGGCGTGAAAGGCCAAGTTGTTAGTGCCAGATGTGGAGTTGGCAAACACGGCTATGTGATTAACGCCACTTAGTTGAACTGTTTAGAAAAAAACATTTGAAGATCTGTTGTTTATAACGAGATATGATATGTTGTGTTTGGGTACAGAGAATGTTGAGTCTGTAGTTAATAATTTGTGGATTTATCAGAGGTATCGTTGTATCAGTGATTTGAGAAGTTAATCGAGTTGTGTAGAAGTAATTAATTGTAGTAGGATATTATACATAACGCACGGATTGGTTTTGGGCTCACCAATATGAATTGATTTATCGTAGAGAATTTAGAAGTTATTATGTTGTTAATAAAGAAGAAGCGATTATAACCGTACAAGATTATTATTTTTATTATTTAACAAGTATGTTTTGTCACTTGACTTCTTATTAATCGTGATAAGTCTTTTATCCAACAAAAATGACTGTTTTTTTTTCATCTTTTACATATAATAAATTGATATGAGTTTCCGGCTTATTTTTTGTGATTTGAAGTGGATATACATTATAGTTCTTGTCATAGCTGTAAACACTGATGGAGATATTACTTCTTGTTTCAAATTTTTGAATATCTTTTAATTGTACAGGAAATTCAATGTTATCACAATACTTCTTTTGCAACTCATTAACAAGCTGTTTATAATGCGATAGTCTTTGATACTGAGAACATCTGTCTATAGGTTTTAAATAGCTTGCAATAGAATACAAGAAACATTTATTGTCTTTATTTTTAATATTAATCACTGCTTTCTTATCTTTAATTGGTTTAGGAAGTTCAATATAGGAAGAAGCTCTTAATGGTACATACTTGTTTAATATGATTTGTAAATATTTAATTTGATGCAATGTCCATCCTGATCCTCTACCTTGAAATTCTTCCATTTCTCTACATAGTTTTTGTTTTGCATGATGTATATATTCATTTAAGTCAGTTGATTCTAATATTCTCTCGTTCGATGTTTTGAAATTGCGTTCTTGTATTTCTTTATCTTTTATATAATCACAAATGAAAACAAGGTTTACTTTAACTGGATGAAATTTTAATTCTTCTTTAATTTTGTTAATAGCAACTCTCTCACTTGTATCTAAAAATTTATTGGGTCTTTATATCCTCCTATGTTTTCAACTTTAATAGTTTGTAAACGCTTCTTTAATGCTGTTTCTTCTAATTCTACTTTTATAGGTATACGTGTTGGTTTTGATTCTTCAATCACAGCATCTTCAAATGGAAATATCCTTTTTAATTGTTTACTTTTTACTTTTGGTTCTTGTTGTTCTGGCTTTGTATTTTGAAAAATATCTTTATTATTTTTCTTGTTTAGTTTTCTTATAAGTTGATCTTTTCTTAACGTTCTATAATTTTGTATATTTAATTTTCTCGCTTCTTGTTTAAGCTGTGTTACATTCAAGTCACTATAGTTATCCACATTGTAGAATGGTAGTTGTATAAGGTTGTCATGTTCAATAAGTTTGTCAATAAGTTCTGTTTTTCTTAATCGGGAATAACCTTTTATCCCCTTCTCCTTACATCGTCGCCTTAACTCCACTGCAGTAAATCTAATATAATTACTCATCTTTTAATATATATATAAAATCCTACTACTCAATTTTTTATATTCGCCGGATTATTTATGTTCATTTTTGAACTATTTTTACTTCCATTTATCCTAATACAACACTTAACATTGTACACTCCTGCCATTGTCTACATATTACGCGTTGTATTAGAACACGACTTTGATGAGAATAACCCATCAAAGTTATATATACACATATTAAAATTAAATCATTTTGCAAACTTACTCATCATCGTCATAATCATCACTACCATATTTATATTCATCATCGTCATAATCATCACTACCATATTTATATTCATCATCACTACTCAAATCAGATGTTTTTTGTTGCATTATTAATAATTCTTTTTCCTTTAACAGTATTTGCTTCTCTAATAGTGCTGAAAGAGTTTAAGATCATGATGAATTAGTTTAAGTCTATCATGTAATAAACCAAATTCTTTCTCCATATTTATTATATAGAAAACCAACAAAAATGAGATAAATTTAAAACATCTAAGAATAAAAACGAGCAGGTGAATATGACTAGTGCTAAGGAAATATTATCTTACAAACCTATATTTGATTGTGTATGTAAACATTTAGATATTGGTGGTTATAATGATGAAGACAAAATAAATTTTAGCGTGCCCATAGGTATGTTAGATCATTTGTTCAAAAAAGCCGCTAAAGAAAACAACTCATTTCTTATACAAAACATTCTCTATGCAAACGTTATGAATTTGTCTGATGAGATATTAGATTCACTGACTGATGAACAATGGTTATCTATAGGTTATGATGATTATGAGGAGGAATATAACTATGATCACATTACAGAAGACTTCATACGTAAATATCTACAGAAAGTTAATTTGAGTAAAATATGTTCATGGAAAAAGTTATCAGAAGAGTTTATAAGAGAATTAGCTGATAAAGTTGATTGGGAGAATATTTCGGAAAACCAAGACTTATCAGAAGACTTTATAAGAGAATTTGCAGATAGAGTTGATTGGAAAGAAGTATCAAATCAAAACCTATGTGAAGAATTTATTAATGAGTTTATAGACAAAGTTGATTTTGATGCTATATCTTATGGAAGCAAACTCTCGGAAGTCTTTATACGAAAACATGCAGATAGAGTTGATTGGTGGAGCTTATGTAGGACTCAGCAATTATCAGAAAACCTTATAAGAGATTACGTCGACAAAGTAGATTGGGCAATGATTTCAATATTTCAAAATTTCACAGAAGAATTTATTGCAGAGTTCAAAGACCGCGTTTATTGGGATAACATTTCAATTTATCAAGACCAATCTGTAGAGTTTATATATATATTTAGACATTTTGTGGATTGGAGAGTTATAATAAGAAAATATCATAATTCTGATTTAGGTAGTACCTGTATATTGAATTTAGCATTCGATGTTACAACAGATGGTTTGTTTGACGTTTAACTAATTACCTTTTATGACTATTATATCATAAAAGTCGTAACCTTAATTATTAGATATTAACCTTAATTATCAGATAATAACCTTAATTATCAGATATTAACCTTAATTATCAGATATTAACCTTAATTATCAGATATTAACTGATCATATAAACAATCAATTTCTTTAATCAATTCTTCTTCTGATAGTGATGTCCAAAACTCATTACCCTTACCTTTACGAATATCTAGTTCTTGTTGTATTAGATTGAATAGCTTAATACTGTTAGGATCTCTAAATTTTCATATATTATTACATGATTCGGATATTTTTCTTCTGCTTCATTAAGAGGATTATATATAGACTTTTCTTTTGGCATCTGATAGCATAATAAGGGAAAGGATCATTAGGTTTGTTCTTCTTATACATGATTAGACAATTATCTTTTGAAACATCATCTGTATATGGTGCTGCAATTTCTTTTAAGCTCTCGTTTTGAATTCTCAATCTCTCCATTGTTTGATCTATTTCTTCTACTCTTTTTTGCAACTCTTTTCTTTGTCTTGTTGATACTGTCTAAATTCCTGAGTGAAGTAATTAATAATAATTTCATTACATTTAATATAAAAATCTGGTGAAACCCATCTTGCTATATCAAGTATTAACTCTTTCGGAACATATGTTCCTCGTAGAATATCTAATTGTCCACCTTTAACAATCTTAAAGTCATCCCCACGAATTCGGTGCGATGAATTTATATAAGAAATTAACTCTTTAGATTGTTTATTTTCTAACCATTTATAAAATTTCTTTCCTCCGTCATAACACAACTTAGTAGCATTGAAATATCCTGTACTCTTATCTATAATCAATTTAAAATCACCAAAAATGCCATACCAATAATTACCTTTAATCTGTTCATAGCAAATACCATTTAAACTAAGAGAATTATCCATAGTACTCATATTTATTATATAGAAAATGTTAATTTTTAACTTTATTTCGTTATTACCTTTTTTGGAAATATATGCTATGAGAGTAACGTTTCGTTACCTTTATCTCATTCAAACTAGCCTTTTATGGTTATTATTCCATAAAAGACAAACATTTATATTTACACTACAACATTACTTTTATCTACCCAACTATTATGTGAATCATCAAATCCTAGCCATTTAACGTATACTTTATCACCTTTCTTTCTTAACACCTTTTCCACCAAGTTTTCATCTTTATGTTTCGTCTTTAATAGTTCTGGTTCGTAAAATCTACCTTGTACATCCTCTTCTTCTAAATCTTTAATTCTATATATAGGTGGATTAGATGGAATAACTTCACTAATAACAAATACTTCTGTTGACCAATTAGGTGTATATCCTTTCTCAAATAACCCTTTCGACTTACTTATACGAACATGATCACCTAATTTGTATTTGAGTTTAACACGCTTATATTCTTTCTTATACACTTTCTCCAATATTGTTCGCTCATTCTTCTTATTAACTTCTATAGGCTTTAAACCAATTGTTCTATGTACTCTATTATTACACTCACTAACCAATGTTTGTAATATCTCTATCCATTTATAATTTCCTTGTGTTGTGAACCTTTTCCACATGTTTTGTTTAAGTGTTCTATTACATCTCTCAACAACAGAAGCTTTCTTACCACTATAGGTTGAGTAATCATTAATCTTATTTTAATCCATTAAGTTCTTAAATTCTTTATTGTAAAACTCTTTACCTTGATCAGTTTGTAAGTTACTAGGTTTTCTCATTCTTAATATGGATTCAAATGCTTCTGTAACATTTTTACCACTCTTATCTATAACAGGAACAGCAAATGCATATTTCGAGAACACGTCTATAATCGTTAGCAGATACTTATAACCTTTATTTAATTTGGAAACACCTTTTAATACTCCACTATCCATTTCAACAAGATCAGTTTGCCAAAGATCATCGATACCTTTTATAACCACACTTAATCTGTCAAAGTTTTTTCTAGATGGTTTGTGAATTTCTTCTATAATGTCTTCTCTAATACCTTTACCATCATATAGTCAATCATTCTTTTTAACGAATTGAGTTTTAGTAACACCGCATACAGAACAAATACCTTTCTTTAGATATCTTCCATTCTTTGTTCAATTCTAATGGTATCTTTCTCCGTATCTGTCAATTTCTTACACTTACATCATCATTATTTATTGTATAGAAAATCAACAAAAAAAAATTAAAATTTATCACTATCTAATACTATACTTTTAACATTATCATCATCATCACTTGATTCGTTTTCACCTTCATCTTCTATTTCTATATACATAATAAGTAATAATAATTTACCTTCTTTCAATTCAGAATCTTTGGAGTCTAATTGTTAACTGATCATTTATATTAAAGTGTAATGGAAAACTTTCAACTAAAGCGTCATTTAAAAATAGATCTATAAGATGTTTATTAAGACTCGATTCTATATGCATTAACCTACCTCTATAAAGAAATTTGTAGGCGGCAGCTAAATTATATACAAAAAGACTGGTTTCCCAAGATCATCTTCTGCCAATCGACATGGAAGTTCAAAAATTTCTTTTCGCGTAAGTAAATTAAATTCTTCTTTCACTGATTCAAACTGTTCTAATGTTATAACATCTTGTTTATCGATAGCATTAGATACATTAACCAATCTTTTGTTCTTAAAATCAACCCAGGATGTGTAATTTGATCTAAAAACTTCTCTAGATTCTTCCATTATACTTTTAACATTACCAAAAATATCCATATTTATTATATAGCAAACGTCTTTAGGAAAGCTCTCTTTCTATGTACATTATAACAAACAATAATTGACCTTCTTCCATAGCTGAATTTTTAGTTGGTTTAATTGTAATTATATCATTCTTGTTAAAGCTAAAAGGTATATTTTCAAAGTATCGCCTAAATATATCTCTAGAAAGTATTTATCCAAACTTAATTCCATGTGCATTATTTTCCCATTATAGAGAAATTTGTAACCATTAGAAAGATTAAATATTCTAAAGATTAGCTCCTTAACGTTTTTAGCTCTTAATCGACAAAAATAGGGTATAGTTTCTTTTTGCATAATCAATTTAGTAGTATCCATCCTAATCTTTTGAACATCTTCTTTCTTTATGTATGTGTCTTGTAACGTTTCTAATGCATCTTCAAATCGTTTTCTATCGTTCTATAATTGGGCTTCTATTGACCTAAGTTGACTTACGCTAACAACATCATTTAAATTCTCCAACAATTTTAATTTTTCTTCACTAATATCAACATTATCTTTTCTATCTTTAACATCACAAAATATATCCATACTCATTTATTATACAGAAATTTCACATCCTAATTTTTCAAAACATTTCTTTAACATCTCTATTTGTTTAGGCGAATGTTTAAAATCAATATCAACATGAACATCGTGCTTTTTCAACAGATAGTATAATACACATTTTAAGTTAATAAACAATACTCTTTTTGGATACAGTTCTTTAAAGGTCTCGTGTAAGTTTTCGAACTCATTTATAAGTGTTTCTTCCATATGTCGTAAGTTTAGTGGTTTTTGATCGGTAACGTGGTAGTGTATTAAATAGACATCATCATAATATTTTGTGTATTTATTTTTCTTTAGTACTTCTAGAACATCTTTTGTTGATATTAAATGTTTTGGTATATCTCTAAATTCATAATTTAACACCTTGAACACATCTTCAGGAATAATTCTTTCCTGTAAAGCTTGCAAACGAGATAACTGTAACTTAAATCTTTTTGTAGTATCATACCATGGTTTTCTTACACAACAAGCTTTCATTTCTTCATTAGTACTGTAAACCCAACCATTCGCTACAGAACAATCATCACAAATGTATGTGCTCCTACTTTTTGTTAATGATTTACTACCACAATTACTGCATTTAATGGTCTAAAGCTATAATTTAACAACAAATCCCTTAAGGTAATTATTGGATATAACTTATCCAACTCTTCTTCCGTGTACAAAAATTTAGATATTAACATTTTCCATAACTGAATAACTGTATATACGTTGTTTTTATCTTTTAAGTCTATCTTATTAACATCCCGAAAATACCAACAAAAATTATATTTAACTAGTGCATCTAGTTCATCCTCATGCTTCTCAAAATAATCTGAAAATCTATTGTGTATAGCCTCCATATTTATCTTAAAACAAAACTTTTATGGATATACCATAAAAGCACTTAAACCTAATCATTTTTAATCATATACATAACATCACTAAAAGAATACCCTCGATTTCGAATATTTAAAACCTTAACACAAAGATGGCCACATATAACTGAATTAAAGTCTTGTATTCGTTCGTCATTGTAAAATAAGTTTTCAGTACCAAGATATTGTACCAGTTGTTTAGGAGGAACACCACCATAAGAATCAAACACGTACTTTATGTTGTTATCTTTCCAATAGCATATCCAATGAGTACCAATGTTTTCTGATTTATCGAGGTTAACTACACCACACTCATTAAAATAGGGTTTTTGTGGAAGTTCGTCACTCATAAATACACCTCTAAATCGTTTTATTTTTAATTCTTTAACCAACCTCTCTATATCGAAGTTGGTCAATGGTTTTAGTTTTTTGACTTCTTTGGTTTACCTGCTCCCTGCTTTTCTTCTATAGCCATATTGTGCCTTTTTTGTTCTTCAAGTTCTTGTTTATTCTTCTTAGCATCAATTACAGTTTTAGTAATCGCTGCTGCACCACCTGCTAATGAGCCAACTGCTCCTATAGCTGCTAAAATGGCCGGAATTGTAAAAATAAAACCACCCATATGCTTTTTCTTAATATTGTTATTTGTTTAGTAGTTAAAGTTAAATCCATTCCTTTACCTTCTTTAACTTTCTTAGATTTATCGCTAAGTTGTTTCTTTGTTAATACATGATCGATATTTAAATCCTTTAGTTCGTTATAAGGAACACTAAACATTCAACCTTTAATAGAACACATCTTCCTATTTATTTAAGAGAAAATCTTAGTTTGTAAAAGTACAGTTGTTGTAGCTCCACCAAAATCAATTAAGGAATCATTCTCATCTGTTATCCTTATTTCAAAATTATCAAACTTGTCTTTGGATATAGGGAAAAATAATGGATAAGTAGGCTCATAAATAATACTATGTTTAAACTCGGCATCTGTTTTAAATGATCCTATAATTCCTGTTTCTCTATGTGTGTATTCTGTATCTTTAACAAACATACCATCTGCTATATTACAGTGAACATTAATTGTATCGAATGGGTGAAACTTTGGTATCTTATCTCCAACATGTTCTGTGTTTTTACCCAAGTTTTTATCACTAAAACCTAAAAGAGTATTAATGGTATCTAAGGTTATATCACACGGTCCGCTAAATATTTTAACTCTTTTTCTCTCTGTCCTCAGTAAATTTAATATTTTTAAAAGCATCGGCGGAGAATGGAAGATTTGATTTAATATATTCTTCTAATTCTTTTAAACTATATTGACCAGGTTGAACTATGAGTTGTTTTGTAAGATTAGGATGAAGGTTACTACAAAATGTTAATTTATTATTTCTTTCTGTAATGTTTGGAGTTAAGTATGTTGTGTAAAACCCAACTAGTCCTATACTTAAATAGTTGCTACTGTTGTCTAATTCGTAATGGAGTTTCTTCTTTAAAACAGAAGTATCACTCGTTAACTTAAATACCTTAGCCATTTATTATATAATAAATGAATGAGTGATTTACCTAGAGATAATCCAAGAGAGAAAGTAATCAAGTTAATAGAAGATATCATTCAAAAGTTAGAATACAGTTTAAAGAAGAAAAAGAGAAAACTACGAATTGTTACATATGCATACTACACTTTGATTACGTTATCGGTTATACTTTCTGCAACAACTGGGTTTATTAATATTTTTATACCTGTAACAATTTACTCAATATTAACAACGTCTCTTGCAACTGGAAGTGCTATAATAACAGGTTTGTCTTCTAAATTAAAGATAAGCAAAAGAAAAGACGAATATAAAACCTTTGTCACTTGTATTAACTCATTTAAAGAACAGTTAGAGATGATAATAACATTAAATGGTGAAATGGATAACGAATATATAAAAGATACGTTGCTTAAGATCAGAGAACAACTTAAAGATATAACAGCATAAAAGAGACGATTTTCACTATAATAAATGAGTAGGAAAACTATTAATTGGGATGTAAAAGAGATGATAAAAGAAACAACAGTTAAGAAAAGAAATGGAGAGCTTATATCTGATTATATTCGATGTCTTATTGTGGGTCCATCTGGGTGTGGTAAAACTTTTTTGTTATTTAACTTCTTATTACAGCCAGGTTGGTTAAACACTAATTACTTTTACATATATTCTAAAAGCAAGAATCAATCAAAGTATGAGCAGTTAAAAGATCGATTTGAAAAAGCAGAACTAAAGTTTAAGAAGAAAATAGCAACGTTCTTAAGCAGTAATGATTGTATTGTACCTATTGATGAATGTGAAAAATACTCTGTCGTTGTGTTTGACGATTACATTTTAGAGAATCAAGATACTGTTAGAAATTACTTTACAAGAGGTAGACATAGACATTTAGACTGTTTTTATCTTGCACAAACATATTCAAAAGTACCTAAACAGCTTATAAGAGATAACGTTAACTTCCTATGTGTATTTAGACAAGATGATACTAACCTTAAACATGTGTATAATGAGTTTGTTGGAGGAGATATGTCTTATGATAAATTTAAAGAGATATGGTCAAAATGTTGGCAAGAAGATTATGGTTTTATAGTAATTGATATGACAAGGAAGGTAAACAATGGTAGGTATAGGAACAAAAGAAAACACTTTATAAACGTTTGTCGTTTTTTGATTGTTTACGTTTTAACGTTTGACGTTTTTCACGTTTTTTTTCACATTTTAACGTTTGACGTTTTTTCATGTTTGTTCGTTTTCTATATAATAAATGGATGAGAAAGAAATTAATAAGAATATCAAGTTAAAGGAGTTCTTGATAAAGGGCTTCAAATCTTGGAAGAAAGAAAGAGCAGGTATATACGATAAATTTAAGACGCAAGAACAACCTGTAATTGATGCTATTCAAAACTTGGGAAGTGAGATCAAAGAAATAGCAGAACAAAATAAAAATCTAATAACTGAACTTGTTCCAGCTGTACATAAGACGGCTTCAATAGATCCTAGTCTACTAGAAACACCTAAAAAGATAACTTATGATAGTTCCCCAAGTAGTGATACGCCTATAGCGGGAGAAATAAAAGAAATGAGAAAACAAATTAAAGACAAAGTGGAAGTAGTGGAACCTTTAACAACAGCACAATCATTTGGTAAGATTGCAACGAAATATTATAGTAAAAGAAATGATAGTGTATTTAAAATAAGAACTATAGAAGATGGAAAAATAATAAATAAGATAGGAAATTCTGAAGTTAAAGTGAGTGGTGATGATTTGATAATTAATGGTAAAACTTATAAAGGAACAGAAGGTTTATGGGAATTGTTAACGATGAATACTAATAAAACCATCGAAGATTATGATGATGATGTTTTTGAACAGTACAAGGAAATAATAATAGAATCAGATGCTGCCTTCCAAAAATATAATCGGGATAAAATGGTAGCATCTAATAGAGGTTCTAAGTACATTAATATTATCAAGCCTATTTGGGATAATTATATTAAACCATCTTTATCTCCAACTCCTAAAAGGACTGGTGAAGGAATTAAACAATATACAGAGATACCTAAAGAACATATATGGATGGATGATGTGAGAAAGTTAATTGATCGGTTAATAGTTATTGATGGAGAAGAAAAGGCTGGTAATAATAACTTTTATAATGAGAAAGTAGGTATAGTGAGTATGATTAATAATAAGCTTTCACAATTTATTCCTAATGATCCAAAAGGTATAGGTTATTTGATTAAGATCTTAAATACATTACCACCACGATTCTGGAATGATGAGAAGCTTGGAAAAGGACTAATGAATAAGATTTTAAACATGAAGGGGATACCAGAGTTACATATACCAGGCTTCAGATTTTGCGGACCTTTTACGAAGCTTCAAGAAAGGTTGGAGAGAGGTGATGAAGGTATTAACCCATTAGATGAGGCTTGTAAAGAACACGATATATACTACAGAGACAATAAAAAAACAGAGTCAAGACATATTGCAGATAAGGAGCTAGAAACTAAAGCATGGAAAAGAGCATTTAGTAGTAATGCATCAATTGGTGAACGATTAGCTGCTTTTGGGGTTGGTACTGCTATGAATGCTAAGGTTGTTAGAATGGGGATTATAAGTTTTTAAATGTTATTATGTATGATTCTTTTATGGGTACATCCCATAAAAGCGTTGTTTCAAGATTTTCTTTATAATAAATGGATAGTGTTGAGAGTTACGAGTTACAGAGTTTTAAAGCTAACACAAGAACATTTAATAATTTGAATGAAGCTAACAAAGATATTGAGTTTGATTTCGATGTGGGGGATGGGTTCATACATCCACACAAAGCAGATTGTCATATGACTTTTGAAGTTGTTGGTGCATCAGTTGGAAGAACATTTGGTGCAAACGATAATATAAAATTTGTAGATAACTTCTTACCATTCTTTTTTTCTCAAATTGAGGTTAGAAAGTATGGTGTTGTTATAGATAAGATTGAACTACCTGGAATAACATCTACAGCTATTGGAACATTTAAGATTTCCAAACCAGAAGTTGAATATTTAAAACAAGCAGGATTTGAAACAGATGATAAACTTTGTCTACGAAAGGACTTTAGTGTTTTGTACCCATTAAGATTAATTCCAGGCTTTTAAGTGATTATAAAGAGGTTATGTGGAAAGGCGGATTGAGAATAACATTTACAAAAGCTAGCAACAATAACGATGTCTTGTACAAATGGGCTGGGACAGAAGCAGGTGCAACAGTTCCTCATGATGGAAAAATAACAATAAAAAGTATGGAGATAAGAATGCCTATTGTTGAATACGAATCTAATTATGAAAGCCAGTTAAAGTTGAATATTCTTAAAGAACCGAAAATCATGTTTTCATTCCATACTTATCAATGTGTTCAGAAGACTGTTGTAGGTTCTTTCTTGGAGTTCGATGTTACTACTCAATTTAATTCTAGACAATTCGATATGCCTGATTTCGTAGTTGTAATGTTCCAAACTGATAGAAGTGGCAAACAAACAGCAGATGCAAGTAAGTTTGATCATTGTAAGGTAAAGAATATCTATCTTAAGAATGGAAGGAATGAGGTATTTCCAAAAGAATCAAGAAACTTAGATATTGCTAACAGGGATTATTTTAAGATGTACGAAGATTATACTGCATTTAAGAGAATAACATGTGGCATACCGAAATGTACTATGATCCTAAAGAGTTTATAGATAACAGTCCAATGTATGTGATAAATTGTAGTAAGAGGAAGAATGTATCGGTAAATGAGAGAACAAATATAAAGATTGTAGTAGACTTTGCAGAAGCTGTGGCTGCTAATACTATATGTTATGCGATTTTAATTGGACAAAAGAACTTTACATATGATCCTAAAATTGAGAAAGTAGTAGAAGAGTTTTAGATAGTTAAATGTATGTTTGTATTGTTTTATGGAAGTTTTTCCATAAATGAAATTGCCAAAAATGATTAAAATATTTTTGGTGAAGCTAAAAAATTGAAGAGTGATCGTTGATTTTCTATATAATAAATACGAGGGAAAAAACGTTGATCTTTTAAACAAGCTTGGAAGTCTTGAACAAAAACAGGTTATTGGATTAAGAGAATTAGAATTAAATAGAGAATATAAGATTGTGAAAATGGACAAGATTAAAACTAAGTTTGGAAAGAGCATTTTAGTTGAGTGTGAGGAGTTTAAGGTCTTTCTTCCACCTAGATTTACAAAACACTTAACAGATAAAATGATTGATGAGATCGTTAAAGATGGAATAAAAATCAAATACACTGGTCTAAAAGATAATTATTCAACTGTTGAGTTCTGTATGTAAATTTCAAATGAGAAGTGGTTTTATGAATTTCTCATAAAACGAACATTTTCCTTATAACAAATAAGCTATGGCTACTTATTTGAATAAAAAATGACGTTAAAGCATTGAGATTCCTTCGCATAGATGAGTTAGAAAAAGGTAAATCGTACGAGATAACATTATGGAAATTGATTCAAACACAACGTTATGGTCAAAGAGTTTTAGTACATTTAGATGAGAAATATAAAACGTTATTACCACAAAGATATAATGACGAAACTGAGCAAGAGTTGAAAGATTTGAAAAAATATAAGCTGTTTGTTAAGTATGAGGGTTTGAAAGATTTAGATAATGGTTATAAAATACATCAGTTTCACTTTAGAAATGAATCCAAAAAATAGCAGAATATTCCATTATCAATATCCGAACTTGTAATTTTTAGTATGTTTTAAGTGTATAAGTGCTTTAAGTGTATAAGTGTTTTTATGGTATCAAGACTATCTGACTTCCCTCCGAAATACTGGATGTCAATTCTTGTCAAGGCTTATCTCCTACCTACTTTGTACCCTCCTTGAAATCAGAGTATATCTGAAAACTCTATTGAGAACATATTTGAGAATTATAACCTGTACAGAATACCCTGCAAACCCATTGAAAATTGACGTAATATGTATTTTTGGATTGTGTGTGCGTGACTTCCTTTACGCTAAGGGTCACCATCCACAGTTTTTGGAATTCGAAATAGGGTCTGTTGAAATTTAACTTTACGCGATTTTGGACAGCCCTAAACATAAAACTATGCACTTTTCGCAATAGATCCATATGAACTTTTTCTCCCATATATACGCATATATATATATATATATATATATATATATATATATATATATATATATATATATATATATATATATATATATATATGTGTGTGTGTGTGTGTGTGTGTGTGTGTGTATGAAGCGAGAGAGAAACTTTTACCTCCTGATGTTATGCGAGTAATTATAAGCTATACAAGATAGTGAAAAGAAAAGTGAGTTGTAAAGTGTAAATAAACGTTAACTTTTTAAAGAAGTTTACGCACATATACTGTAACCATATACGTAATTCCGCAGTCTGGTATCAAACTAAGGCCCAAGAAGTCAAAAAAACTCTTGGTATTACGAATAGGATAATGTAACATCTGCAGGTACATTCTCAAACACGTAAGAAAACAATCCATTTATCACGTGGACCGAAAGCGTTCAATTAAAAATTGACGAATGTGGTTCACCCCAGAAAGTGGGCATTAAAGAAATAACGGCCATGTCAATAGTGTAAAATACCCACGTTTGGAAAAATTTCTATTTATGTTTTTTAAAACTAATTTCATGATGCTGAGTCCAACTATGCTATTTTTAAAAAAATAAATGTAAAAAAATACCTCCAGTCCCCTATAGACCTCATGGTATTTGAATGCCTTGGAAAAGAGTTCTAAACGGGCCTATAACGTCCCGTCTAGACCTCATGTGGGTATTTATCTACATCTATTTACGAATGAGACTTAAAATTTGACATTTTTCGGTTACCCATAAACCTTTAGTTGAGGGCAGGGATACACCCACAGGGACAAATTGGGGTTCGACCTCCCACACGACTTCCTGTTCCCCAAATGAAGTTCGACTGTTAGGTCTTTACTTCAACATGTTTATTAAAGCAAATGAATGCTTATAATAGAACAAATAGAAGTGTGCATTCTTCACAGGGGAAGAATAAGGTTTAAACGAATATAAAAGTGGAAATTTGAATGTTATAGACACTGACCCACTTATAGAAACTGCCGAAGTTTTGGAAAGGCTGAAATACGTTTTTGATTAATTTCAATTAAAAGTTTATGTACCAGACTTCTTACCTCTAACTTTAACAAATACTCACATAAAGTTTTATTAATAAAAAATTGGAAATTTGAATATTATAGAAATTATTCCCTTTTCCCAATATGACCTGAACACTCGAAACATGTATTCTCCTATTTTTGATTAAAAGTTTAAATATCGAATCTTTCTCCTCTATCTACATTTAGCAGTTTTACAATAAAAAGTCGAAGTTCGTAAGATAGAATTTACCCTACTTTCGCTATTTCAGAGCGGAATTTTCTGAAAGCACGGAAATTCAACTTCAGTTAATTTTAATGGAGAGCTCAAATACCAGGTTTTGTTTTCCTAATGTCAGATACTTCATTCTTTGAAAGAGATTTAAACCCCTTATATACATATTTTTAAAAATGCCTTATGATTTGTTTTCGTGAAGGAGTCACCTGTCCAAATTTTGTTTCTACCTATAAGTATTCCTTTATGTTTATGAGTGAATTACTTATACCATCGTATTTAATAATATTGATCTGAAGGAAAAAATCTAAACGTCAACTCATAAAAATTATGAATTTCCCAAATTCAATAATTAGTACAATACTGATCAATGGCATAGCCATAAATATACTATACCACAGAAAGTACTAATTATTGCGTAACGAAAAAAAACGCTTACACACACACACACACACGTACATGTACACATACAGCAAATATTATGTGACGTTATCGGTTGAAATGTGGGACATATGGTCAGCTTCATGGGCTTTTGTGACACGAATTTTAGTATTGTATTTCATCATATAGAGGTGAGGCGAATTGCAGATGAGACAGATAAGAAAGAAGTTAAATTGTTTCCAGTTTTCTGTAGTTACACAGTATTGAAATACTGATGAACTTTGGTAAATAATAAATTAAACTTCCTGACGCTACAGCCATGAAAGACTACGACTAGCCACATGGCTCACATTCAACTGGGTGAGGAATGATAGTGCATCGGTTCCCAGGCGCCATTACTTGTGGCTTTCTAGATCACAGTTCGTCACCTCTTAATTCACTAACAATAAGGTTAAACTAGATCTAAATAATACTATTATTTTTAAAGAAAAATAAACACCCACTGTACAATGTGAATGTCTGTATTTGTATTTTCACTAAAGTACAATGACAATTCTAAAGCAAAAGCAATGTTCAGTGGACTGTAATGTATGGCTTGATTCGTACACCACATGAATGCAACCAAATATAATTTCACTGTATTTAATGATTACACCTTCAGTTTGCACACAAAAATAATACACGAGAATAAACATGTTCACAAGGTCTTTAGTTGTAAATGTTTATGATACGATGGCTTATTGTTTGTGCTAAAATGTTTGATCTTCGACCATAATATATGGTCCACCAAGTCAGCAAGTTCTTGCTGCCACCACATTCACACACTATTCACAAAACAATAGAAAAGCGTTAAGCCACCTTAACACTGTTGCCAGCTAAAGGCACACACACTGTTAAACACACAAATAATCCCAAACATACTCCCCCGTGTTGGTCAGCTAAGGTCTGACCAAATAAAACAAAATGATACATATAAAAAACGAAACAAACACAAAACTTGAAGCAATGTTACAACTGTACTCAAATCTCAATTCTAATCCTTGTTATATGGTAATGCAACTAGTTTCTTGATGGAACGTTTATATGTCCCAGTTGTAGTACGAACCGTCACTACACGAACTAAGAAATCCTTTCCTGGGAACACTTTTTCAATGATGCCCAATTTCCACTGCAATGCAGGAACGTTGTCTTCAATCAGCAAAACTACATCTCCGACCTTGAGATTGTGTTGCGGTGAAGTTGTCTTAGAGCGTTGTTGAAGACCATGTAAATAATCTCGGGACCATCTCTTCCAAATGTGTTGTTTTAGTTGTTGTATCTTCTGCCAACGAGATAAGCGGTTGTATGGTAGATCGGTGAGGTTAGGCTCTGGTAAAGCTGCAAGTGCTTCTCCAATTAAAAAATGTCCAGGGGTGAGAACACTGATGTCGTTAGGCTCACTTGATAGCACTGCAAGTGGTCGAGAGTTGAGACAGGCCTCAATCTGTGTGAGTAATGTTACAAACTCTTCATATGTTCAGACTGCACCTTTTGTAATACAAACTAGATGGTATTTCATTGATTTTATACCGGCTTCCCATAGTCCTCCAAAATGCGGCGAATTTGGTGGTATGAAGTGCCTCTGAATTCCTTCGGTCGATGTAAAATCATGAACTTGAGAATTAAAAGGATCTGATGAAAACAGCTGATACAATTCTTTCAATTCGTTGTTGGCTCCAACGAAATTTGTGCCATTGTCGCTGTATATGTTGGGACATCTTACTCGTCTGGCTATGAATCTGCGAAAAGCTGCTATGAATGACTGCGCACTAAGATCTGTTACCAATTCCAGATGTATTGCCTTGGTGGATAAACAAACAAATAACGCAACATATGCCTTACGTACAGATCTATTTCTAACTGCTCCTGATTTTATGTAAAACGCTCCAGCGTAGTCCACGCCTACGTTTAGGAATGGTCTGGCTTGCTGCACACGAGCTGCTGGCAACTGTCCCATAAGTTGTTTTGAACCACTGGCTTTTAACTTGAAACACGTGAAGCAATGATGGATCACTTGTTTTACTACCTGTTTGCACCTGATGATCCAATATTTCTGGCGTAGTGATGATATTAATAATTGGGATCCAGCATGAAGTAATCTCAAGTGTTCTGCTTCAACTATAAGTTTTGTTAAGTGTTGATTTGAAGGCAGAACTATTTGATGTTTGGCGTCAAACGGAAGTTGACTATTCTCCAATCTTCCTCCAACTCGGATCATGCCATCACTATCTAAAAATGGATGTAAATTGTTCAATTTACTTCTTGACGGAACAATGTTTCCATCACGAAGATGCTGTAATTCGATGTGAAATCCAATTTCTTGAGTCCATTTGATGCAAACATGGAGCGCTATATGAAGTTCTTGTACTGAAAGACCTTCTGTTAGTTTGTTTTGCTTGTGTCTGATGTTATGAACAAAACGTCTACAATATGCTATTGTTCTAACTAACCTTGACAATTTTGAGAATCTTGTTATGGTTTGATTGCACCAATTGTCTAAAGTGACTGTCAATGTTATGGTTCCCTTACTCTCTGGAACTTGATCTGGTTGCAATGAATCCTTACTTGTCACTGACCAATTAGATTCTAAACTAGAAAGCCATTGTGGACCGTGCCACCATAATGAATTGTCCTTTATGGAAACTGCATCTATTCCTCTTGAAATCAAATCTCCAGGGTTGTCTGAAGAAGATACATGTTTCCAACAGCTAACGTCAGTTAAGTCTTGAATTTGAGCTACTCTGTTGGCCACGAAAGGTTTCCATTTGTTGCACGGAGAAGCTAGCCATGCCAACACGATTTGGGAGTCGGTCCATAAATGGACGCTACTAATGTTCAATTTTAAAACTGGTAAAATCTTCTGAACTAATTTTGCCAAAACAACTGCTGCGCATAACTCCAGACGTGGGAGAGTGATTTTCTTGACTGGGGCCACACGTGATTTAGCACATAATAACTTAACTGATATTTCTCCTTGTTGATTGATCGATCGCATATAAATACAAGCTCCATATGCTCTTTGAGAAGCATCTGAAAAACCATGGATCTGAATCTCCGCTATGTCTCCTTGAACGAGTACATATCTATCAAATTTAATCTGATTGATTAATGGAAGTTGCTTGTACAATTGAGTCCATTTCTTTGCTAATTCCATTGGTATACTGTCGTCCCATTGAACCTTTTGCCGCCACAATTCTTGCAAAAATATTTTGTATGAAATGACAACTGGTGAAATTATTCCTAATGGATCGAATATAGAGGCAATGATTGAAGCAACCTGGCGTTTAGTAATGCACTCTTGAACCTTCATTGTTGACGTCTTGCTTTCAACGAGAAATATATCCTTGTCTGGATGCCATGACAATCCTAATGCCTTGACGCCTTGGCCTTCGTGGAACTGGATTGGACGCTGCACTTCTCGAAGCTCTGGCGAGATGGATTCCAATAACCTTGGATCATTCGAACTCCATTTCCTAAGTGTAAAACCTCCCTTTCCCAGTAACTCTAACAATTGCTTCTGGACCTCTAGAGCTTGCTGTATGTTACTCATGCCACTACAAACATCGTCAATATAGAAATCTCGACGTAATATTTCTGCTGCTACAGGGTAATTATGCTCTTCTTCGTCTGCTAATTCCTGTAGGCATCTTGTGGCCACAAATGAAGCACATACCGTATCATACGTTAGTGTTTTCAACTCAAAAACTTGAATCGGTTCATTTCTAGATTTTCTCCACAATATACGTTGTAATGGCGTGTCTTCTGGATGAACATTGACCATGCGATACATCTTAGCGATATCTGAGTAAATACTATCGAATGAGTTCTAAAGCGCAAAACGATAGAAAACAAATCTTGCTGTATTGTAGGACCAACTAAGAGAATGTCGTTGAGGCTTTTTCCGCTGTCAGATTTTGCTGAAGCATCAAACACCACACGGAGCTTCGTTGTAGAGCTTGTGGGCTTAAAAACTGCATGATGTGGCAAATAGTATGCAACGCTGACGTCCTCCTTTCTACGCTCATCTATCCTTACCATGTGACCAAGATCTTCATATTCTTGCATGAATTCCGAATATTTAGCTTCAAAGTCCGGGTGTTGATCGAATCTTCTTTCCAATTGCTTTAATCTAACCAATGCTTGCTGATAAGAATCGCCTAAAACTGTACGGTCTTCAAGCAAAGGCAATCGTACAATGAAACGCCCTGTATGATCTCTTGTTGTATTCTGAACGAAATGTCGCTCACATGCAAGCTCTTCGCTTGATCTGGGTGTAACAGTAATTTCTTCTATTTCCCAGAATTGTTGAAGTTGTTGCTGTAGATCTATGTTTGTCTTTACAAAACATGTTGTTAATGGAATATGGGGGTCACGTTCTTGAGGAATGCGTCCTGCCACGATCCATCCCAATTCTGTCTCCTGAAGCACTGGAAAATCACCTGGCCGTGTTTTGTGTTCTGACTTCATAATTATGTAGAATACTTCCGCACCTAAAAGAATATCTATGTCTCCAGGCGTATTAAAAGTAGGATCTGCTAAAACAATGTCCTTGGGAATGTTCCAATCGTCATAATTAATTCTTTCTTCCGGTAGTTTACTTGTGATGTGAGGGAGAACTGAACAACTTATATTCAATGAAAATGTGTTAGCACATGAATGAACACAAATATCTACAGAGTACTTTGTATTAGATGTTGCTTGATTTATACCTTGGATTGGAGTATACTGTCTATACCGTTTGATGTTCAATTGTTGCACCAAATTCTCTGTTACGAAATTGGTCTGACTAGCACTGTCTAGAAGCGCGCGACAAGGAACCAAATTTCCCTTGTTATCCCTTATCTTTACTATTGCAGTAGATAACAACACTCTTGCGTTAGGCCTAGCCTTTAATGCACAATATGACACTTGCCCTAAATTTTCACTGGAATCTGAGTTGTTACTACGCTCTTGCACCGCAGCACTGCTTACACTTGGGAACCGCACTGATTTGTCCTTTGTTACGTCTACATGCAATAATGTATTGTGCTTTTTGGAACACTTTTTACAACCTCTCGATTTACAATTCTTCAAAAAATGATTACTTTTCAAACAATTCATGCATAATTTATTTTTACGAATGCACTCTAATTTTTGGCTGTGTGCCGCATTCATAAAAGACGAACAAGAATATAAGGGATGCTGGCTATTACAAAATTCACATGCATTTGAAAATGTTGATAAATAAGTCTTTGATGACTGAATACTTTTTGTTTGCTTGTTTTGTACGCTACTACCCTGCTTCACACCATCAATACTAGCTCTCATATTCTCAAGCACCTGACAACGTTTCTCGAGAAACGAAAAGAATTCTGATAAAGCAGGAAAATTAGAATTCGTATTTTGAAGCTCCCATGACTTTCTAGTAGTTGCATCTAATTTTGATACAAAGTGTTGGGTCAAAATTACGTCTGTGAGGTTTACATTTGGCTCAAGTGCTTGTAGCGCATTTATATTGCTAGTAGCTGTATTTATAAAAGCGCGAAGTTCACTTACGTTTTCTTTATACACTGGCTTGATTTGTAGTATTTCGTGAATGTAAGAAGAAGCAATTAGCTTTTTATTTGAATACCTGTCAACGAGTAATTGCCATGCTACTGAATAATTTGTTTCGGTAATTGGTAAATTTTCAATTAGGTTTAACGCTTCGCCCTTGAGAGAAGTTCGGATGTACTGAAACTTCTGTACGTGGAAATGTCTTTATTTTCGTGAATAAGAGATATAAAAGTGTCCTTATATGATAACCAATGTTTACAATTCCCGTCAAATGCAGGCAACTGTATGACCGGTAATTTAACTTGTGCGCTACTGCTAATGTTATTATTAACAGCTGATTCTTTATTTCCATGCTTTAAAACAAGTGCTTGCATTTGAGCCTCTAAAGAAAAATACACATTTTCAATTTCTGCACGAACGTTTAATGCTTGCGCTTCGGGTTCGATTTGATCAATTTCAATAGTATCTTGCACCTCCTGCAACTTTGACCAGACGTAATTTAGATGTTTTAAGCGTGCACGTATTTCTTCTATATTGCCTTCATTTGGATCAAAGGCCTGAACAAAGGTGTTTATTCTGGTTAACTGGCCTCTGTATGCAGATCTTTGCCTTAAAAGACGCTGGTGTGATTCACTCATGATTAAATGCTACGCAGAAATATGAAGAATAAAAAACTACTGACCTGATGATGATGTTTTTTTTCCTTTTTTTTACCTATGAAATATACTCCAGAAGCCTGGTCCTGGTACAACAGCTGTCCGCCTACAACCAAAACGTGATTATTGTCCAACGTACGTGATAGCACCACATATAGGTCGACACAAACACATTTCTCTTCACAACAGCACACAACAATTCTCAGAAATCTTTGCACTCATGTGGCCCGGATAGGACCAAATGTACAATACGAATGTATATATTTGTAACTTCACTAAAGTACAATGACAATTCTAAAGCAAAAGCAATGTTCAGTGGACTGTAATGTATGGCTTGATTCGTACACCACATGAATGCAACCAAATATAATTTCACTGTATTTAATGATTACACCTTCAGTTTGCACACAAAAATAATACACGAGAATAAACATGTTCACAAGGTCTTTAGTTGTAAATGTTTATGATACGATGGCTTATTGTTTGTGCTAAAATGTTTGATCTTCGACCATAATATATGGTCCACCAAGTCAGCATGTTCTTGCTGCCACCACATTCACACACTATTCACAAAACAATAGAAAAGCGTTAAGCCACCTTAACACTGTTGCCAGCTAAAGGCACACACACACTGTTAAACACACAAATAATCCCAAACAACCACCTTCTTTTTAAGTGGTATCTACTCGTATCTGCAGATGGTAAATTTTGATGGCTATTGTAACGAAAAATTGTTTTAAAAAATTAAGACTGTTGTATATAACACTGAAATCTTATGTAGGGTTAAAAATATAGCTTATGAGAAGTAAGTTTTTCTTTAAACATCTCATGTAGAGCTTGTTTCTCATGACAAATTATCTGCATAAAAGAGTCTTAACAATTCTAAATAAAAGTCACAAATGAAACGCACTACATGAAAGCAGAATCTATTTCAGTATCACTGTACTAAATGGGAGTGGATTTGGGCCGAATCAACTCTCTACCTACGTCTTTGATACTGATTATTCATCAATGTTGTTGCCCTCCTTTACTTAACTGGATGCAGACAGTTTACTATCGCATAACTATATGAGAGTGATCTTATCCTTTTCTTCGATTTTTCTCCATTTTTACTTACAAGTGTCGATAGGAGAAAAGAAAGTATGGTGATCGTAAAACGACTAAGATTTTGTTTATATGTCATTTACAACTCTATAATATTGTACTAATCACTCGTTAGGAAAATGTTTAAAAGGGTTCCTATTTATTGTTAATATTATTTGCTATATCGTCAAATATGACTCATGCGATTTTACTGACATTACATTAACAAATTCCATAAATAACTCTGCTACTTGCTAATCATTTGTAATTACAAAGTCTACATACGGTAGTCTGATTTGAGGCAGTTTTCTTCGAACAAAGTTTTGATTAAAAAAAGAAAGAAAGAAAAGGAAAGAAAGAAGTGTTCATATTTCACAAATGTTTCAATAATACCTGTAGCATAACATATTTTTGTTTAAGAAATCAGAGCGAAATAGTTCAGTACGTGGTCCGTAAGCAGTAAATATATACCATGGGGGTGATTGGGTGTAAATAAAGAAAATTAAAGCTTTCCTTTGGTGTAAATAACTTGTATTCCACTTAAAAACTAATAGTTTTATGTGGCTTAGAAAAAAAATATACCTTTGTTTACGCAAAATAAGAAGTAACTTATTTCTAAATCTCAATGATATTTGAATGCCTTTTCAAACCTTACAGTTGTTGTTTATAGCATAGCAGATTGTCCTGTGAATTTAATCCAAAATGTACCACATACGAAAAAAACTATAAGCGGTCAAAACTTTAGCCAAAAATGTAAAAAAGAAAAAAGAAAAAAAAGCCAAGAGATCAGGCCCTGATATTCAAACATAGGAGAATGTAATAAGACTAACACTAAATAACTATAAACTATTGCAATGGAACAAGTATTGAACTCTGGATTCACAGCATCAGCACTATTGGCATACGCAACGGCCACTGGAGACTTAAGTTGAACAAAATAGCTTAATAAACACTATGCACTATGAAACAAAAGTGTACACCATAAAAGACAAAGATAGCACAGCATTTAAACGAATTCTAAGAAAAAAATGTTCACATAAGGCATTCCACCCATTTACCCCATCACCATGCGCCCAATCACCCCGTGGAGGTATTTGGAAGGAACAAATTTTAACAAAATTTTAATTGCCTCACAGTGAGGATTCAAGATTGCTGCTCTTCACAGCACCATCCTTAGGATGTTTTTAAGCAGCACGAAAAATTCTGGCTCAAAACATTAATAGATGAGCGATTTATTGTAACTCAAACCAAAACACATACACACCTGAAACTCGGTTTCAAATATGTCATTTCTCAATCAAATCAGTTTTTGATTTTTTGTCATTATTACACCCTCTCAAAATTCACTTTTTTTTTTCTAATCAACATCTATCTACCCAAAATTTTTGTGTCATTAAATTCCATAGAAATATACTGAAATGCAAAATATTTATATAAATTTTTAAAAAGTTTTCCGCCCAATTACCCCCTTCTATTCTCTCTCTCTCTTTCTCTCCAAAATATATACCAAAATGATTATTAATATTTAAAAATATGTTTTACTATACCATTGTACAAAAATGAGATATACCTAACTAGTTATATGTATGAATCAATATAATGCATTGAGCTAAACAAAACCACATGTTTGAAGGTAAATTCTTATGCGTAGTATCGAGAAAATCGAGAAAAATGCTTTTGTAGAGATGAAAACTATGCGGTTCTTTAACTAATAATAACTGGCAATGTTTAATTTTACTGAAAGAGATAGTTATTGGCTTGCGTAATGTATGAGTAGTTTAATGCACTGTTAACTAGCAAATTGTAGCTCTTTGTCTTTTTCGAAGTGACATACACACTCTTTTACACACATAGGATTACTACTTATAACTTAACCTTACAATTCAACTATGCCATATGCTTGTATTTTCTATTATACTTGCTCATTGTTTAGGTCATAATCCAGTTCCCGAAAACGATACTGGGATACTAGTTTCTGATATTCTTTCTGATGTGTTGATTTTAGCCAATCTGAATCAAGGAGGTGCATCTTTTAAATCCCAGACAAGACGAAACAGTTGTCTCCCAAACAGAGAAAATAAATTAATGGCATCTCCAATCAATCAATAGGCGTGGGAGATTCGAGTTCGATCTCCGGTGGGGGCTGCGATGACTCAGTGGTAGAGCGTTCACCTCTGGTGCATGGGGTCCCGGGTTCAAATTCTGCTGCCGCTAAGTGAACTTTGTATTGGACAAACACCGTGTGCATGGGTTTTCTCGGGGTTCTCCCGTTTCCTCCCACTTTCTTCATTCCACCATTTCATTCATCTCTCATCATCACCGTCTCCTTTAGCCTAACCGGCATAACCGTGGGACGTAAAACTTAAAGATTTCATTAAAGATTTTCAAAGATTTCATTTTTTTCGATCCCCGGAGGAAGTTCATGTGGTTTGGATCCCACAATAAGTTCACGTTTTATAAAGCCTCGATAGTCAAAGAGACGCTAAATTCAAATCAAATAAAATTAAATCAATAATAGCAGTATCGCGTTTCCTCTAAAATAAGATCGAACCTATTTTTAGGTAACCAAAGGTCGCATTCCGGTTTTTACCTATTTATGCAAATATCGAGGCTTTTATATACCCAAATGATAAATTCGGGTTTTATCTATTTATACAAATATAAATATAGTATCTTTCTACATGTATTATGAGTATATCAACCATTTTGAGTTCTGCAACTACTGGGCCAAAGTATGACTTAGCGTGTTTGCACACGATACCGACAATATATTCTGCACTGGTTCTAAAAATCTTCTCCATATATGAAAACAAATAAAAGTAATAATAATCGGGAAAATTATTTTTTAAAACAAGGATTACAAAAACTGTTCTGAAGAGGTGTGGAGAACGGTACAAAACTTAGAAAAAATAGGCCTATACCTAAACATGTTTAGATTTAACAGTGCCGTTTTAAATATATGTCGTAAACATACTATTTTTGTTTCGATGAGAATTGATGCTGCGATACATTGCAAACTATATTAGTTTTTAATTTTTGTTGAAACACTGTTACATATTGTATGTATGTATATTATTTTGTTTTCCATACAATTAACACTAATGTCAAAGTAGATTAAATTATAAGATTCGAATTAGTGATTTTGTTTTACATTGCTCCATACTACACTGGCGCAAATCCCGGGGGGATGAAGGGAACGTGTCCCCTCCAATCTTAAAATTGAGGAGATTGTCCCCCCCCCCCAATAATCCAATTTGAAATGTGTTTTTTGGGGGAGAAATTTGATTATTTGTGTCCGGTCGCCAGAAAGGAAAGTGAGATGAAATTAATGTCCACTCAGAATAAGCCTCAAAAGTGCACGCATCCCAATGTTGAAGACAACTCTGCTCCCCTGATCTTCCACAGCATTGTTTCTCGACTGATCTTACCCGTTTCCCTCCCCAATGTTGAAGACAGATTTGCGCTGTTGCATACATACCTGTCGTTTCTCGTTTCTTTTTGTCCATGAACTCAAAATCCTGGGCAAGGCTTGCATAAATTTCTCGCCATGCTTTTTGCTTTTCAATTCTGTCCTTGAAAGAGTGTGTTTTCTTATCCCATATTCAAGGTCTACATTACACAAGTTCAATGTGGGTTAAAATATGGAATGGAAAAGTTCTTGCCATCTCTAAAAATCTAAGCAAATTTAGAAAGGTAAGAATGCAATAATACACAACCTATTCATTCAGTCACTGTAGCTAAACTGCAGAACTCTATGAGGGGGTTGATCCCTTTACAAAGAGGAGTGGATACATAGTTTTGTTCTTTGTTTTCAATTGCCATTCCACAAATTCTTTTTAAAAATGGGGGATTTGGGATATTTTTGGGAGTGAAAGAAAAAATCTGCAACAAGTGAAGCATGAAGTCACATCCCTGTTGTTGAGATCGCAATCAAGAAAATGCCAAATGAGTCACTTGTCCTTGAAGCTTTGCAAAGTGTGTTTGATTGTGCTGGTTTCGTTACAAAATAATAATAATTCTACTTTGACTTTCAACAAATATTCTATTCAATCATTGTTTATTGAGTGGGACCGGGAAAAGTGATCTACACACAATTCTGATGAAAATAAAAGGAAGTAATAATAATCAGGATTTTTTCCATATACTTATGTTCACACAGGCATGTAGCCAGGATTTCGTGAAGGGGGAGGGTCCGCGACATGAAATACTGTGGTCATCACACCAGGGGCTTGATCATTCTAAACTATTTTCTGGAACATATATTGGTTCTTTTAGCCAAGATTTCGTAACAGGGGGGGATATGAAATTCTGAAGGCCCAGGAGATCGATCAATCTAAACTACTTTATTATCAACATGTATTGGTTTGTTAGGACAATAAAATGAGGATATGTTGGTAAGTATTTTAATAAACTATGAAGAAATCTCGAGTAAAATAATAATAAAAAACGTATTGAAAAAGATTTTACAATATATACGTCCTTCCTCTGTTTATTCAAATATAACAATTTTCCTTTCATTATCCTCCTCAGTCCCAAGATTAAATTTTTCTTGGTAGTCTTCGGTTCTCTTCGATTTATCAGTAGTTTAAGGGTAAGGAAGCACATTGTTTTAAAATAAAATATCTACCTCCCCCCCAACCCCTCGAAATTTCATGTCCAGCCAGCTGGACTTCGGGGCTTTATCCTACTTTTATTACATATGTTATCATACAAAGGATCTTCAAGTTATAAGCGGAATTTCTTTTTTCTGTTACATAAAAGCACAACATACGAATCAAATACCGTTATTTTCCAAAGTACTCCCCATGTTCACACACACAGACTTGGCCCATTGCTGTGGGAGTACCGGTACCCGTATCCCTGCGTCATATAATTCTTTGGGGCGATCTTTCAACTGTTTCAAAACACGTTTTAACTTCATAGTTGGTATGAATTATTTTACTCCTAAGAGCTCCTTGACGGACCAAAATGATGGAAGTCGCAAGATAACAGATCGGGGTTATACGGAGGATAGTCTAGTTCTCCCAACCAAGTTTGGTGATAGCTGTGATCGCTGTCGTGACCATATAAGGATGCGCTTTTTAGAATTCAGGGATTGCGTTTTCCTTTCATATTTTGGCGCAGATTAGCTTTGCCCTCGAACGGAATCACCTGTTTACCATAGACAAATTTTCTGAAAATGGAAATTGCATACACATATTTGTAAATGCGTGTAAATTTGTTGTACTTTCCACAGTTTATTTCTTTAAATTTCTTCGTGTGTTACAGTTAAATTATCAACAAGATGAATATAATTGCGGATTCGGAATAATCTATCGCGTGGCATTTGTGTTACAGTAGGAACGTTCAGGAATTCCCAGTAATACATCTTCAAGCAAGGTGATCTTAGGCATTCTGTTATTATATGCGCGAGAGTTAGTTTCCTGTACTTCTCAGAAGTTGCAGTAAGCGGTGTCAACATCTTAGGATCCTGCAATATTCTCCTATTACTTTTTGGTCGGCAACGATCTAAAATTGTTCAAATTAATTCAATGTTCTATGGTACCCAAGTTTAATTCAGCGTCTGCAATTTCAGTGAAATAGTTTTCAAATGACACCTTCCATCTGATTTCTCTTTTGTGCTTTGTTTTTCCTTATTTTCTTCCTCCATGTTAACCTGAATCGTCTTCCTAAAACAAGATAAAGTAAATTATTAGAGCGATAACGCTAATTTAAATCAAGAACTACTAATCACGTTAAAACGCATAGCTGGATTTCCAATTATGTAATTGTGCTCATCTTTAGAACTACAAAATTCAATAGTGTTATTTTCTCATATGTTAGACTATTTATCGATACTTTAAAAAAGGTTCCCTACATTTTGTAGCAGCAAGTGATTAAATAAAGTTTAATACATACTTTCATTATGTGTAATATTCCCATAGTACATAATGTTAAGAAATAATTTAATAAAATAATGGAGGTCTAGAAACAATGAAGAACAAAGGTGAAAATAATTATTCAAAACAAACTTCCTAGTGTGGTTACCTGGAAATTATTATACAAAATTTAGTTCCAAAATTATTTATTATTTGACATTCGATTGTGTTCATTTATTAATTGCTTGTAGTTTAACATAATCCGTTCTCTGCACAGACAAGAAGCCCAGCAGAAACTATTGCATAAAATAGAATGTGAACAACTACCTGTTTTTAAATACGATGCAAATAACTCTTCTTGGAATCGAACTAGCGATAAAATTCACAGAAAATACCCTGTTAATGTTAGACTTACATTAGTAAATTTATAGTGCAAAATCAATTTTAGCCTCTAAAGGGTACTATGTCAATAAAAAAAGAATCAGGTTTACTGTAGTTACCTGGTAAGAAAGATAACACATTGAAGTATTTAAATCTTGTCCAGAATCTTTCGAATCTGGATCTACGTCAGAATAATCGGAAATCCCAGGATCAACATCACTTTTATCCCATTCTTGTAATATCTCTTAATTCCATAAATGTAACCTCCCTAAAATAAAGAATATAATAGTCGATCAATAACACGTTACATAGGTTCACGTAAATACATGAAATTCATATTTCACCTAGTAATAGGCTAATGTGATAAGTATTTTTTAGTCTTCTGGTTTCGAAACAAGCTAACTCAACTACATTTAACTGCAAGTTTCTTGTAATGAAAAATGAACGAACAATTGCAAGAATGAAAACAAATATTAGAGAAAATTTGGGCAATTTTACGTTAACAATACTAAAATATGGTGTTTGGTCAGGATAAAGCCCTGATGTGCAGTCGGCTGGACTTGAAAATGTAACTTACAAAAAAGTATTGAAATGGAATTAGTTCATATATTTTATACTTTCATTATATTCTCAGGTTTATAAACAAAGAATAAGCAAAGATTTACAACCGAAAAAATAATAAATAGTGATACATTACCTCTTTTTCCATGCGGAGGTTGTTGATTAGAACCACCTTCGTCATCCATGACCACTCTTCCAGCAGTAAAAATGAAATCAACAATTCGTACGTAGATAGCACAGACATCCAGTAAGCTGCACACGTGGATTCAACGTATTTCTAACAATAGTTTAGTGTCAACTACTCAACAAAAAAGGTCCAGCGGGCTGGACTCAAAGACCGTATGACCTCAACTATTATAAAAAGTACATACTCAACAATGTCTTATAAACTATTTTACAATATCTGCATTCCTTTCTTTCTTGAATTAAATTCTAACAGAAATTTCTTTCCACATATTTTTTTTGTTTTTATTATTCCGTCAACTACTGCCGGTTCCAAATGACAGGTTATTAAAGGAGCAGTAGAAAATTGTTCTTGAAATAATATGTTTGATACTGCAAGGATACGATGACGAAAAATTATGATAAAAAAATGGCCACACTGTTACACAATGGCACTATGCTTTTGGAAGCTTAAAATCTGCCTGACTAGTAGCAGAATCTGAGAATTCCGTAACTTTTCTTGAAATTTCAAATTCCCTGACTCTTCCAGGATATCTCGCTTACCTCGCCACCATATTGCAAGTAATAAAAATCTCCTCATAAGAAAGAGTTACCAAAAGCTTCCTGTAGTTTTTTTTTAACGCTGATTCTTCTTTTTCTCATTTCATTTTCTTTCATCCTTCCTTAATTTTTTTCATTTCTGGTCTCGAACGGGGGATCCGGACCGCTCGGCCCCCCCTTGGCTACGTGCCTGGTTCACAGTGTATCAAACTTTGAAAATTATGCTTAAATTAATTTCCAAAATGTATTAAAATTTAAATGCATTAATAGATTTAAAAATATACTATCAAAGAGTGTGTGTGTGAAAGAGAGAGAGAGAGAGAGAGAGAGAGAGAGAGAGGGAGAGAGAAAAGAGTGGAAAATAATCAAGAAATTAGTTATTTAAATTTCCTTCATTCTATTTGGTAATAGCTATTCAAGCTATTCAGAGGGAAACCAGTACTCTTCAGACTTCCCACATTTTATACTTATTTAATAAAAGGAATTAGCTACTCCAAAATAGAGACTGTAAAAAAATAATAAGCTGTTCCGAAGTTGTTTATCGGACAAGATAATAATAATATTATACAATTGTAATAGAAAAAAATGGAAACAACAAAATTCCAAAGATAAGAAACGAAACAAGAATACACAGCACCTTGTCACTCGCTCTCTTCATCTAACCCATTGGCCGGCCGACATTATCGGCCGCATGTGCATCCAATCATAAGAAAACATTGCCCCCGACAAAATCGGTGTCGGCGATACCGCCGACAATATCGGGGGCTTGGCCGACAACATCTGCGTGTCGGAGGATCGGCCGATAATGTCGGCGGCGTCTGCAAGCTACGATTTGAGTACATTGAAGTCGATTTCACCGCCGACATTATCGGCGCTTCCACCGATATTATCGTTGCCGTGTGAAGTATTCTTGGAGAAGGGCATATATTACTAGCAATCTGACAAGTTATGCCAGGGCTTATTTTCTGGTTGGTTCTTATTTTTATAGAAACACAGTAACAGGAAGAAAAGGATCCTTATGTGACTTTCTTAATAAAGCCGAAAAGACGTTACCATGTAGGAGCACTTTGTTTTTGGAAGTTTAGTGTCAACAGTTTATACGACTATGCAAATAAGTTACGCATAATCAACATATCTTTAAAGATTTATTACTCAATAACCTAGATTTCCCTTCATTTACTATGTATAAAATTATAATATTCAAATATGCACCACTATACATTTCGTAAACTTACATGTTATTACGAAGTATTTTTTTTTTTAAATATGATTGTGTTAATTTGAATAATTGGCAACTCTAAGAAAGGGCACTATGATGAGAAATTCTGTAGTTACTGGAGCATGAACAAGCTTAACCACTTTAAAATGAATCATCTATATATTGTGCGTAGGGTACGAGACGCAACAATAAAAAAAAAAAAAAGCTATTAACTAACTCTATAGCCTATGTATGGAACGCGGAGGTTGAATGCCGATAAGCAGTCGAAATTTGATTAGACGCAGTGAAAGGTTAGGAGGTAGTACTGAAACATAGATGATTAAAAAAACACCGAATAGATGAAGTTTACATTTAAAAAATGCATAAATTAAACAAAAGTCAATTGTTTCAACCTATGCCTTGAGACTTAATGCAGTATTCAATATAATTTGGAGTAGACACGTTCACCTCCCATTTAAATTCTTTATACAGCCCTAAATTCTCTTCGTTTCCCTCCTATCTCATTGGTATTGAAAGTCATTGCTAGAGTTTTTTTTTTCTTGTAGGATGACGTGAGAATTCAGAGGGGCATGATGGGCCTAACAGAGAGACAGGTGCCCCTGCTATAAGCGTTTTGAATCCTAGATCTTGCGGATACAGGTTCAACATGGCAAGAAAATATTACAACTTAATTATAATTATTCTATTTTAGCTTCTCACTAATAAGTAAGTTGGGCTTAATTTTACATAAGTGTACTGTAACTACAAAAATTACAGTATCTACACTAATTCCATTTGTTTAGCTTTACATAGTTTTCAGATTTTTATGTACACAATAGTAATAAAAATAATCAATGCTTTAAAAACAATCAATTTTATACAGATAGATACAGTTGATTTTAGTTTAGCGTCCCTTTCAGCAGCGAGGCTATATGAGTCGTGGACCTACTGATTAACGTGGAATCCGAACCACATGAGCTTCCGCCAGGAATCGAACCCGGGTCTCTCACGCCAAAGGCGCGTACGCTAACCGCTTAGCCACGGAGGAGCTCACAGATAGGTACAATACAGATATTTAAAAATAGAATAAAATTAAATTTCCAGTTTAAAATTTGATAATTTGAAAGTGAATTTTTATGAAAGCTGGAAGGAAACGGGGAAGCCCTGAGAAAACTCATGGGAAAACGATGTTACCCACCAGAAATTCATACGATTTGGAATCGAAGGGTCTCTCGGATCAGATGTGAGCGTTTTACCACTGAGCTACCGCGTTCTCTCCTCCTCCTTCTTATGAAATATGTGTACCCGCTTACACGCATCCAATTCTAATCAGCGGTACCTCTTTTATGCCTCTACTTTTTTTATCTGGAAGGAAGACTTCTATTCTTTCTTCATTTCGTGGATTTTTTCTTGTTTTCTTTCTTTTTTTTTCAACTTGTGAATTTGTCAAATGATAAAGATTGGTCAAATGATATTCTGCGACTTGCAATTAAATTTATTTATTTATTTATTTATTTTTGTAGACAATTTTTTCTAACAAGGTCACGAAAGGGGGAAACGAAACTCACCTAAACAATTTATATCTATCCCAATATAATTAATATCATCGTCCGATTTTTTTAGAGATGATCGTAGAAATGTAAACTGAAGTTTATTACTATTGTTATTTTGTGAAATAAACTATTCCGATAAATATAGCGAAATAATAATAAATAAGATTTTTTCTGAATCTATCATATATTATTACTATTAATGTACAAATTGTTAACAGTGAGCTTGATTATCAACAGTTATTAAGATTCTACATATCGCCTTTCGTGAAAATTCTACCTAAAAACCCAAACGCAGGCTCCAATCTATTTACCTAATGTAAGTAGGAGCGAATATAGCACAAGCGGGATAGACACTTTTTTCCCTGACTTTTCAATGTTTTATGGAAAATAGAAATTACTCTAGCGTATTAATATACTGTTGTTAGCAAATTTTAGAATATATTTTCCTCATTAGAAGATATAAAGCTTTTAGAGCAAATGTGGATACAACTTTTCTTTTTCAATGTCACAATTTTATGCACTGAATCTAAGGGAGACGGTGATGATGAGATAGATAATAATGGTGGAGATGTCCCCCGTAGCGTAGTTGCTAATGCTCTCAGCTTTGTCGCCAGCGGTCTCGAGTTCGATGTTTTGCGGGTGCACCCGATCGAAAAGGTGTAAGAACTTTTTCAATCGAGTCCTGAGCAGGGAGTAATCTACACCCCCCCAACACCCCCCTAACACCCCTCCAAATTTCTTTACGCACACCCCTGGATGGAAAAGGTATACTCCCCCAAATCCAATTGTATCAATCAGTATCATATAGGTTATTTATTACAGCAAGTTAAAAAAAAGTTTAGCGTTTAGGAAAGAAGGCAATATTCTTATTTATTTATTTCACTTCAAAATACGAAGCGACCTCGTTCTCATGTACGGCTTCGAGAACCACATGACCTCACTGTTTCGGGCGGTGTTTAGATCGAAACAATTGACAAAACAGACCGCTGATACCTACCCTCCTGAGCACCGCGGTCGTTTCCGAGAAAAGAGATTGATGGACAGATGCCGATTACTGAAATTGGCAACGTCTTGAGCGATCATTCACCTACCTCCTCCTCAATAAGAAAAAATGTGACAATATAGTATAATAAGCCTACACCAGATTCAGTTGGTAAGTGCTACTCTGGAACAGGCTCGCAACCAGAAGGGGGCTAAGGAGGGCCTGGCCCTCTAAATTTTTCATGTCCAGTCCAGAGCTCAATACAAAATGCACAATTTAGATATTTATAAGAGAATTTTTAATGACTTGACCCCTCCTAACATATTCATGGACCCCAAAGCTCTGTGGCTGGTTTCGAGCCTGTTCTGCAAGTGGTGTATCAACGGACGAACGTTACAAGGGTGTAGTCAAGACGTTTTTAGAAATGAAGAGATCGATAGAAGTAAGAATTATATATTTTTTAGACTGAGTCTAGTGTTATGCAGGAACGCGTTTGGCGCTAGCTTAATTTTTATAAAGTATATTTTTATTCACGTAAATTCATTGAGCGAAACAGGGCTCATACCGAGTCACTTTTTTAAAACTAAGATTTCTTTTTTTTGTCAAGTTGGTCATTAAACGTTACTTTTTTGAGAGGTAAAGTGACTTTTTCGTGTGATTTGTGTTTTGCATTGGCAGTTTTCTAAGAAAAATATAAAGACAAATGGAAAAAGGCAGAAATTTGTTACTCATTACTCTTCTGAAAGCTTCAGAACTTGCTCCTACATGTGAAACAGTCAGCTTTATTCTCACTTCAGCTTTTATTCTTTCTAAAGCTCAGTGGACGGTTGGTGGATGCTTAAGCTCTCAAGGTGGGGTTGAGAGCCCTTCTGTGTCTATTCTTTCTTCTATCATAATAATCTTTTAGTTTTCTCTCGTAATAGTTAACGCTCCGTTCAACGTTTTGTGAGTGTGTTTGTGTGGTTCATCATGTTCGTCTTGTGTTATGCTTCTTGTATGTTCTTCTTTAAGAGTAGATGATGAATTTGAATATTTCACTTTTTGAGTACTCTTAATGCGAAGTTAAATATAAAGTCTGGGATGAAGAAATTCGGAAATAGGCCAGAACTGATTCCACTTACTCAGAAGCTGTTTACATCTGCTAAGTCTGCTTACCGTAACTACAAAGCATACTTTGAAAACCTAAGAAAGGAGGAAGCTCGAAAAGAAGTAAAGAAGAAACAAAGAACAAACAAAAAGAGAGGTGATGTAGAAATTGACAAAGGGAAAAGGGGCATGATGAGATTTTGGTCACTTTTTTGTGTGCTTTTGGCCATTTTTTGGTCACTTTTCCACTATTTACAAGAGACCAGACCACTATGAGCCCTGGGATTATTAAAATTAGGGTATATTAAAGAAGACAAAACAGAAAGATACAACATATTTGTAAATTGAAAAACTGGATTTCTGGAAAACAACTAAATTAATTAATAATTTTCTTACGAAAGATATTCAGAGCGAAGAACGTAGCAAGGAAGGGGCAGGAACGGAGATTATAAGATCAAATAATATTAAAACAATTAACGTTAACAACAGGGTTAGAATATTAAATAAAATGAAATTGGAACTATGTATAGTATTAATTATTAAACGAATGTGATTTCAGCGTGGGACGAGGGAATTTTTTCCCAATAAAAAAAAATCCACTAAAACTTGCTGGGGTGAATAAATTGAAATAATAGCAGAATTTTGCGAAATAATTAGACTACAATAATTTGTATGTAATCAATTCACATGTAATTACTAGGTAAAATAGTGGAGGATAATTCCTAATACAGTGAACAGGCATCTCTCAATAGTGGACATCTTCGTAAGAGGACAAATTTTCTTATTTTTCCATGCCATAAATATGTGTAATGTGGTGTTATGAGAGAGAACCCTTCCTTTTAGGGACACCTCTGATTTACGGACAAATAATCGATTCAACCGATGTCCGTTTTGAGAGGTTTCACTGTATTACTTAGTTTAATAATAATAATAAATGCTCAAATGTGTGAACTTACTTTATTGAACCTACCACTGCAAAGAGTTGATATTATTATTATTATTATTATTAGTAGTAGTAGTAGTAGTAGTAGTAGTAGTAGTAGTAGTAGTAGTAGTAGTAGTAGTAGTAGTAGTAGTAGTAGTAGTAGTAGTAGTAGTAGTAGTAGTAGTAGTAATAATAATAATAATAATAATAATAATAATAATAATAATAATAATAATAATAATAATAATAATAATAATAATAATAATGCAATAGTTGCGTAACAAAACATACTGTTTTCTTGTTTGAGTTTGTTTAAAAATTATATCACTATTCTGAGAGCACACCCCCCTTTTATTTTGAACACCCCCTAAGTAAAAATTTCTGGCGTACTTACTGGTCCTGAGTGAAGTATTTCCTCGTGTTTCCTCATTCACAGCAAACCGGGATAGTACCTAACTTCCGAGTCCCAGGCCGCTTCCTTTCCACCTTCCTTATTTCTTCCTTTGCACGCCGAGGGACGTTATCCTTACATGTGATGGGTTTAAGACCTTACATACCGGTGATGTGGGGAAATATGTATAAATTAATAAATAATAATAGAATGACGAAAGTGAATAAAAACACGAAAACCCTAAAGAACCACGCACGAGCCACCACGTATACCACAAAGCCCACTTGAAAGAGCTAGGATCAAACCACGGACTAGAAGCACCCAAGGTGAGCGCTCTACCAATAAGCCACTGCGGCCGCAATACGACAAATGTAAAGCCTATCTAACATCTGCAAACCTTCATGTACATCAAAAATGATCATGGTGCCCTCGCATCTGAGTAGTGTTGGCAGGAGACGAGACGAGACGAGACTTCAGGCTGTCTCGTCTCGTCTCATACAAAGCACGTCTCGTCTCGCAAGAATGTGCTCGTCCCGTCTCGTCTCGAGATGTTCTGTCCCGTCTCGTCTCGTCTCGTCTCGTCTCGTTTTGTCTCGTCTTGTCTCGTAAAAATATAGCAGCATACCATGGGAACGAAAGTAAAATGTAGCAGGCTGCACCATGCTAATCAAGATACAACTAACAAGGGAAGAGAGGGAGATTATATATCGAAGTGGAAGATGGTTTATATACCAATCGAAAGCACTAATGACGCCTATTACAAAACTGTAATAAAAATTTTCCGAATGCATATACTGTGCCAGTTATATGAATATACAGGGTGTCCAGAAAATCCATTTCCACCCTTTGAAATCGCAAACGATGAGACAGATGCCAAAACTGGAAAACACGTTTTTGATCATTATAAAAGTACAATGTATCAAAGCAAACATTGTTGTCCCAGGGCCACCCGCAGAGTCCCAGGCGGGATCCAACTCAAAAATTACAAAAGGTAAGGGGGTGAAGTAGTATATCGTTCGAAACTTCTTGGGAAATGAAAGAAGACGAACAAGTCCCAACTCTCTAAAATTACCCTGTGCAAAATGGCGGCCGGTCAAACTGTCAGCAAAAACGTCATTGTAGAGTCTATGGCCACCCTCCAAAGAAAGAAAAAGACTGAAACGGTAAGACAGATGTCAAAAAAGAAAAAAGATGTGTGTCATCTTTTCAAAAGTACAATGATTGAAAGTAAAAATGTTAGTCGCAGGGTCCTCCACAAGGTTCCAGACGGCAAATTGACGGAAAATTTTCAAATGGCAAATATGGTCAAATAAAGCTGTTGAGAAATAAAAGAACACGGAACAAGTCTCGATCCTCTAAAATTACCCTGTGTAAAATGGCGGCCGGTCAAAATGTACATCTTCATTTCGATTTTCTGAGTACGTTCACTTTCCATTTTGCAATCGGCACTTGTTTTCATTCTGAGACATTTGTACGTATTTACTCTTCCAGGTGCAAGGAATTCTTTCGTTTGAATCATTTTATAATTGATAAACCAGATAACGAGCATAAGTACCACTGTTGTGCAGTCATAAACATAAATAAGTAGAGGTAAGAGTCTTTACTTCTGATGGCTCCAACCTCTACTTATTTATGTTCGTGGAAGTACATTATATGTTAACTAGTCAGTTCTATACTCAAAGATGTCAAATGTTGTCGTTTCTTTTATTTATGTCTTAATTTGCTTTTATTTTTTTCTTCTTTATTTAGATATTATTTGGCTCAAAGAGCAGAATCTCACAGTAGGGGCATTTCCTTTCTTTCCGTTGAGTACAAGAATCAAAGTGAAAATAAACTAAAACCCGGTTACAAAAAGAACAACTAAAATGCAAGATGTTTGCACAGTATTATCGTAGAGCGTCCATACTTGTTCTATTTGCTTTCATTTAATAACAGCTTTAAACGATGTGCTACTTGACCTCCCTTGCCATTTGAACAATTTGAACATGACCCTGCCTGGGACATTGTGGAGGACCCTGCGACTAACATTTTTACTTTCAATCATTGTACTTTTGAAATGGTGACACACATGTTTTCCTGTTTTGACATCTGCCTCTCCGTTTCAGGATTTTTTTGGGGGTGGCCATCCACTTTACAATGACGTTTTTGCTGACAGTTTGACCGGCCGCCATTTTGCACAAGGTAATTTTAGAGTATTGAGACTTGTTCCGTCTTCTTTCATTTCCCAAGAAGTTTCGAACGATATGCTACTTGACCCCCTTACCTTTTGTAATTTTTGAGTTGGACCCCGCCCAGTACACTGCGGGTGGCCTTGTGACAAGAATTTTTGCTTTGATACGTTGGACTTTTAAAATGATCAATCACATGTTTTCCAGTTTTGGCATCTGTCTTATCGTTTGCGATTTCAAGGGGTGGTAACGGATTATCTGGACACTCTATACATCCATATAACTCGCATAGTATATGCATTCGGAAAATTTTTATTACAGTTTTGTAATAGGCGTCATTAGTGCTTTCGATTGGTATATAAACCATCTTCCACTTCGATATATAATCTCCCTCTCTTCCCTTATAAGTTACAAGTATTACCCAGAACACACAAGACAAGAAATGCCACGGTAGCTACAGCGTGAAGCCTTCACCTCTGGTGTATGTGGTAGTCGGTTCGATCTCGGTTAGTGCCATGTGAGCTTTGTGGTGGACAAACATTGAATGTGTGTGGGGACCGCGGTGGCTCAGTGATAGAGCGTTCACCTCTGGTGCTTGGGGTCTCGGGTTCGATCCCAGCCCCGCCAAGTGAACTTTGTGGTGGACAAACACCGTGTGCGTGGGTTTTCTCGGGGTTCTCCCGTTTCCTCCCACTTTCTTCATTCCACCATTTCATTCATTACTCATCGTCACTGTCTCCTTTAGCCTAACCGGCATAACGGTGGGACGTAAAACTCAAAGATGTCATTTCATTTCATTTCATTTTTCGAATGTGTGTGTTTTTTCGAAGTTGTCTAGTATCCTACCACTTTCTTCATTCCACTAATTTTCCCATCATCATCCATTCGGCCAAAGTTGCCTAAAGGTCTTAAAAATAAATTCAAATAAGCTCACAAGGCAAGGACAAATAGTTTACAAGATAATATATCTCTGCTGTTAGTTGTCTGAGGCTTCTCGACCCTGGCTTTTTTTTTTTTTTTTTTTTTTTTTTTTTTTTTTTTACATTCTAAAACATTGAAATTTGTTTCTCCAGTTTCGATACACGAATATACAGTAAATTGCTCATAGGTACGTCGAAGATGAAGACACTAATGTTAAATAATGTTTACACGACAAGCAAAGTTCGATGTAAAGGAGTCATCATCCCCGATATATATATATATATATATATATATATATATATATATAGAGAGAGAGAGAGAGAGAGAGAGAGAGAGAGAAAGAGAGAGAGAGATGGAAAGATATATAGATAAATAGAGAGATAGATATGTGTGTACACTTTGATTTCATATATTCCAGCCTTTAGGTTTCACAGTGTTAACCCATAACAATCCAATAACTACTTTCCATTTTAGCATATTTAGATTTGTTGCAATTATTTTTTTTAAAAAAAAAAGCTCGGAACCAAATAATTTTATTGAATAATGGAAACTATTTGATTGAAATTTTATATGTTACTGCACACTAAGCTCTACTGAAAGTGCCATAGTAATGGGAACTGAACGACACATCGGACGAAAGAATGCTTGGGGCCAGTCTTCACCTCCATGGTTCAAATCTGTTCCCATAACCGAGGGGTGTGTGCTACTATGTGGTGCTTGCCCCGTTTGTGTAACAAACTCATGACAGTACACCCAGATTAGCTAATGGCTAAAAAAAAAAGTTGATTTTTGGGTGGCCATTTTGGATTAAAGTTCCTTATATTGTCGGGATCTATTCGCAATCATACAACGTACATCTTCATACCAAGCCGAGCGGTCTGCGGCGATAGACCATCGGCTTGAAGGCCCCGGGTTGAGTCCCGGAAGGGTCATGTGTATGGATTTTAACAACATTTGTTTTTTCGTACTGTGTCAGGGGGGGAAATCGTACGGGATAAAAGGATTTCAGTCTGAAAAAAATGGAGAGAATATCCTCCCCAGGATACTTTCATGGGAGTAAGGAATTAGTAAAAATATAGGATATATATTTTATAGCAGGTTTAAAAATATAGTTTGGGTATCCTATTTCTTTTCTGTTAATTATGTTCTTCAATGTTCGAATTTTGATCATTCTCATGATATTTTCTGCTTTCAACGGAGTTTCATGAATATTATACCAAATCTTTACACTTATCAAGTTCGAGAGGTTTTATGCGCCTCTAGGACCTAATGAATATTATTCACTAGGAAAGGGAAGTATTCCTCTCCTCTCAACATGGAAGCAGAGGGCAATTTCGCACTCTGGTCAGATCAAACATTTCCGCGTAACAAAACGAAGGTCTCCCTGTAAAACTTCTTTACCTAAAGTGTTATTATTAGTATCATAAATTTGCTGAAAGCAACAATTTGAAGGGTTCGTCGATAATATCTTTGCTTCCTTTGTCGTCCGCCCGCCTTCCAAACGAAGAGGTGAATTTTACAACATGACTGCTGTATAATAAGCGAGCGATTGGTAAAATGGTAAAAGTGTGTTTTTATGTGTGTGTATGTGTGTGTGTGTGTGTGAGAGAGAGAGAGAGAGAGAGAGAGAGAGAGAGGAAGAGAGAGAGAGAGAGGAAGAGAGAGAGAGAGGAAGACAAAATTTTAGTTGCAAGATGACATACTTCAATTGCCGTTTTCGGTTCATATTGCAAAAAGAATACCGCCACCAGAGAATAAAGACAAGTGTAGACCTTACCCAGTTTTCAAATTGAATAGATGGTGGTGGTAGTTCGGTTTCTTGACCTTGTAAAAATCTTCCCTGTCTTTGATTTTGTTTGTCATCATTCCAGCCAGAAATAAAAAAAATGAGAATTCCTCAGTTTACAGCAAGGGGAATTGGGGACAAGACATTAAGGATGATATTCCTGGAAGCTCATGTATCACGATTGTTTCATTCAATAGACAGAGGACACTTTTCTATGAAGTCTTTTCAACATGTTTTCTCACAAAGGGGATTTTCCTTTTGCAATCTATATGACCACTGGCAATTTCAATCTTGGCCATTCCTGCCAGCGTTTTCATTTTCGAGACACGAGACGAGACGAGACATTTCACGAGACGTAACGTCTCGTCTCGTGTCTCGTCTCGTTTTCGAGACGGGACAAGTAGTCTGTTTCGTCTCGTCTAAGAGGGTTCTGTCCCGTCTCGTGTCTCGTCTCGTTTACGAGACGAGACGAGACGAGACACAAGAAATGTCTCGTCTCGTGGCAACACTACATCTGAGAGTTTGTCTCTGAAAAGATTATCACTTACTCATCAACGCCGAGGGCATACTTCTTGCTCTTAATTTATGTTAATTAAAACTTGTTTTTAGTTTATGTTAGTGAGTGTTCTTGGACATTGAATAAAACAATTTTAAATTATACAATATTTTGAGGAAGGGACCTTTGGATCTTTCTGGGTAGGTCCTGATATTGACAGAATCTACGAACATCTGGGAAACGAAATAAATAAAATTTGTTTCATTTCAAAAAGGAAATTTAAAAAAAAACATTACGGAACAGTTTTGATAGATGTTTGAGTGCTAAGGAGGCAAAAATAACTTTTCCCAATTTTCAAGAAATATCCTAAAAATCAACTTTGTGACCTTCAACTTTGAAGGCAGTATATTATAAGTTTGAGTGATATTATACTTAACTCCATTTATACAATAGGTTGTTGAAGTAACATTGTTTATTTCAATTTCTTTTTTCTCGTATTATAATTATGGAGATCTTTACTATTTATCAGCTGTAAATTACTATGTATATTACGTGTATGTACATTGTGCACATACTGTACATACAAGAATGAATTATCATTAGTGACTCAAACAGCAGTAGAGCTCATTCGTGGCTAAGCGGTTAGCGTACGCGCCCTTGGCGTGGAAGACCCGGGTTTGATTCCCTGCGGTACGGATTCTACGTTAATCAGTAGGTCCCGTGTCATATAGCTTCGCTGCTGAAAGGAACGTTTAACTCAAAGTCAACTCAACTCAACTCAAATAGCAATATATTTGATTCCACAAACTTATTTTGGTAGTACATAGCTATTATGGCTTTCTTTTGCAATATTGAGATTGAGAATGCTAGATATCATAATTATACAGGTATTAGTATTATAGACCTGGCACTACTCGCCAGTTACCATGTTGTTTAAAGCGCATACATTTATTATTTTTCATTGTTGCTTTTGCGCAATTGATGAATCGTCATGAAAGCTACTTTTTGGATAATTCTTCATTTATTTTCCCTTCAACTTTTGGAGACGGTTACACTGTCTCTTCAGTAAAGACGTTCTTCATAGTATTTACTTTCCAATATCGTAGATAGTCTATGTTATTTTTTAATAGGCTGTATTCTGATTCAAATAAAGACCAAACAAGGAAAGAAACAGAAATGAATTATCCAAAGTTGAATACATACTACCGAGCAGTTGGCGAACACAATATTTTCTAATGAAATGAGTCTATAAAATTAGAAAGAAAAAAATCATGGCTAGAAACAGTTCCCTGCAACCGATAAAGCGTCTCAAGAATTCATTTTATCTCCCTCCTTAAGTCTATACTAAAACCAAAAGTGATATAAATACATATATGACAATGGCCGTTTCAATATTGATAAACATTGAGCAACGGATAAGATATAGCGAGAATTGGTTTCTGAAATAGATTTAGTGTTCTAAGAATAGGTACTGTTTTCTCTCTCAACCCTCTTTTCTAACAAGCAGTGGCAGAAGTCAACCACGTCCGGTTTTAACGTTGATCGCTATGGAGCAAAAACGTAAAAGAGAGCGAGAAGCAGTTCCCAGTAGTTTCCTTAATTAAGCGTCCTAATAATATATTTCATTTCCACTCTTAATTTCTCTGTTTCAGCCGAAAGTGGTACATATCTACTACCACTTCGGGTTTCAATATTAATTGAAAAAATCACGCTATAAAATCCAAATTCCTTCACGTTGTGTACACATGACAGTGCTACTTGTTTTTATGTATTGTACACAGTCCTGTAAGGTAAGGTATTGAATATGAAAGAACATACAATTTTTAATAACTGTATGTGAGAAAATTCCGATGTGTGGAATACAGTGTCGCCCTTCGCATCTTACTTTCTCCATGCAACGCAGTCGTATGCAAAGTAAAACAAATTACGTATTTGATTTAATGGTTCATTTTAAAAAGAAAATACTACTGGTTTCTGATTTCTATAAATATAAAATTAAAAGAAAGGAATACATAACACAGATCTGGATAAACTAAAAAAAAGTTGATTAGATATATCGGTGATAAATGTAGTTCGATTCTCACATGGAATCCTTTTAAGTATTCCTAAAAATGTAACAAATATTCAAATTTTACATAATGGGGTTTACCATATATGAGAAGTTCTTTTCTTTTCTTTTTTTTTTTTTAACACGATTACTCGGAGAAAGATGTGACATGTACGTAGCTTGGGATCCCCAGTACTATACTCTAATGCAAGCAATTATTGATTGGCGCTACCTTTTAAATTTGATCTAGAAAATAGTCCTATCGATTTTCATTAAATCTGGTGAAAACTTGTCTTTGAGTAAACGAAGAAAAATGGGTCAAGAGGTTCAAGAGCCTCATACGAAAAATAAATAAATAAATAAATAAAATAAGGGGCAAGAGCGTCATAATTGAAGTGACCTCGTAGAATTATGGATTTCCGAAATACTGTTTACTTAGTATTTGAAAATACAACATAATTTGATTTTAATACCTATGAAATCTGCAAAATATCTTACACTGAACATTAAATAAAAAAAAGTTTTCCATGGATTCGGATTGTAAAAAAAATTAAGACAATTCTATCATTAGTAGCAAATATTATTTTTTATTTGCTATGGATCAAGTAAGTAAGTGTTTTAATAATGTAAACTTCAATATAAATTACATTAGGGTGCGAAATCATTTGAAAGTGGTGGTGGGGGGGGAAGAAATTCAGCAGTCCATACTAATGCCTCATTGTGCTTCACACATGAAGTGGGGGCTCCAAAAAGTTGAAATATTCATTTTTTTAAATATTATTATTATTATTATTATTATTATTATTATTATTATTATTATTATTATTATTATTATTATTATTATTATTATTATTATTATTATTATATTAATAGTAATAATAATAATAACAAATGTTCAAAGTAGTCGTCGTCGTTATTTAAAATACTTTAATAATGGTATTTATTCATTTAACCTAAATTAGTACACTTATCTACTGCATTTAATATACAATTCGGTGTGTATGGTCCAGGGTTACACTCCCGTGGGAGCACAGTCCCCTTGTGTTTACCATCATAAGGAGGACTACATTCACGAAAATAATGGTGTGAGATCTAGAAATCAGAAATAATAGCGCGTGAGAACGGATATGCTAACCAAGCATTAGACATACGAAGTTAGACGCTCCACCTGACCAGTCATAGAGTCCCATGAACTGTAGAGTCAGAGTATAGTTTTTATTATTATTTGTGAAATTCACGTTTCTTCACTGTATTTAGTGTTTCAGTTTGGTCGCTCAGATATCCGGCCACCTATGTAAGTCTTAATAATACTATGTATCTATATCGTATTATTAGGAAGAATGTATTATTATAAATAACATATGATTTCAACACAAATACTTGAAGGCACAACGAAAAGCCGCGCTATCAGTGGTAGAGCGTTCACCTCAGGTGCATGGGAGCCTAACTCGCAGCAAATTCTGCTTGTGGTATGTAAACACTGTGTATGGGGGTTTTCTCGGATCCTACCGTTTCGTTCCACTTTCTTAATCCATCATTATTATCTACCTCATCATGACCGCCTTCCTTAGCCTTGGTGGATATTCGTAGGACGCTAAACTTTAAAAAATGAAAGCACAAGCACAATAATACGATTGATTTGGTGATTTAAGTTTAGCATTTCTTTTCAGCAGCGAGGCTATGAGATGTGGACTTACAGTTTAAGGTAGAATCCGAACCACCGTAATCGTTCAAATTTTTGTGAGGCACTCCCACTAGGAATCGAACCCGGGACCCCATATACCAAAGATGGTACGCGCGTGCTAGCCACTAGACCAGTGGGGAGAGCCACAATAATACGAGTATTGAATGATTTATAGACTTAATATATAGTTTCCAATAACGTATTACGTTAGAGAAAAATTTTAAAATTAGACTTCTTCTTTTCACTTTCTTTCCGTGTGTAACGAGAGTTGGACATCTGATGGTCAGAGGAAACCCACGTATCAGCAGCAGTAACAGCATCCCATAATTTTAAGAGAGACCCATTCAGGGGCGGATCCAGGGGGCAATTACCTCCCCCCCATAAGTAAAATTTTCTTATTTTATATATAAATAAAACCCATCCCAGAATTCGGTGCTCTTAAAAGTAGCTCTAAGTAGCAGTATTACAACCCCCCCCAGAAGTCCGTTCTGGATCCGCCCCTGGGTTCATTGAATTGAATTGTCAATAAAGATTGCAAGGTACTCATCAACATAGGTTTCTTTCGGAACTTTTAATAATATGAGCAACATTGAATCCACGTTCACACGAGCAGTTGATAATGGCACAGAGCTAACTTTCCTCGTTAAGGCTTTAAGAACTGGAAAATCATTTACCGACTTAGAACTTGACTTGTACTCTCTCCATTCTGACACTCATGATGAGATAGATAATAATGGTGGATTAAGAAAGTGGAACGAAACGGTAGGATCCGAGAAAACCCCCATACACAGTGTTTACATACCACAAGCGGAATTTACTGCGAGTTAGGCTCCCATGCACCTGAGGTGAACGCTCTACCACTGATAGCGCGGCTTTTCGTTGTGCCTTCAAGTATTTGTGTTGAAATCATGTTATTTATAATAATACATTCTTCCTAATAATACGATATAGGCATTATCAGTGGCGTATTTAGGGGGTGGCTTCCGGGCTTAAGCCCCCCCCGAAATCATACTTAGTATAGTAAAGTAAATGAAATATCTTGCAGAATTTTCACATTTCCAGGCAAAGCCCCCCCCCCCCGAAAGTTAGCAAAGCCCCTCCCGAAACAAAATCGTAAATACGCCACTGTGCATTATATAGACCCTACGTCTATGTTACCGTATAAATCACTCATGCTATTACGATCTTTATTTTCAAACACTGAAAAGCATTTTAGCGTATCATTTGAACGAAACCTTATTTCCACTTCGTCTACTAAATCCTGGATTACCTGCCCCTTTATTTGATCAAACTCCCTATCATTACTCCCTGTATCAGACGCTTGTCTGCTGTGCACTAAATATTTTTCACTTATAGAAACCCCTTATAGCCTATAAGGAAGTTATAGACATGCTACTGATTTATTGTAGCACTATTTAGGTGTGACTATGAAGTTTTTTTCATTTTTATTAATTTATGACATTTGTTTTCCATCTGTCCTTCCCCACCTACAGATTTTGGTGGGGGGGAAATGCAAGCATAAAATTGTTGGTGGGGGGGTAAATTCCCCCCGTCCCCCCGCGATTTCGCACTCTGAATTACATACATATAAAAGTGGCTTCAAAATATGCTTTCATTAGTAAGTGGCTTTATTTATGGAAGAACTTATAGGCAAGTTCTACATATTCATTTTTCAGTGACTGTTAGATCTTTTTCAATCAGAGAATTAAAACTATATATTACGTTAAACTAAATTAAGATCTATTTTTTAATATTTTGGTGTAGGTAGCTGTGAAAATAGTTAGAACTTACCCAGTTTGTTTCAAAATTCATATGTATGGAACGCTGGATTCATTGTTTTTTATTTAACTCAAGATTGTCTATTTTCATTCTTTGTATGTAGTATTGTTACAAAGTAAGCAATCTTCTAAAGAAATTAAATGAGAGATAGACCTCCAAATAAAACTTATGATCGTCATATCTATTTAGTTACCTGTCTAACGAGCCAATTCAGAGATACAAGAGAGAGAGGTGTTCTACGTATCTTTCCAACATATTATACAAACGCGTAAAAGTTTGGCGCAAGTTTACATACACTTTTCATTTATTACGTATAAGGAATTTCTACTTTATGTTGATAATAAAAGCGAATTAACGACGAAGAAAATTGAAAATTAGGTTACAAAAGTAAATCTCCTTCTCTATGGAATTGCTAGACGTCTAGATTTCAAGGGCTCGGGGCAACAAGTGGACAAGCCACACTTTTGTGAAAATCCTTTTATTTGTTTAAATGGTGTATTGTAAGTATATCTACATTTTTAAAAATATATTTCGTCAGATTCCGACACGATGGCAGCACTATCGTGAAAGTCACGTTGTTGCCCAAAAGGTTTTTACTTCTTTTTTGATAAAAACAATGACATGCCACAAAGAAAGATGGCGTCCTGCAGCTGGGATAATGCTGCGAGCAGAAGAAAATTGTTCAATTATGATGATTTCGAGAACAAAAATGGTGGAGATTTGAGCGTGTTTGATGACTTAACAGATCAAGACTCAGATTACGAACCGTCCGCAGACAATGCATCAACATCGAGCCAGGTAATTAAATCATATTATAAATTGTGGCATGTCATAGTATTATACCGAAACTTTTTGAGTTTTATGTAGCTTGTGGCTTATATTATAATGTTGCTATGATAGCTACAGAGATCGACGACGTGTTCATTTTCTTTTCAGTTTACTGGGCTAGTGAATCATTTGGTTAAGAAAAGTGGAATGTCTGAAGTAAAGAAAAAAATTTCTTCTATTCATCACTCCTTGTACTTCTAAATACTCGCATTAAGCAATTAAAAAATGCAAATCACATGGCAAAGTTTTTTTTTACTCTAGGCACTCATCTTTAGTCAGGAAGTGGTACTAGTGTTCTGATTCCTAATCACTCAAGATGACGTTCGTCTGCTGCATGATATGAATGAAATATTGTTTAAAGCCTTCAATACAGCCCCCACTTTGCCATTTATTTGGAACCAGAATTGTCACAGGTCGGAACATGTTTATCGTATCACTATGATTCTTGTTAAGTGATTCTTGTAAATGCAACAGAGTAAATTCCATTTTTTCGCATCAGAAGTAGGGGAAAGAAGCCAGAACATAAAATGTGTATATGCCTAATTAGTATATTATACAAAGATAAGGAGTATGTACTTAGCAGCCTTGATCCAAAAATAAGAGTTCTTGGTCTCTAGCCGAGTTCTTGGTCCCCCATGTTCTTGCAAAAAATTGTGCAGATCTAAACTGTTAGGTAAAGAGATAGACATTTTAAATGGATTTTGGGATTTTGGTTCCTATGACATACAAAATGCTTACTTATTTGGTTGCATTAAAGTAAACCCTAAGAAGAGATCATATCCTAAAAAAAGTAAAAAACATATTTCTTCACGAAAATTTACAGCCGAATACACAGTTAAAGTAAGTGGTGTGGAAATCAAAATTTGCAAAAGTAAGTTTTTGAGTGTTCATGGATTGCATAATTCAAAAGTAAGAATAAATTCTATTGTCTCTCAAGTTGCAATGGAGTTACAACACCCAAAGCGGATAGCAGAGGCAATCATAAGAACAAGCCTAACAGAAAAGACGGAAATCGACTTCAGTCTATTCGGGATCACGTAAACAGCATACAAAAGTACCAGAGCCATTACAGCAGATGGGATAATCAGGAAAAATTATTTTTTGACTGTAATTTATCAATTTCCCGGTTTAAGAAGATTTTTACTTACCATGGTGCACGGAAAAGGGCATTCAGAATCCAGTCAGTCAAGATGCATATCGTAGAATTTTTTGCACCGAATATAATATTAGTTTTAAATTTCCTAAGTCAGATACTTGCAAAGTATGTGATATGTCGAAGGTCAAAAAAACTGCTTTAAGATCAGAAGGCAAAGAAGATGAAGTAAAAACTATCGAAAATGATCTGAAGATGCACCAGAGGCGAGCTGAAGCCATGCAGGACATTCTAGAAAGGGAAACTCTGAGCAAAGATAGTAAGAAACTCGTGATTAGCATGGACTTTCAACAGACCTTACCAGTCCCAAAACTCACTACCAGTAGTGCCTTTTACTGTCGGAAACTTTGGCTATTCAATTTCAATATTCATGATTGTACGAACGGGAAAGGTTACATCTTCGTGTGGAGCGAAGAAACTGGTCGCAGAGGCTGTAATGTAATGTGCAGTGCTCTCATAAAATTTATAGCCAGGAAGCCCGAAGTGGAGGAGCTTGTTGTTTTCAGTGATAATTGTCCAGGCCAGAATAAGAACTGGACTATGATGGCTCTTGGGTTCCATTTTATTAGGGAGAGACACGTCAAGCAAATAACTCATTACTTTCTAATATCAGGACACACCATTCTACCATCTGATAGAGACTTTGCTGTTATTGAGAACTTTCAGCGGAAACACCAGCAAATTTATAATCCTAGTATGTGGATGGACATCATTTCCAAAGCTAATAAAAAGAACCCTTTTCACGTAACACGAATGACTCAACAGGACATTTTAAATGTTGAAGCATTATTACAAAATGTGATGAAGACAAAGAAAACGAAGTGTGGACGCCAAGTTGATTTCTCAGCAGCAGTTGCATTCAAATTTAATGCTGATTATCTTTGCAGCTTTTTCATCAAGCATGCAGTTAACGAAGAGCACAAAGAGGTGAAATTCCTCAGAGTTGGTCGACCACTTTCAATTAATTGGATAAACTGAAACCAACATACAATGCGCCACTACGGATAAATAACAAAAAATGAAATCTTTAAGTTTTAAGTCCCACGGTTATGCCGGTTAGGCTAAAGGAGACGGTGATGATGAGAGATGAGTGAAATGGTGGAATGAAGAAAGTGGGAGGAAACGGGAGAACCCCGAGAAAACCCACGAGCACGGTGTTTGTCCACCACAAAGTTCACTTGGCGGAGGCTGGGATTGAACCCGGGACCCCAAGCACCAGAGGTGAACGCTCTACCACTGAGCCACCGCGCCCCCCTCGATACATAACAAGAAACTTGAAGATGTAACAAGTCTCTTACCATTCATTCCTCCCATCTACAGCACCTACTTCCAAACGCTTATGCCAAATGATGAAGATGATGAGAGCAATGTGGAACTTATTTAGTATCTATAGGGCAGGCAAAATTAAGTTTGTCTCTAATGTTATACAAACATGAAAAAAGTAAATCTAACTATAAGTGTAACAAAGAAAAAACCATTGTGTAATTGTTTTGAATGTATATAGTTACTTCAATGTTTGGTTTTAGTGTTACAAAACTGCCCAAATAAATATTTTTCGTCCAGAAAAAAATGGTTTTGAAAATTTATTTCATGAAGCATGTCATAGTCTTGCCCCAAAACTTTCATTTCATGTGTTATCTCTAAGCAAGAAAGTGACAAGCCACAAATGTTAACATTTTCTGCCCCAAAATAGCGATATTTACAAAAATTTATTGGTAAATCAGACTTTAACTTGCAGTAACGTATTCATGATATATTGGTGCGTAAAGTAACAAATAGTGGCACATATAGAATCAATAACAAGAATTATGGAATTTTTTAAAACTTAAAAATCACTGTACTGTAAAATTTGTATATTGTGGCTTGTCCACTTGTTGCCCCAAGCCCTTGATTTATAGCACGATCATCCATTTTGAACGAATTGTGTATCAGCTGTGTGATTTCCAACCGAATGTCTTATCAGTGTCGTCTTCACATTTCGTTTTCCGTCAATTTTCGACTTCTAATCGTTGCATCTCCTATCTTACGTTTAACATATTTACTGTTTAATCGTAAAGTGGTTACGCTTGGTCATGGTCTACTAAATCCAGAAATTACTGGTCTACTAAATCCTTACAGTACATAGAGTTTCCAAGAGTTTCCAAATCCACAGTCATAATACAGTCATGTATAGACAGTTTGTAATAACATGCAAGATTACGAAATTTACAGTGCATATTTGAATATTATAATTTTATACATAGTAAATAAATTGGAACCTATTTTAGAATATTGAATACAGGGATGTACGCATAAACGTATTTCAGAAAGGGTCCAAATTCAATATGACTATAAATTACATTGAAACTTATCAAGTTACTCCTTAATTTAGATTAAATTTTCGAAAAGTGGGCATTTCGGGGAATCAGTACCACAGGAACCACTCTCGGTGAACACTCCTATTTGAGTAGTAAATCTCAATAGATCTATATTGATTATTCGAAACTTATTTACATAACCGTGTAAATTATTGATTTCATTTGAGTTAAGCTACCCTTTCAGCAGCAAGGCTACATGAGACGTGAACCTACCACTTAACGTGAGATCAGAACTACATGAATTACCATCAGGAATCAAACTCGTTTCAACAGCGCCTATTGACTGAGGATGTTATTCAGCTATCTCTTGGCATTAGGAGACAGTTTTTTGGCCTTCTCTGAAATTTAAAAAATGGCTGTCATTGGCTCAGATTGGCTTAAATCAACAAACGCGGAAAAACATCAGAAACTATGGAAAGAAAATATTCTTGTAAAAACCTTTATTATGACTGAAGAATGAACAATTTTAACAGAAAATAACAACATGCCACACAATTGATTTGTAAGGTTGAGTTCCAAGTAGTATATGCGTGAAGGAGTGTCTGTGTCACTGTTTGTAAAAGACAAACATGCAGATTGAAACAGAGTAACGAGTAAAGATAACAAAAAGATTGAGCATTAAATCCTTTAGTTCTTCGCCCAATGAAACGAATGCTTCGTTCAATGTCAAAGTACTTAAATCGTGAACTTAATTATGTAAATGCATGTTTTATATATCAAGTATTTTTTTTTTTTCAACTTTTGAATTGCCATACTCAGAAGCTGAAGAGAATAATTTTATACCTAATCCTGGGGGAAAAAAACAACTATAATATTCTTTTCCTTTCTTCTGCGCTGAAATCCGGGACATTTCAGCGTCCCGAAAAATATTTTCGGAACGCCGAGACGCAGATCTCGCTTTCGTGACGGTCCCGTATTTTCCGGGTCGAATGGCAATCCTATCCTACAGCTTAACGTGGGATCCGAACCACATGAACTTTCTCTGGGAATCGAACCCAGGTCTCCCGCGCCGAAGACGCGTACGTTAACCATGTAGCCACGAGGGAGCTCATATATAAGAATGAGATCAAACTATGGTTCTTCTTATATTCAAGAAAAACCCCAACAGAAATAGTTCTTGGTACCCCGGTGGTTCACTGGTAAAGCGATCTCTGGTTTGATCCGAGCTCAGCCAACTAGGCCTTGTAATGAGTGGGCTTTCTCAAGGTATCCTGTTTTCTCCTACTTCCATCATTATCATTGATTTTATCATCATGGTCTGCCTTAGCCTCGGTGCATAAACATGATGCGTTAAACTAAAAAGAAAAAGATAGTGATTCTTCTTTACTCCATACTCAATCGAAGCACATAGTATATAGTTAAGTTAAGTTAACCCTAGATTTAGGGTTGCCAGACGTCCGGCTTTTGGCCATAAAAATTGATGTCCGGTTTTGTACCCAAGCCAGACGCGCTTTTGTCCTCCTTTTCGAGTTTGGAAGCTAATTAATAAAACAGGCCAACAAAGTTTGAAGATACATTAAATATTGCCAGAATGGAGATAGGATAAATAAGTTATTAGTACCATAACTTTATTTAATACTTGATCATGGGACACTACAGTTCTGTATATGGTGAAACCAATGCATATTTTTGAAAACAATAGTGGAAACATTGAAGTAATATCGATTGTCAATTGTTTGTATAAGATATTGACTGATGATTAATTTACGTAAAGACGGCTTTGATCTGAAAACCTGTAATTGGCACTCAAGTGCATCTATGAACTGTGATCCAGAATATGATTTTAGCCCTACTTCTTAATAACGAGAAAGAAAAAAAAGATTAAATGAACTTTGACATATATTTTTAGTGCTCAAGAAATCGAACATAGACGGAAAGAATTCGACGACATACCGGAAAGAGCTTGTAATTATTCTGAACTGTGGGAAAATGAATTCCCATGTGTACGAAAAAGTGCAAAAAGTAATCGTTATGCATATTGTACTATTTGTTTGTGACATTGAGATTTTCCAACAAAGGAAAGGGTTACCTTTTAAACATACGGAGACAACTAAACATAAATTAAAAGTTAACAGTGCTTCAACTTCGAAGAATTTGGAGACATTTTTTTCCTAGAGTTTTTTCAGGAAAGTGAAAAAATTGCGGCTACAGAATTGCGTAAGACCTTCCATTTTGTTAGACATCATGTTGTTTTTGTGCAACATTAGAAAGTATCTTGCAGACGAATATGACTTGAGTGAGTGAAATATTTTCAAAGAAGTTTCAGTGTTTTCCTTAACGAACCAAATTCCTTCATTTTACTCCTTGTTGTCTGCTGTAGAAAGCTAAAGGTTGATGATCTTAACATGGATGAATTCTATGATGTATTTTCTTCATAAAGAGGTAAATATTTCAAGAAACAAAAATGTATGATTCTAATTATTACAAGAAGGTTGAGAAGTGAGATGTTTCACAAACAGCTAAAATAAAAGTTTTTTTTTTTTTTCAATTTGGCTAGACAAAATAAAAGTTGTTCCCTGTTTCTATCTTTATGATCATTCAAAAAAATCTAGAAAGGGAGAAGTTATTCCCGCCAAGGATTAAAATTTAGTTCTCCAGGGGGATCCAATTTTTTTGTCAACGGGGAAATCCCTAAGATCCCTCCGTCAGTTCACAAACTGATTTTAAGTGAAAAAATCAATAATAATAATAATAATAATAATAATAATAATAATAATAATAATAATAATAATAGATAATAAATAATAGATAATCTTGCGCTTACTTCGTTAGAGTTTTGCACTTGTAATGCGAAGTAATCCTTGGTTAATCCGACTGTTCGTTTGATAATACGGTCACATCTCTTGGTTTGAAATTGCTCATAGTTGCCGACCTTTTCAATATTCATGCCTAACGTCTATTTTCACTGTTGAAGCCACATAAGACGTTGACATAAAGTAGTTTAAACTAGAGTCCAACCTCAAGGATACCAAATGTCCCGATTTAGTCGGGACAGTCTATTCTTCTCCTAGTCCTGACTTTTTAATCTGAAATCGGGATGCGTATATGCATATTATTTCCAACAGTTGTACATTAATACTATGACTACTCACTCTGTGCTGTTGGTAGGGAAAATCAAAGGAAACTAGAAGCTAGCCATTGTTTATTATACTGTATCCAAAGTATACCTACCACAACAATAGGTTACTGCTAAGAGTTGAGTATGCGATTTTGGCATAGGAGACCCAGTTTCGACTCCCGGTGGGAGCTTATGTTTTCGAAAAATTAGTGTAAATACCAACCGAATTTTCGAACTTCAAATGGCACTTCAAGATAACTATCTCTCTTCTCAAACGTGTCAGCTCAAAGTCCGATTTCCGACCGAAACAAGCTACTGTGAATAATTTATGTGGCAGGGGCATTTTTCCTTAGATATAGTATTTTCGCTCTAACCAGATCAGAAGTAGCTGATGCAATGAATTAATATATGTGAGAGATTTTTTCCCCCCTGAAAATTTCTTTCGTAAGTTTCTCTTTTCTTTTTGTCTTCTTCTTCTTTTTTCTTTTATCTATTTGCATTTATATTATAGGAAATTTTACATTAGGTATTAATTTGTTTGGGACAGCACAGACTTCAGTTTTTTTAATACATAAAGATAAATAATTGTTTTCTGCTGTTAAGTGCTTTATTATTATTATTATTATTATTATTATTATTATTATTATTATTATTATTATTATTATTATTAATGTAGAATAAGACAAAGTGCTGTATTTTTGCTGTATTTTAGCTGTTCTCAGCACGTAAAATAAAGTTTATTATTATATATTATTATTATTATTATTATTATTATTATTATTATTATTATTATCTCTTTTTAGCGCTTTGTTGAAGTTGGTTAATATTGTTTTTTTTCTGTTTTTGTCAATGATTTTTCTCCTCTTCTCTCTAGCATAAAATTGCAATGACCCACATGGGGGTCACGGTGGCTAACTAGTAGAGCACTTACCTCTGGTGAGCGAGATTCACTGTTAGAAGCTCCGCCAAGAAAGTTTTCTGTGGACAATATCATGTCCGTGGTATTTCTGTAGCTACTCCCGTTTCCTTCCATAATTTCATTCTACCAGTTTTTCCATCGTCATTCACTTGCCTTAATCGTCGTCTCCCTTAGCCTAAAGGGCATAATTGTGTTACGTTAAACTGAAAGATTTCATTTCATTTCTGACTCACCTGCGTCATAACCCTCTTATAGATATATATATCTGGTTTGGAGGATCTGTGTATGTAGATCTGAAGTCACTTAGTTGTCTTTTATAATATTGTTGCAAATTTTAATAAACTTATTTTTAAAAAAACTAATTTATATAGAATTGAGCCTGCACTAAATAAGTTGCTTCTTTATGTCAATATTTAGAAGTAGTCACAGAAATATACATAAACTAACAAATTCTTTTTCATTTTTAAGGAGAAACAAGATCGGAAAGAAGCCGTACTAATTTTAGGTCAATTATGTAAAACATAGTTAACATTTAGCTCGATTTCCTAAAGGGTTAAAACAAGAGATGCAATTTTTAATCTCAAACCACGCACACTACTGTGTTGGGCCAGGAAGTAAACATTTGGAACCTAATTTTCATGTTCTTCGACGTTAATCTGATTTCATTATCTACGCAAAGTTGAAATTCTTTATTCTTAATCTGCGAAAAATGTGTCCGTTTAATTACTAGTTTAATTTGGAGGACTGTGTCTCATTTGAATTAAACGTGGAAAACTATTTTTCTACCTATACTTTTTTTCTGATCTCCTTCATAGGTAAGATGTTGTTTAGCAATATTGCTATATACAGGGTGGCTCAAAAGTAGGTATTCAGTCCCGTACTGATCAGCTCACTGCACTGCACATAATTTCTTATTGTTATTCATAGTTTCTTTATTATGTGTTCTTAATGTTTTTTTAATTATATCTTAAGCTTGAAACAGTCGAAGCAAATAAACCTATAAGCTAGAATATTATACTTGATCAATACAGGAGAGTATACCTGCTTTAGGGCCACCCTGTACAAAACTGAAATTTTAAACAGAAAATAAGCAACTATAACAGTCTACACCTCGAGGTAGACCTCCCCTTGGAATTGCGTGATTATTTCATCTCCAGAAATCATCATATAACACAAACGCGTGAAGTGAACTGTACATAGTGAGCTAAATTATTGTCAATTTTTCTCTCCCCTTTTTTTTTTTTCTTAAATCACATTTTAGCGAAAACGAGTATGACGAGGGATATAATGTAAATAGAAAGCAATGAATCTAACATCCCGTCTTCTGCATTTAAATGAAATAAATTGGGTACGTTTTAACCATTTTCATAGCTTCCTATACCAAAGAAGTTATTTAAAATGCTAAATTTAATGTTATAATGTAATATATAGTTTTAATCGTCTGATCGAAAGATACTTATTGGCCATAGTAATATGAATGTATAGAATAGAACATGTAACTAGTTTCCATAAAAAAATATTTACTTTTCGCAGCATTAATGTCACCATATTATTCTGAAAGTATATATAGTCCACTCTCAAATATATAGTGCACTTCTTATATAGTTAGATGATGAAGAGGGACGCTATCAAAGTATTGCATTTAATTACAAAGATGATAGAGAGCTCAGTCTGGTGCTAATGGTCTGAATTTGATCCTAGGCAGTGACATACAATTACAGTATGCGTGGTTATTTTCAGGATTCATTCAATTTCTTTAATTTATTTCATTACATTTCGCTTTTATTTATAATTTCTGGGAGTAAAAGGCCGTAACTCTGAGACAGAAAAGTAAAACATTTTGTCATGTTTCAAAGAAAACTTGTAAGTAAATACGAATAGCAATAAATTTATTTACATGAAAAATGGAGTGCCTTTTTTTAAGATTATAAACTATGTACCATCAAAGTGTCCTTTATTCACGAAACATTGAAAATCCAGGGACGTATTTGCATCTTACAAGTTTATGGGATGACCCTTTCAGCTCACAGTTGTGTGTACATTAGCCATTAGCGGGGCAAGTTTTTGCGCAGCCCTGCCTGAATAGCAGCATAAATATTTATGATGAATTTGACGATACCATGACTATATAGAAAAGTGCAACTAGTGTCACGTAAATTTTTGGTACTCAATCGTGTTACCAAACTGTTGCAAAGGAGTCTTATTACACTTGCGTGATTCGTCAGTCATATAGTATTGAACAATAAATACCAAATATCTGACTCACCATTCTACACCTGTCTGAAGACACAACTTTCCCCTTATCCCAGTCAGAGGAGAATGAAAGGTTACTTATATCCAGGGTCAGACTTAGGAGTTTTGGGACAATTTGGAACAATTTTAGTTGGGACTAGGTTCCCAGCTCACACCAAGGTCTGTAGAATCACGTGTAAGTCTATTATAGACTCTATATTTCTGTGGTAAAATGGAAAGTAATCAAAATGTGCGCTCAAAAACACTAATCGTTAAACGCTAATATTAGACACACCGAAAAAAAAAAACAAAGAACTAATAACACTTAGAAGGCTGAAATCAAATTGAATACTTTGCCTTTTCAAAAAATCCCAATTCATACATCTCATAATCTGTCTTAAAAAGAAAGCTAAATAAAACGGTATTTCGAGCGATAAATAAGTTCTAAATTTGAAGGCAACAAGAAGAAAATATATGTATGATATATGTTATTAGATAAAAAAGTCTTCTCAATTCTGGAAGAATATGCTCATACTTTGGATATGAGGAAATATTTGTGGTCACTTGATTAGGTTCAAAAGCTGCAGTGATCTAAGATTGTAAAATAATTTTGTCAAAAGACTGTTTTAAGATTTTTTTTTTATGTCATGAAGAAAACATCTGGCTTTTGCTTGTGTATGTCCCTTTGTAGGTTATGAATCTTGACAACACTTTAACACCATTTGCAGTTCCAAGCCTGGATCAAGTGTGAGCAGGATATGAAGATTAAAAAAAAAAAAATGTTCAGCAACAGATTTTATGTCACCCACGGGACGAGAACTATATTTTTATCTTGAAACGAGTCTGTAGCCGACAAGTTACACCCAGTCTTACATTTCAAGTACCATTTTACATGAACAGAATTAAGTTAAGCGTCTTTTTTGCATTGAATCTATATGAAACGTGGGCCTATATTTTAAGGTAAAGTTCATACCACTGTGTCGTACTCAATACTCTCCCACTGGAAATCGAACCCAGGACCACATGAAATTAAAGATTGGTAAGCTAATTGTAAATACAATGTAAAACCATTTATCAACGTTAAAGTTGTATGTTATTACATGAAAATTTATTCCAATTATATAAATACATAATTCGTGATGGGAGCACGATTGTTCGATTTCTGACGATACAAATTTGTGGTGGAAAATATCATGTCCGTGGGATTCTCCGATTTCCTCCCACATCCTCGTTCCAGTAATTATTGCATATTTACTCACTTTCATTAATCAGCTGTCTCTTTTAACTGGATGTCTCATCTCGTCTAATGGCTTATCAGCTACTGATTTCTCCGAGGTAAGAATTTCCTCCATTTTAGGCAAGAGGAGTAATTCCATCTTGCCTAAAGTGCTGAGGACTGGCTGGGAAATTTCTGTACAGATGATATAATTTCTGTACTAGATTATTAACCATGAGGAAATTATGTGTACGCAATGTTTCAATTAAGTAGTTTATTAAGGAAGGTTTTCATAACATGAAATGCTTCACCTCCTTCGCTGCGAATCATTTCGTCCCAGAACAATTGCACTGTAAGTCTAATTTCTAACTAAACAGTCTATTGTTCGTGTAACTGTTTTTTTTTCTTTCTTTACCAAATTTTTTCCAATCCGAGATTTTAAATCAAGGGATTATAAATTCACTTCCTCATTATTGATCCAGTTCAGCTGTAAGTAGTGGAGATGGTTGGGAAGCCTCAGAAAAATAGATGCGATGTTCTACCAAAATCTTGTGTTTGTTTATTTAGGAAAAACTTGATTTCTTGATCAAGTTTAGCTTCTCTTTCAGCACTAAGATTATAGAGCCATACGAGATATGGACTTTTAGTTTTGAGTGGAAGTTGAACTACCGTAATGCATAAATAATCAATATTTTTTTGATCAGAGTAGGTACTTATTTATTAAAATTAAAACAAGTCGTAACAATTTCAATAACGTAACGTTATCTTCATCAGATGTTAATTGGTGTATATCTTCATAATATTACATTATTATTCATATACAAATTTAATTGTTGCTTGTTATATAATTTTAAATCCTTAATATTTAACAATATGGTATTTGTTATAATTTACTATTACATTTTAAAATTTTAACAGTCTGATCAGAAAAATATTGATTATTTAAGTTATAGTTGCAGAGTCAATATGGACCAAGTTATACCATTCATCGCGTTCAAATTTCAATGTTCTCTCACCGGAAACCTGATCCAGAATTTTGTACACCAAAGGTGTGCATGTGGCTAGGCTTTCTTCAAAAGTTATCGTAAAACGTATGTCTATGGGGAGAGAAGTGAAAGTGAATCCACTTTTCACCCCTGACTCATTGCAATTCCAAGCAGTATGGACTGTGGAAAAAATACTCAACAAACATATACTATTATGTATCAAAATCCAATAGTTTCTATTACACTTATAGTACAACTTAGTTTTAAATTGGAGGAATAAATTCACTTCTTCATTCTTGACTGGTTTTCAACCGGGTCTAGGACAAATCTGTCAATTACCAAATGCGCCAAACGCGAAAATGACCAAATGCGCCAATTGTGAAAATGGACAAATCTGCCAATTACCGAATGCGCCAAACGCGAAAATGACCAAATGCGCCAATTGTGAAAATGGACAAATCAGCCAATTGACAAATCTGCCAATTACCAAATCTACCAACTACCATATCTGCCAATTACCAAATCTGCCAATTACCAAATGCGCCAATCGTAAGAATGGACAAATCTGCCAATTGACAAATCCGCCAATTACCAAATCTGCCAATTGCCAAATGCGCCAAACGCGAAAATGACCAAATGCGCCAATTGTAAAAATGGACAAATCTGCCAATTGACAAATCCGCCAGTACCAAATCTGCCAATGGACAAATCTGCAAATGGATGTCACCGAACTATCATTTTATTTTAGATGTATTCTTCAATCATCGTCCCACAGTATTACAAAGAACAAGAAGAAGGAGAATTTATGAAAGAGCGGAAAAGGGTAATTTAATTTTAATGTGTGTTACTTTTATAAATTCGCAATTATGTTTCAAAATGAATGTTTACTGATGTTGGTTGTTGGAGTTTAGTATCCCATTGCTGTACTTAGATTATATGAGACATGACGTAACACGTTAGAATTTTAATGCCCTCTCACTGGGAATCGAACCCGAAAAGACTAATGTTTGCTGTAATTATTGGATAGCTAACAAGCCTATTTGGTCTTTCACTTAAGTAGCTATTGCTTCAATTCTGTTCATCCGATTATCTTGGTTCATATGTCATTCACTTCAGAATAAACTAAGCTTGCAAATGGTACTATGCGCATGTGTACACGATGTATAAGAAGAAGGAAATTCAAGGTAAAATTGGGAATTTCCCGTCCAAAAGTCCCTTTGTTCAAATGTAGCACCCCCTGGTACGGCCCCCACTAAAGGCACCCAAATATAATATACCTTTAAAACTACTGTAGTTTATAAGTAATATATGTGCCAAGTTTCATTGTAATATCTACAATAGTTGTGACGGAAAAAAATATTTCTCAGTTCTGCTAGACAATACCAAATTTCATATAGGAATAAAGTGAGATAACTATGAAATGAATCTGAACAGTATTATTTATTTGAAATGAAATGAAATCTGAGTTTTACGTCCAACGGTTATGCCAATAAGGCTAAAGGAGACGGTGATGATGAGTAATGAATAAATGGTAGAATGAAGAAAGTGGGAGGAAACGAGAAAAACCCGAGGAAACCCACGCACACGGCGTTTGTCCACCACAAAGTTCACTTGGCGGGGACTGGGATCGAACCCGGGACCCCAAGCACCAGAGGTGAACGCTCTACCACTGAGCCACCGCGCCACTATTATTTATTTGAGTATCATGACTTATACGTCACTCTCTTCAGAATAAAACAGGCTTTCAAATGGTATCATGATAATGTGTATGTGTGTGTTGTACGAGAAAAGGGGAAATTAGGGTAAAATTGGGAATTTTCCGTCCAACAACAATCGGCAAGAGCAGAGTTGCTCCAGTAGCCCTTTTGTAATTATGTACTTTAGCTTAGTAGAGCTGATTTCTTTATACTCGAGTTATTTCATCATGACTTTCAACACAAGGACGACATGAACCACTCACATGTTGATAGCTGGGATGTCTTTCTTGTGCTCTGTCATTTATTCTACGCACTACAATAGCTGTTTTAGTGTTGTGTAAAACATACAACGAAGAGCACAATTAAGACACCTCGACTGTGGACATCTGAGTGGTCCACGTCGTCCTTGTGTTAAGAGTCATGGTGCAATAAAATGGTTTCATGGTGATATGATCACGTTTTATAGTGATTCTTTATAAGAAAAACTCATTATATACACGTGTTTGTAAGTTTCATATATTTTTAATACTTTTGTAAGAAACTGTACTATAGCATTTTTTTTTAGGAGTTCCATTAAGAATACTTTTCACAAAATGCGTGTGATTTGTTGCGATTGTTATTGTTCCTCCATATCATTTTTCAATGAATATTGGCATAGATATAGAATGTAGTGTGTCCGAGATAATTTAGTTTTCTCCACTTGTACTGCACAGTGCCCCCTGTGGTGTCGCCTTGTAATATTAAGGGATCCCGGGTGCATGACAAAATATTTTCTGTGCATGATAGAAAATATTCAGAGAATATAAGGTAGACAAATTAAAAACATTTTCAAATTACTTTTCTTGGTGTTTTGTAGCAGTAGCAAATGTTAAGAAAATATTAAACTAGTTTCAGACGAATTTGTGCTAACAAAGAAAATATTTACGATTTATTTTTCAAATAGCAATTGATGTTTTTGATTTGTTATTGTATGTAGTTTCAGAACGTACTTAAAGTATTTTCTAACATTTTCTGGTTTTCGCAGAGAAATATTTTAAATTCTTTCTGAATATTTTTCCGTCATTACCGCCATAACACCTACAGTTTGAAATACATTTCTTTCTTCAACCTATAAGTTAGAATACTAGAATTTATTTCCACAAATTTATGTGATGATAGAAGTTTCCGTGTGTTCTAAACCGGTTCCAACATACACAGACTTCTACCACCCCATCAATTTGTAAAAACAAAATCCACATATTTTAACTTACAAGAGTTGGAAAACTGTTCAGTATGCATTTCCTTCAGTATTGAAGAAAGAAATGTATTTCAAACTGTAGGTGTTATCGTGGTAATGAAAAAATATTCAGAAAGAATTTAAAATATTCTATGTGAAAACCAGAATTCGTTAGAAAGTATTTTAAGTACGTTCTGAAACTACATACAATAACAAATCAAAAACATATCAATTGCTATTTGAAAAATGAATCGTAAATATTTTCTTTCTTAGCACAAATTCATATCTGAAACTAGTTTAATATTTACTAAACATTTTCTACTGTTACAAAACTCCAAGGAAAATAAATTGAAAATGTTTTTGATATGTCTACCTTATATTCTCTGAATATTTTCTGTCTTGTACAGAAAATATTCTCTAAATATTTTGTCATGTACAGAAAATGTTCTCTAAATATTTTGTCATGTACAGAAAATATTCTCTAAATATTTTCTGTCATGCACAGAAAATGTTCAGTAAATATTTTCTGTGGTGTACGGAAAACATTCACTAAATATTTTTTGTCATGTATAAAAAATATTTTTTGGTATGAGTGGAAAATATTTTAAAATTATTATTTTACAGAACATTAATTTTTGTTAAAAATGGATTAGAAATCTTCAGAAAACATTTCAACTAAGTACCCAATACATTGTAAAAAATATTTAGAAAAAATTTCTTTATTTTAGACAAATGATTTTGAGTGTTATTGGCAAATGATTTTAAAATATTCCATTAATATTCCATTTTAAAAACCATTCCGTTAACATTGTATAAAACGTTTCAAATACATTTTCAGTAGTGTGTGGAAATGGTACAGAAAACATTTTTTGGAAAACTTTTCTAACGACGTATAAAATATTTCTACAACGTTTTTGAGTATATTGCGAAAATATTGTCAGTATTATTTGGAAAATGTTTTCAACAACATATGGAATATATTTCCTTAAGGGAAGTAGGATACATTTTCTGAAGGAAAATGATGGTACGTTTTAGAAACGTTTTGAAAATATTTCATTGCTGTGTGGGTTATATATCCAGCATGTTATTACTTTCAGAATAACTTTTATTTTATTTTCCGAAAAATAAAACTGCATTTGTACAGTAAACAACATTACAAACAAACTAAATCTTATATTCTCAGACCTGTGCCGTTGTAAGCTCTTTGGAGTTTATCTTCTTCCACTAAATTGTGCCGATTGTTGAAAGAAAACATCTGTTGTGTCTGACAGAATATTTTTTCTCCCTATTATCCATACTTTCTCCTTCGACCACCAGTAATGGAATCAATCCCCCTTTAGCAGCTCATACTAGTATATATGTATGTCCCAAGTGACTTATTCCTAATGAATACAGGCCTTTCGTTTACGTTTGGGTAACATTTAAATTCTCGGAATTAAGACATTCTATGCTTGATAGTTAATTCAAAATATTGTATTCCATTCATAACAGTTGCAGTGCGCATTGGAAATCTTTCTATAATGGACGGACATCATTTTGCTTTTCCGAGCGAACGCTCGAATTAAGGATTATCCACAATGGTAGTAGCATGGATCGTCCTTGGTTGTACTACTTGGAAGCTGTTGTCCTTTGAAATACGTTTCACGACGGGACTGACATTTAACTGCTGTTACATTTAAAAAAATGTAATAGACTTTTCCCTTTATAACGAACAGCTTGGGCACATACTGAACTTATGCACAAGTATATAGGTGTTCTTTAAGTTTTCAACTATTTCTCAAGTCTGTTCATAGGAGTCAATTCTCAAAGTATGCTTCCCACAGCCCTGCGATTCCACAAGGACCCTACTACTTTAATATCTGTACATAAAATAATGGTAAATACCTCAATTTAATAAAAAAAATATCCAGGAAATCGTACACACGTTCCTCTCCGTGATAGCACTAACTTTGTTCAGGGCGCAAAATTTCCGGTCGCCAGGTCGTCATTGGCGACCAGTGTTCAGTAAGAATGGTTTCTGCCTAAACTCGCAGGCCTGCACAGTTTCTGTTTCGCACGAAAATAATTGTCACTGAGCGAGAGAATATGAAGCTTCACAACAGACATGGAGAGGAAGTCTTCACAACGTTGTAATTCACCCCTCCTTTCCCACCCTCAATCGAAATGATTTGCCTCCCGGCGTACCAACGCGAGGAATCATTTCCCCGCCTGTTTGAAGGTAGAATAGCTGGGGGGACAGCCCAGTACCTAGAATAGATTAACCAATCATTTGACGATGTCAGTGATAATAAATACATAAAATATTGTTTAAAAATTGATATTTGCATGAGATACCATTATCACTGCAATATACAATTGGTATTTCAATGCAGAGAGAGAGCGTTACACAAAGTCTTAAGGTAAGATATTTTTTTTTAACATGTATGTGAATTGCCCAGTTCAAAATTGGATTATATCAGGGCATAAAATTTCAAAACCAGACAATTAGATTTAGGATAATCAAAGGCCGTGGAGGAGGGGGACCTCTCATAATTTGTACGTGAGAGATACTGACGACCATCATTTATAGATTCGCAAGTACTTCTGACTTTAAAATTTTGCGACGTGCTTTGTTCCTTTAGGTGCAGACACTAACCAACAGATTGGATGTGATTTGTAACTTAAAGTTTTTCGATTTCCAATTTATATAGATTACATTTATTTTATTTATTTGATAAGTTATTTATTTATTTATTTATTTTCATTTTACAGTAGTTTACCCACAGGTTGATAATTAGTGTTAGAGTATACCATGTAATTTCATTCGCTTTTCTTTTTCTTTCTTTTTTATATCTTAAAGTTGAAATTTTGTAATGTATTTCTAGTTTCTTTTCAAATATTTTTATACTTGTTATTGTTTGATAAATTTTAATTCTCGAATATTATGTAGTCTGAAACTGTCCTATAATTTTCCTTTTATGCAGCCTAGTCATAATATCTTGGTCGCTGAAAGAGGTAGAAATTATACCTCAAATATCATAGCAAACTGTTACTCAACCAAATTAATAAGACAGTACCTAAGGATTATTATTTACTTTTGATCAATCGGCGTTAGTTCATAACATAATTTCCTTGATTTTAGTATCTCAGAAATCAAGGCAATAGTGTTCGATCTGTATGTAATATGATTCAAAAGGCGTATGCACGTTTCTGAAGTTGGAAAATTGAAAAAAGAGTTAAAAACTAGCTTAAGTATTTCAGAAACAATAATAACATGCTTTTATCTATAGAAAAAAAATCACACTTGTACTCATAAATAATAAAATTAGATAATTTTAAAGTTAAAAAATGTGAAATTTTCGTATTTTAGCGGTGCTCTTGTTAAAATTTTAGAAAAATTATTTCGAGCATTAGTGTTGAATAATAGATCCTTCATTATACGAAAACTTTCGATTTTTTCCCAAATTAAAAAATAAATAAATAAATAACATGGAGTTATAAGACTTCCCAGATTAACTTTTTTTTTCGTATTAACCATTGTTCAGTGGTCTAGATCCAGTTTAGATTTAAATCATTCAAGTTCGTTTGAAGTTAAGTGTCCCGTTTATTGTATAACAACACGTTGTGAACTATTTATTTCTTTCAAGGATTCTTTGACAGTAAACATTAAAATTTCCGGTATACTTAACAAACGATGTATTCAGAATTAATTCTAACAAACACAACGTGAACATTTCACTTTCTGGCATTATTGTATAATTGTTCATTTCATCCGTTATTCTTGTGAACTTAAATAATGTAGGATTTTAAATGAGATTATAGAAAATAGAACGGAAGATAATAATGGTCTAAGCAAGTCATAACCTGTTTTTTTGAATTCCAACTTACTAGCTAGCAACTTTGGTTTGTTTCTTATGCTAAGGTGTCAATCTGAAGGGTCGTAGGTGCCCTCGACACAGACAACGATTTCATTGATTTACGTCTTTTATTAGCAGCGAGGCTGTATAAGGTGAGATCTATAATTTAAAGCAAACTTATCAATATTTCTGCACATGTTCCTTAGCCCACGCAAGGTGTTAGGGAGACCAATGAAGTGTCGGGTTGTGTGTCATCCGACGAGTTTTCATGACCTACCTGAAACTGCTCCTAACAGTTTTCTTTGACACGATCTTTTCATGCAGAATAATCAGTCTTAGATGGGAGTTCATCAGTGTTGTGTGTCATATTGCAGCATGTTGTTTGCTATTATACGAGAAGACAGAAAGTAAAGGGACTTTTGAGAAAAGTACATTTATTCTAATGATGTAAAACTGAAACATACATTATTTTTCTACATAATTTCCCTGCACTTCAACGCACTTTTTCCAACGTTTCACACGTTTTTTGATTCCCTCGGAAACAAGTTTTTAGGTTGAACTTGTAACCAATTTTGCAACGCATCAATGACTAGCTGATGGTTGACGTTTAAATTCCTTAACTTCTAGTGATGATGGATGTTTCCACACCATGTTCGCAGCATTACTTTCCGGTTCGTGATGATGCACCCAAGTTTCATCTAGAGTAACGATTTGCTGTAAAAACCCATCTCCTTCGCGACGATAACGGGCCAAATGTTTACACGAGAGATGTCCAATCTTTGTGCCTTATGCTACACGATAAACAGCTGTCACCATACTGCACTTGCATTCCACGAATAAATCCCGCAGGTTTAACACCTTCCACAAAAAAAAAAAAAAAAAAAAAAAAAAAAAAATCCTTTGTGCATATCGCCAATGGAGCTGCCATGTTTAATGGTCTGCTACACTCCAACGACTAATGCGGGAATAAAAGTGACATGTTGCATAGAAGTGCTGCAGACGACATTAATTCAGTGCTGGATACTAGCAGTGATACCAAACCCTAGTGCGAGAAATTGCAGGTATCCCTTCACTTTTTCACTTCCCCCTCGTAGAATATCGTAGCACCTTCATGAGTTCCAAGACCGCTGCCAGTTCTCTATTGAATAACGATATAACTGGCGTTTCCCTCTTTCTCTGCTAGGGCTTTCTCGTTATGTAACATAAGGTACACACGCCCACGTGATTTCCTATAAGTTATCGTTGATATCTTATTTATTCAGCTTTTCCATATCCTGACTGTGATATGTTTTTAAGGAACTCTTCTTTCATTTGACCTTTTCTTTTATATCTACTACTGCTTCTAATGATAGTAGGAAGAATTATAAAAGGGCTGAAGGAAAGTTAGATACGACACGATACGGGTTCATCTTCGAGCTGTAGTGTCTAATAAAAATAGGTTGGCAATGAAATAATCTAGAACTAATAAAATCTTTAAAAAGAAAAATATTTTTTAAATGCTTTTAGGTATTTTAAAATTTCTGTATTATTATAACGTGACTTATAGATAATTTTTATATTGTTTTAATATATTACATGATTTTTATGTCTTATTTTATTGTGTGTACAATACAATTTGGCTCTTTCTTCCTCTTGATTCCATGACCACGCCTATAATTTGAGTCCTGTGTTTTCTAGTCTGAAACAGAAGAAAATATAATAGTTTACATACAGTCTGTATGTAAAATATGCTATTTTCTTTTTTTTTGATAACTATGATAATGTAAACATCATTTCTGTTTACATTGTATAAACAATAAATTTCTCAACATCTGACCCCATTGAAGGGCATTATATGAATAATGTCCTCCGTTCACTTCATGTCTATGAATACTTAGAACATGGCATGAATATCCACCTTTTTAATTACAGTATATTAGGCTTATATTGCTTTTGTTATGAACATAATTGAGTTATTTTCTGTCTCTTTCCAGTTGTTGCTTAAATTTTCTGTATATACTTACTTTAATAAGTGTTTATGAAGTGTGATTTCTTTAGTGCCTGTTATGAACGGATTATGTATATATATTTATATTCCAAATTGATTTTAGTGTTGTGTGATACTACTCTTCTTACTTCTTGTCTGTTACTATTTTAGTTAGGCTTCGATATGTTGGTATCCAAATTTAAAAATTTTTCGTACTGTCCAATTTTCTAAGTTAAATCATTTAGAGTATTTTTTTTCTTTATTTCCACTTCTTATTATTGTATTTGCACTATATTTCTATCTGATTTATACGTCTAATTTTATATCTCTCTATTTTAATGTACTTTTAATGATTACATGTTATACATTTTAAATTTGTCTTTAGACTCCACACGCATGTAATAATATTAATTAAACATAAAGGTTTGATGTCATTACCAAGTTCTTCCCCCCTCCCCCCCTCTCGCCCCGTAGAAAACACAAAAGGAACGAGGTTCTGGGGAAGTGTTTAGATGTGCCTGGCAATTTCCCCCCATGAATTACCACATTGTATGTATGTATAAACAATAATATTTTTTTTTTTTTTCATTTTGTGCATAACGTAGAACTTTTCTCTTAATGTCTCTTAATGTAACAATTCTAGTGCCTATGAAGTCATATACTTTCTTGAGTTGTGTCCGATGTATAACTTTAGCACTTTTTTCAGTTTTTATGGAAGTAAGTGTAGTAATATAAACTTGAATCTCTTTATTATAAATTATTTCTCTGAAGTTGTGTATTTTCATGTATAATATATGCCTTTCTCTGTTTCTTTTCAGTTATTGTTTTATTTTTTATAATTTCTTTTACATTTAAGTATATTTACATTTCAATCTTTTTTATGTTTATTGCCATTATTTTGATATCTTTTACCTATTTTATAACATTTTTATAATTAATTTTTATATATTTTTAATTATAATATTCTTATATACTTGTATAATCTTGATTTTTAGTTTGTTTTTTTTTTTAAATTATATCATATTCTTAACTATTATTCTTTTGAGTTTTGTTTTACAATATTTCTTTTTTTTTACAATCTTTTTTCAGACATCTTTCACATTTTAAATTTTATACTTCATATACCTATGTATTACTCTGTTTGTGTGTTTTAAAATATTTGGATGTGTTTTTATGTGTATATACAATTTTCCTATAAAACATGATATTTTTCGTCGATAATTGTGTGTATAATAATGAAATCTCCATGCTTCTTGGCAGCTTCTTTTAAAAATAATTGTATATGTTTCAATTTTGATATTTCTTTATGATATTTACTTTTTCATCTTATACATAATTTTTATTCATTTATTTATATGTTTGTGATTACTTTTTGTGTGTATTTACCTGTATTTGGAATGATGTTTAATCATTTCTGTATTATATATTTTTTGACTACTTATTCTTTATAATAATTTTGTTAATACTTTTTCACATTTTACAATTTACATATTGTTTATTACATAATGTTATTTTTAGATATTTTAAATTTTGTATACTGTTTTTATTTATAATCTGATTTTTATATTGCATTTCGTTGTTTACTATTTTTAAAATATGATAAGTTACTATGCTTAATTCTAATTACTAAGTTTAATTCTAATTAATTATCTAAACGAAATATAACGATGGGAGGGGGGTAATTGTCGCGATCGTCGAAAGTTCGGAAGGGTGCTTCATTTTAAGATCGTCGAAAGCTGGGAGGGGGTATTTCTCACAAACATCGAAAACTACTGCTTCTGATTGTTCCAGTTCATTGTCTTCGGTAGCCAATGTCTCTGTACAAGTCCACGCTGATATCTCCAAATCAAACCATCAATGCTTTCAGTGAAATAAGCTGTTCCAGTTCTCAGATTTCCATCAGAATCTTAAGTCCTGAAGTGCTGGTCCATCTTAGCACTGTGCCATCTGCTGTATGTACTCCAGACTTTCCATATATTTCATTTTGGCCAAGTAGCGTAGTTAGAATTCAGTAGACTTACATGTGCAGTTAATTCAAGTCAATCTTCTTGTTTTTATAAAATAGTATAAAATAATACATTTAATAATAAATAATAAATAAAATATATGAAATGAATTAATATTATAATAATTAATAAATATAATTGTAATAAATATAACATTTTTAAAAACTACTGTCGAAATATCTAGTTTTTGGTTGAGTTGAGTTGATTTTGAGTTTAACGTCCCGTTCAGCAGCGAGGCTATATGAGACGTGGACCTACTGATTAACGTGGAATCCAAACCACATGAGCTCCCGCCGGGAATCGAAATCGGGTCTCACGCCAAAAGCGCCTACGTTAACCACCTAGCCAAGAATATTTTATCCCTCTTTCTTGGGTAAATGTTCGCTCTTAAGACTTAATTTCCAAAATACATAATTAAATAAATAAAATAAATGCATTAAATTTGTCAAAAGCCGATTTATGCATTTTACATGTACAACTCTAAAAATTACCAAAACTTCTTTTTAATGTACTTGCAAATTGTTTTCACTCTGATTTTTTAGGTGCACTTTCTCCCTTTGGAAACAAAGTTACAAACAAAGAATTATGTTTTCAATATGAAAACAATAGTATTTTATGTAATTTCTACTGGAAATATATTCTAATGTAATTCTTGAGGAAGGATACTAGAGGTACTTCGTTATTTTATTTATTTATTTATTTATTTATTTATTTATTTATTTATTTATTTTTTTTTTTTGAATTTAATGTCCCACGATTATATTCCAAGACTAAGTTAGACGATTATGATAATAATGGACGAGATGGTAAAATGAAGAAAGTAGGAGGAAACGGGAGAACTCCTAGAAAGTCAATGACACGGTGTTTGTCCACCATACCAATAAGTCTACCACTGTGCAACCGCAGTCCATTAGAAGTGCTTCTTTACGAAATAATTAGCGTTTTCGCTTTTAGTTGGAAGACCCAACTTCGTTTTTCTGTGTACTAGTGCATGTGGTTCGGATCCTACGTAAGCTATATATAGCCTTACAACTAAAATTGAACATATAGCTTCGGAACAATCAACTAATACCTATAAAGACAGTTTTCTAACATTGTTTCTTGACTTGAATTCATTGTACATTGTGAGTGTAGTAGATAACGTTGCAAAGCCTGCATTAAAATAAATGGACAAGTAAAGTAGTTCATGGTACTGTAGATAATGCAGGTTGTAGATGGCATACATCCATTAGATACGAACGTAGATTGTGAGTAGTAAATAGTTGATTATGGATGTAGCCCAATAAACCAAAATGATGAAGAAAGTAGAAGTAGTAAACATTCCGTTACTGATCAAATTGATCTGATTATAATAACAGTTGCTACATTTATAAAACGTTATCGATTATCAACTAATAACATCTGCTAAAGAAATAAAAAGTTATCCTACAGAAACTGTTAACAATTCAGCTATTGTTAATATGCCCTTCAATTTGCTAGTATCTATTAAAGTTTAAATTGTAAATGAAGTAAGTTTATTGCTCGTCATTTCAGTTACTTTACTGTAACATTTTAATTTATTATTTCTAAAAGAGAAGTAAAAAGACAAGTTATCTTTATTTATTTATTTACATTTATTTCTGGAATAGTATACCTCTATTTTATTTAAATAATAATAATAATAATAATGATAATAATAATAATAATAATAATAAACAATGTATATAATCTCAAAACAAAACTAAATTATTCATAAAAACGAAAATGACAATCAAATAGCAGATATTTTTTGACACGCTAAAGTATATTGCTGTACCTTTAAGGTGAGTCATGAAACCAACATGAAATTAACATTTGAGTCATCAGTCAAGCAGTTGTATTGTACGAAAAGTGACTGTTATAACAAATGGTATAACGAAAAATCAAAAAGGTCACTAACGGATGTTCTAGATACTGGTAGACTTCTCTAGAAATAAGACTGCATAAGAGCGCAAATAAGATTCCGATAGGTTTTTTTTTTATTTTATTTATTTATTTATTTTTTTTTTTTTTTAAACACGATCCATTGGATTGCATGACTTTTACTCGCGCAAGATATAAATCTAATTTGCGTTCCTAAGTTGTTCGAAAATGAACAAAATTTTCCTAACGTGTTATCACCTTCCTTTACAGATAGGACAATGTATGAGTGTATAAGGATTCTTGCGTCTACTCGCAGACAGATAGAGGAGTCTACCCGCACATTGCTAGCGGAAGGAAGAAGACTCCAGGACAAAGACCAGAAGAAGGCAGAAGAAATGTTAAAGGCCAGGTTAGAATCCATTTAATGACTTAGCTGATTCACAGTATAATTAATTTTCGTCACCTTATTTACAGAATAGTATCAGAAAAAAAATGAAAAACTGTCATCTACAAATATATCTACACATGTCTTACAACTTGAAAAAAATACTGTGGGAGTAATACACTACTAGCACTTCCTAGGGATGGTGTAGGAAGGGATTACGTCTTTGATAAATTTAACAAAGCCTAACAAATTAAGCAATACTTCGTAAGTTTAAAAAAAATGATGTTGGATGTCCGCACGACAAAGGTAATGTAAGTAATCTTTCTGTATATAACAGGATTCCCACTGACCCAGAAAATCAGGGAATGTCAGAGAATTTGATTTTTGTTAGGGAAAATCAGGAAAATTATTGAGAAGTTCTTTAATGTGAGACAAATTATTGAAAAGTTCTTAAATGTCAGGGAAACCAAGTAGTCATTCTCAGTAATGAAGGTAACTTTGAAGTAATAAGATTATTTGGGATTTAGAGACCATGCAACATTGAATTATAAGTCACAGATGCATCAACTTATATCAGGGTGTTGTGTCATGATTTGTGGTTAAGTCCTTAACTTTGAAATCAGTTGAACTACAGCATCTTGAATGCCTTAATGTAGACCAAGTGTGGCGTCTCTGATCTTCTGAGCTGAGATACATATGTCCTTATAGCAGGGGCGGATCCAGGACCGACTTCTGGGGGGGGGGCGGTGGGTTGTCATAATGCAACTTTTAAGGGCTCCAAACTCTGGGATAGATTTTATTTATATATATAAAGTAAGAAAGTTTCCTCTTCTGGGGGAGGGCGATTGCCCCCCCTGGATCCGCCCCTGCCTTATAGCCGACTTCAAAATAAAGTGGTGTTCTCATTCCATCTATTTATATATATGTTGTGCGCATATTCAAGCATAATTATTCGACACATATGCACTGACTTTAATGTTTTTGTCTGTTTGTTTGAAAGAGTATTCTTTCCCGGGTGTTTCACATAAATTTCATGATGATCTAACCATATTCTTCGGAACTAGGCCATGAAACTTTTCAATGGCTGACAGTTTTCGTACAATAATTGTGTGTATGATCACGCATAAATTCGATTTAGATGCACCTATTTTATTGATTTACTTTTTGGTTAAAAAAGTATGTTCTCATGGTGATTTTATATAAATTTTTATTAGGATTTGATGATAATCATTGGAGCTAAACCATGAAACTCCTCAACGGATAGTGTTAATAACGTAATTAACCGACTTCACTGTGAGCATGCTCACGCATAACTTCAGCACAGATGTACTGATTTTGATTATTCTTTTTTAGTTTTAAAGAATATACTTTCTCACAGACTTTATATAAATCTTTTCATGATCTAATGGAGTTGGAGTTGGACTGGTCAACTCGTTCACAGCTGATAGTGTTAGTACCTGTGTATTTTCACGTATAATTCCGTATCGCGTATACCGATTATATATATAGATAGCGTCAACTAATTCTTGAGAGAGTCCAAGCATGTTTGTCACGTCATCTATTGACTGAGTGTGGTTTCATGTGACCTCTTTCTAAACTCGGGCAATCATTTCTCCCGTTCCATGTTCAATATTCTCTGATAATAATTAAATCATTCATTTATAGGGATAAACCATACATCTATCTTGTCCTAAAAGAGTACATACAGTATAATAAAAATTTTACAATAGGAGATGTATACCAATATTACGTACCGTTTGCCCACGTTTTCAATTTTCGAGTTACATGTCAGCTCTGGTCGTTCGGATATGAGACTCTGAACATTAGTATGTCATTCGTGAACATGTTCGTGTTAGCCCAAAATTTAACGTTTGGTGTGCTCTTATGTATGGTAGAGTAATCGGTTCATTTTTTTCTTTGCTGAGAACACGGTTATAGGGGAGGCTTACTACGACATGTTGCATGAGCACCTACTCTCTCAGATGATGGAACTGAAGGCTACACATAATCTTCCAACACGTTGGAGTACCTCCTTATTGGTCTCGAGATGCAAGTCGCCTTTTGAAATGACGTTTCCCTGAGAGACGGATTGTGGTGGTCAAGGTTAGTGCCTACGAAACCCCTGTTCCAGATCTTGCCGCACTTCGTACTCAGATTGTTGCGGTTCTCGAAAACGTTGATGCTGCTATGTTGTAGCTTATATGGATAGAGCTTGAATATTATCTCGACATCCTGAGGGAAACTAGATTGGCACGTGAAGAAGTAGTGTAATTGTCAATAAAACTTTGAGAGATGTATAAAGGTAACCAAAGAAGTTCTGTCGCTTTTTCACCCACCACTTTCGAACATCGATATGTTACCTAAGACGTACCTGCAAGATCAAAAATAGTCTCCATCAGCATCGACGACCTTCTGCTAGCTATGTGGAAGGCCATGGATGCCATCGGGATGGAATTTGGTAGGCCGTGAAGCGAAGAAGGTATCAAGTGCATTTGCACCTCTACTAGGGATTTGAACTGGTGTCCTCTAAGGTGATTCTAAGGTGATTGTCCAAGGAATGGAACAAGTGATAATCGGACGGTGAAATGTTCGAGGAGTATGGCAGATGCAATAGTGTTTCCCATCCAAGGCATAGAATGGTGTTCCGGGTCATCCTAGCCACGTGAGGCTTAGCGTTGTCCTGTAATAAGAGAACCCGTTTGCGGTTCAGAAGTGCTGGCTCCAGAGTTTTGAGTTTTTCTTGAACGGGGCTGAAGTGCTAACAGTACACAGTTACATTGATCTCTGACCAGCTGGTAGCAGTTACCGGTGCACGATGCCGCGAGCAGTCCACTAAACACACAGGAAGACCTTCTTCTGGTGCAGTGCTGGTTTCGGCTGATTTGGAACCGGTTCATGGGATGCTAACCAATAATGACGGCGCCTTGGAGCTTTGTACAGGACCCACTTTTCATCACATGTCAACACCCTGTCCAGAAATGGCTCTTTCCTCAGACGAGACAGCAAAGAATCACAGGTGTCTGCTCACGCTGCCTTCTGGCCCAGAGTCAAACCATATGGGACCCATCGACCCAACTTACAGTGCCTCCCAAGTTGAAGGAGGTGCTGCTGAATGGTTTCTCCACTCACACTGATTTGTAGTCCCACTTCCTCACATGTCTGACCACTGTTCGCCTCAACTGCTACCTAAGGATCTTCATTTTGTACAAGTGTTGGTCTTCCGGCCCGTGGTGCGTCTTCGAGTGTTTCGCCACCGTCCTTAAACTTGTTAAACCACTGCTGCCCTGTTCGCGTAGTCACGACACCCTCACTAAAGGCCTGAAATACCTTCCGCCCCGCTGCAGCAGCGTTTGACCCTAATTTGAACTCGTACAGCATACACGTCCTTATGACGCACTGTGGAGGTTCCATGTTCACTCTGTTCTCACGCAAGTTCACGGTGTAAGTGAACTGCCACAACCAGATAGTATGTTGGATATACCCACACCAATAACTGACCTTCGCCTTATCTCCATTGACATTCAACTCACGGTGTGAGTTCCGTGGACCACAGACCTCCACGAAAAGCGACAGAACTTTCTGGTTACTTTTACATAACATGTTGCAGAAAACCGCATGTCTCTATCTGGTATAGTTTACGAGCTGTGTTTCATTGTAATGGTAGCAGGACTTTGTGGACATCCCATATTATACTTTATAAACAAAAAGCTTTACATTGTGTATTTATTTCTTTTTTCAGATCGACGAGTTCGTCAACCGTGGAATGGACTTGGAGCAGAGCTTGGCCACAGAAGAAGAACGTCTCGTGGAAACGATAAGAAGAGCGAGGATTGATATCAGTTCCTGTGTTTTGGATCTGCAGATTGCTACTGTAAGTTCTCGCAGAACGGCCGAACACGAGGTCAGTATACTTGAATTGTTCAACATTGTATGATATTGTTGCATTAGAAATTAATCTTCTTGTCTGAATAATAACCTCATGTTTCTCATCATAAAAAATAAATGTATGTGATTTAATGACAGTAATAAGGTGAAATGTAGAAAGCGATATTTTAACTTCCTTTAGAATTGCTTTATATGGTCATTTATTTTTGTGTGCGTGTGTGTGTGTGTTTGTGTGGCGATTATTACAATAGTTAAACATATATAAACTTAACTATTGTGATATTCTTAAAATAAATTAATACCATATTAAGAATTAAAACATCGATTAGAATCGTCAAATAGATTTTCATGATACAATTTTTATTATTTTTAATAAATGATACATACTACTCAACTTGTCTGCTTGAGCTCCTTCGTGGCTAAGCGGTTAGCGTACGCGCCTTTGGCGTGGGAGACCTTGTTCGGTTCCCGGCGAGAGCTCATTTGGTTCAGATTTCACGTTAATCAGTAGGTCCCGTCTCATATAGCCTCGCTGCTGAAAGAGACGTTAAACTCAAAATAAACTCAATTCAACTTGTCTGCTTAACTCGATACAGTATAATCTGAAGACCTAAAATTTCGTTGACATCCGTATTATACATATACCCGTAACTTAATTCATGACTCCATTAATTTGGATACTCTTTCTGTGAGATTTTGTTGCCTATCACAACGTTTCTATTGCCTTGGTAGCTTGTAAATTTTGATAGGAAAATAAATGAAATTTTGTTTAATATTTATAAATGATTTCTTTCATATGAACCAATTATTAAAAAATACATGTCTTTGCTTATTCAATTTAGAATAGATTATTATTATTATTATTATTATTATTATTATTATTATTATTATTATTATTATTATTACTATAGAAAATTAAATTAAATTTACGTCCCATGATTATGCCCTTTAGACTAAAGGAAACGGATCATTAGTGAAACTAAATGAATATGAAAAAACTGGTGGAATGAAAATGTGGAAGAACATCATGAAACTCTACGAACACGATGCTGTCCACCATAAATTCACACAATCTGTGATCAAATCAGGGTCTCGTCTCACCAGAGGTGAGCGTTCTATCACTGAGCTCTAGAATATTTAATTACTACTCAAATATTTAAAAATTCGTGTACGAGTATCGGCAGAAAAATAGATGAATTCCTTCTCTGATATATTTGAACGTTGGCACTTTCTCTTAAAACAAAATTGTTAAATTTCTTCAATGTTGCCACTTGTATTTCTTTCTTCTACGTCACCTTAAAGATTAATTAATATATTTTATTTATTTATTTATAATTGTAAAAATATTAATAAAATAAAAAAATGAAATGAAATATTTGAGTTTTACGTCTCACGGTATGCCGGCTAGGCTAAAGGAGAAGGTGATGATGAGAAATGAATAAAAATGGTGTAATGAAGAAAGTGGGACGAAATGGGAGAACCCCGATGAAACTCACCCACACGGGAGTTGGGATCAAACCCGGGATCCCAAGCACCAGAAATGAACGCTCTACCACTGAGCCACCGCGGCCCCACAAATACAATAAAATTTATAGACGTTTATACAGAGGTAATTATATGATAAGTTTCATTGTCACAGGTTTTTAAAATTTATTTTAAGTTACTTACTCGCATTTTTAAACTATCCAAGTACTTTATTAGGGATGCGCCTATAAAGGTACTCGAACTTAAGCAAGGGAGACCCGAGTTCGATTCCCGCCGGGAGTTCATGTGGTTCGGATTCCACGTTAATCAGTAGGTCCCGCCTCATATAACCACGCTGCTGGAAGGATCGTTAAACTCAAAATCAACTCAATTCAACCTAAAAAAGAAAGTAAAATGATAACACTGGAAATACTTTTGTCTAAGATTTTTTATTAGTGCCTGTTTAAACCAGTTTTATGCCATTTGTATTTTAGTAAACGTTCGACAAATGCATATAGTGTGATGTCGTTGTACAAAAGTCTTGAACGTCAGGTTTGATCGCCCACCACAATGTACTTTAGAAAGGTGTTGTCCTGTACTGCAGTAGCCACCGAATTCTCATATTATTCTTTCTTATTGACTTTTTTTTTACTGCTCTGTTAAAAAATGAGAGACATTTGCAAAACAAACTCACACCTTCCTCATTTTCAGGTCCTTGCTTAAAATTAACCAAAACTTTTCTTTGTTTATCTCGAACATGGTTGACAATTGCTATGGAATTATATGTTTATCAAATTTCAACGATATTTTTCTATATTTGCCTCATTCCTTGACGTTCAATGGAGTTTTGACCTTGTATCATCCTCAACACTTTTGCATTCATATCTGCAACGTTTCGATAAAAGATCTAACCAATTTGTAACAAAGCGTAGTGTTAGAATATTGCTCTATTTCGTTACACGTGTTTCGTACGATGACTTCACACTACATACATTTGTCGCAGGCTTATCCAGATACAGACTGCATCAAACCAGCTTAAATAGACACTAACAGGAAGCTTAGACAAAGGTGTTTCCAGTGTTGTTATACTATGGTGATATTTTAAAGGGAGGCAGCTGTATTTGTTAAAGTTTATAGGGATACCTCATACTTAAATCTTAAATGAATACAGATTAACTTTTAAAAAAAATGAGTATACACTTTGAGTAGACGTTAACGCTGTAGAATTTTAATATATATATATATATATATATATATATATATATATATATATATATATATATATATATATATATATATATTATTAATTTTCTACATTATTATTATTATTTTAGAGAATAGTTCAGATTCAACGGAGAGTTTCTACTCAATTGATTACCTGGATATGACGATAGAAAACTAAAAACCGTATTTGACAGAAGACCATGAGGAAGGTATCACTGGAGACAGACCGGTAGCTGGAGTACTGTTTCTGAGGTATGTCTGCATGAGTTTCTACTGCTTTAGTACCTTGTAATTTTTATCTTAATATTTACGAAAATAAAGGTAGCTCTATATGAACGAAATATCAGACTTCCATACTATGCTGTGCATAAATGTCGGAGTCTTATACAACAGTTCTTTCCGTCCGTCTGTCGAAAGATATCAGAACAAAAACGGTAAGAGATATCAAGAAGAAGTTTTTTCCAATCATTTCAGCGTCCCACGAATAGGTTCCATCTCCTCCCTTAACTATTTGTTAAACCCGGAAGAGGTTCAAATTAACCATTTCCTGTTTCAACGTTGGTTGCTATAGATAAAAAATGGTAATAGACAGCAACAAGCGGTTTTCTGTGATCGATCATCGTCTTAAGAGAACATACCGTCACAACCTACAACACTCTACCAAAACCACAAGTGGTTGAAATTACTAGTACTTTCGGTCTTAATACTGACTTCAATAGAGCAAAAACGATAAAAGATAAAAAAGATGTTCTTTGCAATCGCTTCAGCGTGCAAGAATAGGTTCCATCACCCCTGTTAATTCTATATTCAAATCGGAAGTGGTAAAAAATCAACTATTTCCGGATTCAACGCTGATCACCATAGAAGCAAAACAGTAATAGATAGCGACGAACGGTTTTTTTGTAATCGATTCATTGTCTCAAGGGGATATACCATCACTACTAACAACACGCTACGAAAACCGAGAGTGGTTGAAATTTACAAGTACTTCCGGTTTTAGTACGACTCTCCATAGAACAAAAACAGTAAGAGATAGCAAATAATGGCTTTTTGATATGGATTCAGCGTCCGAGGAACAGGTTCTATCTTTGATCTTATTCCTCTATTGCAACCAGTAGTTATAGATGTACTACTTCAGGTTTAAATATTAAATTTGTATAATTTGGAAGTCTACCGTAGTTTCTCACGAAACTTGTTTGTTTAATAATATTTCGTTTATTTAATACAGTGGACCACAGTTCACGACTCCTTCTATTCGTCCACATATCGGTTCACGAATGATATTTCGGGCTATGAACGCACACACAAACACACACTTGTATCCACGCTATCAGTATTTTCAAGCATTTGTCATAAACATTATTTGTCAGGGTGTTGTGTTCAAAAATTTCTTTGCACTTGTTTGTATTATATTAGTCTTCATTATATCTAATTTAGGATAATTAATAATATTTTCATTTATATCCTTCATCACAAAAAACACTTAAAAAGATAAAAACAAAAACATGTTTCTGTGGCCTGAACAGATCAATTGTGTATATTTACATTAATTTAAATGGCAAAAATAATTTTAGTTCTTAAACAGCTTACGAAACGGATTAAATTCAGGACTCAAGGGTTCACTGTATTTAATATGAATATTTAATTCTTATTCAAACATTTTATTTATTGTATTCTGTATAGTTGTTAAATATATTTTTCCAGTGGTATACGCAGAATAAAATCAACGGGGAGAAGGGGGATTCAAGGACTTTATTTCATATACTTTCAGGACTAGCTTGATTTTTATACACAGGATGTTTCAAAACAACACCGACAACGTTTGGGAGATGATTCCTGACACCAAAATAAGAAAAAGTATAGACCAACCTGCATGAACAAATGCTTCCTTTTGGAGTTATAAGCTGCCGAAAGCGTGAAAAGAATGAACTTTAAAGATCCATAGCTCCAAAACTATTGGACCTACCGTAGTCGGATCAAGACTTCACTTAGGAACTAATATGTGCGCTATTCAAAAATACATGTTTCAGAATCCAAAGATACTCACGCAACTATTTTTATAGAGGGAGTTTAGCTACCGGCATATAATTTGAAGTACTCACCAACTACCTCTATAAAAATTGTTGCAGAAGTACCGCACGATTCTGAAACTTGGATATTTGGGTAGAGCACATACTAGTTTCTAAATAAAGTCTTGACCCGATAGAGCTATGGACCTTTGAAGTTCATTTTTTCACGTTTTCGGCAGCTTATAACTCCGAAAGAAAGCATTTGTGCACCCAGGTTGATATATACTTTTTGTCTTATCTTGGTGTCAGGAATCACCTCCCAAACATTGTCGGTGTTGTTTTGAAATACTCTGTATATAGAGTGCGCAAAACAACACCATCAACGTTCGTAAAGTGATACAGTATATCATTTGAGGCTTTTACGTATTAAAAAACGTGAAATATACTGTGGCATATTACATCCCAGCGTACGTTATTCTCAACACGAGCAACCACGGAGCTGGCGTTCCCTAATACGTCAGATGTCCCGCTTACGCATTCCGTATTTACTGTTGTCAAAGCTTATCTTTTGCCTACGTAGACTCACCTTTTAAGTCACAGTATATCTAAAAATTCTGGTGGTAGCATGTCTGGGATTTATGTCATGAGAGAATGCCGTGCGCACACATTGTACATTACTGAAATAATGTATTTTTGGATGGCATATGCATGACTTCCTTTACACTGGTATGAACCACCACTCCACGGTCTCTCGTGTTCGAAATAATGAGTGTTGCAATGTAGCTTTTCCATACTTTTGGGCAGCTTTAGCTGTAAAACTAAGACTTTTCTCCATAGGCCCATATGAATTTTCTTTGTCTTAGTCTCGGGAATCACCTCCCAAACGTTGTAAGTGTTGTTTATTGAAACACTCTATATATTTATATATATATGAAGGAAAAAGTTCGAGGTTTAACCCCCCTCTTGAGCAAGATATTACGGAAAAATTAAAATTTACTATCTATGGTGGAAGTACATGTTTTTCGGTTTTGATATAGCATCGTGAGACATTTGGGGAGTCACTTGAATTATGAGGTTCCAACCTCCGAAAAAATCACATTGGAAGCCGATGTACAAACCATGCTCAAGCTATCAGGCTGGCAACAGCTCGTGGGTTGATGCGATTACTCATAATTGCGCTCCAACTAGGTTTCTCAAGAATTGCTAATGTTTTTAAAGTAATGTATTGTTGATGGTTGTCCATTTTATGTGACTTACCTCTGTTTTTCTTTCTTTGATTTAGCACTCGTATAACAACAGTAGTGATGAGAGCTTCTGTCCTTTACTTGACACTTCGACCTCAGTTATGTCATTGCATTCGCAGCCAGTGTCTGTAGCATTGCTGAGAATGTTATATGGCTATTCACCATACAGCATCTTTGCCATTATCAATATGTCTGAGGCCCAGCGTGTCAGCGGTCTCAAGATTTTGTTGATAATGACCACTCCAGAGACTTCGGTCCCTGGAGTGTCCTTATCTTACATCGTCAGTTGTGAGATGTTTCGAATTGGAATGCCATGGCAAATCGTGGACTTGCCCGATTACGATGTCAGTGGCATTCCTCGAGAAGACTCTCCTGTGACTAACTTCTTTAGAAGTCTATATTGCTTGTGGCGATTCCTTCATTTCCAGAGGTGAGGAACCCCAGCAATTGCACTTCCAGAAGTAGAGGTTCAACCAGGTGAAGCTGAGGTTGAAGTGCAAGTGGAAGAAGAGGAAGGATCACACTCTAATGATCACGAAGAGATTGGCAGCCACAGAGAGGAAGAAGCCAGTGATGAAGAGAGGACGCCTAAGTGTGTGTATGGCCCAGTTGTTCGACCACCTCCCCGTTCCAGGTAATACTTCAAAGTCTTATTTATTCATATATATTATTCTGGAAATGGTTGTGGGTTATGCACTTTTAGCGACCGTAGTATTTCTCAGACCCAGCTTGTTAGAGGCCTGAGAATTATATTAATGATGTAATAAGCCTCAAAAACTTAATTGAAATTATTTACAATAAATTAATTTATTTTATTATTTGTTAGTGCACTAAATTGAATTTATGTTCACACGAATTCTAATTTCTTTTTTATCTTAGTTTTTCTAGGTTCAAAAGGATAAGAAGCTTAATCTTCCGGCGGAGACAAAGCGGAACGGTAAGACAATAAAATAGAAATTAATTTTTAATCAGTAGTTTCTTATTCTATTTATATTTACGAAATTTATAAATTTATTTTTTTCTATTTGTACTAACGCTAAGTGTAAAAATTCTGACAAAAGGTATAAATTGTGAGTGAGAAGATATTAAGATATAACTTCTGAAGAAACTAAACTGGCGCTCACAATTCTTAATTTAAATTCAGGAATGCGTCTAACTATTCGTTAATGCCGAAAAATTCGATGCAAGTCACCATCTTCTTCAGCGTATAATGGATCATTGCATCAAGAGAACCACGACCCATATATTCTTTGTAGATTGAAAAGTTTGAAGCAAAATATATATATTATTTCGAGCGATCAGGGAAAATGATATTATCAGCTGAGCTTTATTAGTTAATACAAACTATTTACTGAACTAATTGATTTTATTTTTATTTTTCACCATATTAAAAGCAAGCATAACTCCACAGGTAAAAAAAAAAAATTCTCACAACACAGATGAAACCCCAATAATTAATTGAAACAGAAACATTAATGTATTATAAATTACCATATTTGCTACAAACTATCCAATGTTAGATGTAAGCTTAACCATATCTGAAATATTTTTTTAAAATTATATGATGGAAACCATAATCGTTAGGATATAGTTTAACTCAGTTTTTTTTTTCCTTCGCTGCTACCTCTCTGAAAAGGAAGAAGTGAAATTGTCATCCATACTTATAGTTTTAATCTCCTGTTACAGAAATAAAGCATAATCCACTAATCAATCGTACCTTAACCCAATTCTAGAATATTTTAGCGTTTAATGAAAAAAAATTCACAGATGAGAAATACACCAATCGATAGAACAAAATGATATGTGCGACTGTAAAAGGTCATGCGTAGTTTTTGAGAAAATGGAGGGGGGGAAATAATTAATGTATAAACTTAAATAATTTATCCTGTACGACAACTTATTGAGATAGAACATGTTAAAATAACCCTTCATTAAGCTTTTCATTAAGACATAGATTGTTAATGAGATATAGCCCGAAATTATCATGAGTCTTAATTTTTTTATTTTTATTTAACTAAAATATTGTCCAAAAATAAGACAATTGGCGCAAAGTCCCTATCTTGGAGCTGGGGGGAATGTCCCCCCAATAATCCGATTTCAAATGTGGTTTTTTTTGGAGGGGGAGGAGAAATGTGATATTATTTGTGTCCGACTGCTACAAAGGAAAGAGAGATTAAATTGATGTCCCTTGCTGTATAATATACAACAGGTTTACCTCGGAAATCAGATTCATCTACCGTAATATGAGTCTCATGTCCCCCCACCCCACCCTTCCACAATAAGCCTCAAATTGCCCGCCTCCCAATGTTGAAGACACCTGTGCTCCCTTGATCCACCACAGCATTATTTTTCAACTTCATAACTATTTTGAACATCGCTTAAAAAAAAGGAACGGTATTACCCGTTCCCCCCGCCCACCAATGTTGAAGACACATTTACGCCGATGGATAAGACATACATAAATCGATAGATCCCTTGAAAATGAACGAAATAATATGCTTTAAGCTAAATTCTTATGCTTAGTTTTTGAAAAAATCGAAAAAAAGGAAGATACTAACTTTTGTGGCGCTAAGAAGTGTGTCGTTCTTTACCAATAATAAATGACTGTTTTTAATATGTTGGAAGAAATGGTACTACACATGTGGCAAAATTCACTTAAAGTAGATTGTACTTATTGTTGACACAACACTGTTTACGCATGCACTACTGAATTCCCAGCTGTTAATGCTATTTATATGCAACTAAAGATATTACGTAGAAAATAAAAGTACAGGGGTTTTGTTACAAGTAAGATGAGTCATTGATGAAACAGATTTGAACTGGAACTAAAATAACTTGATTTATATTTCGTAGGAGGAAGCAACACGAAGACGGACCACTCCACCACCAACAGATGAACGAAGTCATCCCATCTCTCCTCCTGGGACCTCGCAGATGGATCCTGAGACGATGGTCAAAGAAGTTTTCGTGGAGGAGATCAAGGAGGTAAGCTGATCTATTATTTATTTATTGATTGATTCCAATGATACTAATAACAGTATTAGATTGAAGTCATGCAAATGCTTATTTTAATATTTAGTTTGCAAAACTCGCCGGTGTTGAGATAAGCTTAGAATTAAAGTCGATGTTTAGAATACTCGGATGTTGCTTTCTTTTTAACCCAACAATCGGTACCAGTATAATATCCTTGGTGTAACCGCGATTTCACCAGTGCGTTGCATCGCATTCTTCTAAAGGCTTTCCTACAAGAAGTTATTCTCAGAGGTGAGATACGAGTTTCAGCAAGGAGGGAGTTTCTTTTATCTGTAGTTACGTTGTTTATTAAACTGAATGCCTTCTGACTTTGCGGAACTCTCAGCAATAACTTTAATTATTTTTCTTGCCTCCTTGATGATTTGATGAATTTCTGCTTTAGGAAAACCTTGACTATCTACAAACACTTGAAAGTTAGGCTATTTAATGTGGTGTTAATCATCTCTTTTAAAGCTGGAAAAGAAAGGAAAATAAATATATTAGATTCTCAAAAACAATACTAATTTTTTCTTTCTTGTTCATAAGTGCTCCTCTACTGGCTCTAGAGGTGGAGAGGCGATTTTAACAACCAGTTCGGGCCAATCAGTGCGAACTAACTGAATGACATCACTGATACTTTTTTTTTTTTTAACGAAACGTAAGTAGCTTAGAATTATCCTTATATATAGTTTTCTATATGAAATTTCAAGAATAATAAAAAATGATTCTCTATTGTCATTAAGTTTCTATTGTTTTATTATAGCACGAACGACGACAGGAACCAACAAGACGGAGAAAACAGCGGCAAGAAGTCACCGCGAGAACAGCAGCGGGAAGTCGATGATGATACCTCGAGTGAACACCCAGTGCAGGTAAATTGTGACTCATATATATATATATTGTTTGTATATACATTATTTGTGTGTACATTATTTGTATATTTGAAAGATTGATACAATTCTAAAATGTTTATAGATTTATTCGTAGTACATATTTTTATTACAGGAGCCGCCGTATCCGTATCCTTTATCTTGGCGTAGTAGATTTCTGTGTGTGGCCAGTTGTGCAGCTAGCTTAGTGTTCGCCCCATTTTGTTTGTGCTTCAACGCAGACCCATGTTTCAATCGGTGTAAGTTATTTTGATATTTTAACCTGTATAAATTAGTATTATCTCCATAAGAGTTATGATCATTAATCTTTATGAGTTAATCTTTTATGTACTAGTATACAAATGTTTACTTGGTTACTCGGTGAAACCATCTTATAGCACTGATTACTGATGCTATCCGTTGAACTGAAATGCAACTAATACCTAGTCCAGTAGATTGCAACTTTTTGTGATAAACAAGTCTAGTTGTCTATATTTATTTATTTCAAATTATATATATATATATATATTAATCATTTAAGTTTTCTCTTTGTAAACGAGACTTCCTTCGAAATTGCAAATTTTTCATATTTACTGACACGTAACATCGTGACCCATTTGTCAACAGAGATCAAGCAACCTACTTCTTCCACTCTACATTTTTTGTTGACACAATGTTGTATGTATCAAAATTCGAAATTGTATTTATTATAGCGATAATAAATGGCACTTTTCCTCATTTAATAGTCGCAGTTGGATTTTCGCATTAAAAAAAATGATCCAAAAAGTGCTACTATTACGCAAGTGAACACGGTAGTTTGATTGTAAATGTTTAGATCATTAGAGAAGCCATGACTACTTATATGTCGGTCTTGCTCGACTTTTGCCCGAATATCACCCATTTTTTGTGTGATTGGGCGCCTACTGTGAGGAGCATCTTGAATATAAAAATTTCCAGAACGAGAGCGACTGATATCTTATCTTGCCCGTAAACAGCACAAATTTCTTAACAGGTCTGTGCAATATTTACGCCTTTACTGCAATAAAATTGTAAAATGTAGCGCAGTTTTGCGGGAAGTTCACTTATCTTCACGGCGCAATACCTTACGTCTAACTAACTAACTTCATGGCCTATGGTACCCGGAGGTTCAATACCGCGTTCACAAAAACTTTGCACTGACTTCTATCCTTAGCCAACTAGATCCAGTTTCTGTTTTGTATTCCTATTTCTGCGAGATCCATTTTAATATTGCCCTCCTATCTACGCCTAGGTCTTCCTAATGATCGTTTTCCGATTGATCTTCCAGTCAAGACTTTGAAAGCGTTTCTACTTCCTTCCAGCTACATGACCTGTCCACATTACCTTCTTAGATTTCATGACCCTAACAATGTTTGGTAAACCGCATAAATTATGTAGTTCCTCGTTATGAAGTTTCCGCCATTCCCCTTTCCCGTTCCTCTTCGGTCCGAATATTCGTGTCAGGATCTTGTTCTGAAATACTTTCAATTTACGTTCTTCCCTCAGAGTAAGCGACCATGTTTCGCAACCATACAGCATGACAGGCATGATTATCGTTTTATATATTTTAAGCTTCAAATTCCTCGACAGAATTCGCGACGACAAGAGATTTTGAGCTGAATAATAAATAAATATAGATTTTGAACTGAATAATTAGGAATTCCCTGATTTTAGTCGACATTTAATTTTTTCGTGAATATGGTATGCACTGTTATAGACTCAATATAAAAATCAGTAAAAAAAATATTTAAAAAATAATAAAAAAATAAAAAATATAAAAAATAAAAATATAAAAAGTAAAAAAAATAAATAAAAAATATAAAAAGTTAAAAAATAAAAAAATAAAAAATAGAAATATAAAGTAGGTAGAAAGTAGTGTTAAAGTAGAATAGTTGTGTAGGAAGTAAAACGTAGTGTAGTAGTACCGTAGAACAAGTATATATAATATAGAAATAGAAAATATATTGAGTAATGCAGAAATCTGAAAAACAAAAGGAAAACAAAAGTAAAATAAATTCCAAGCGAAGTAAAAAAAAGAAGAAAAAAAAGATTAACCCTAAGTGCAAGTCATTTACTAAGCGTCATAACATCAATTTTGCTCTTTTTCGACAACTGGATTTCTTGAACATACAACTGAAAATTAAATCACATATATAAGTTATGAGAGTGTGCCTTTGCATATACTCAAAAGAATTCTGGGAGCCTATATTTTATTCGTTAACATAGCCATTTAAAACATCACATTTATTAGAGATCAATAACTATCAAAATAATATGTCATTTAAAGGTTAGAAAACACATTTCATATTATTACACAACAAGCACGGAAATATGCTAGCTACATTTTATGAAGCATTTACAATAAGAACAAATTTCTTTTTCAAGTTACTTCAACAGACAAGCAGATTTGTACTTCGTCTTCCTGAAATTCGTCCCTCACGACGCACATTGTCGATACGACGTCTAGTGGATCTTGCAAGGTTTTGTGGAACAGATAGATCGATGTTCTTCAGGCAGTAACGGATCCGTCGAATGAGCTGATCCGGGCGTGTAGCATGCCATTCCTTAGCATTGACATGAGCCTTCAAAATTACCTAGAAATTTTCGATGGGTCGAATTTCTGGAACATTAGCTTGGTTATCTAGTTTCGGTACAAATTCAATATTTTACTGCTTTGAGATGTTCAGTCACAACTTTGGCGTAGTGCGCGGATGCTAGATCAGGCTACAACACATATGTCCCTGGTTCATAGTTTGCATGTATGTACGGTGTTAGCCTATTTTTAATGCACTGTACCAGGTACGTCTGGGCGTTGATAACAAATCCAGATCGACCAAGAGCTTCCATGAGGAAGTTCACGTGTTCCATGGCGCTCTTTGAATGATAGATTAGAGCATTAGACGGATATGTCTTTGGCAGAAAAAGACGCTGTCATGATCATTGTACTCTAGGGTTAATTTCCAAAAAAAGCATTAGAATTAGATTGTAGAAGTATAGTAAGTATAGTGTAGATTTCATATCAATATTAGTTTATTAAGAGAAAAAATTAAATTTAAAGTATTTGTTGTAGTCAAATGAATATTAGATTGGTTGAAAAATAGAAGTCTTTACGCTTGAAATAAAAATAGACGACACATTTGGTAAATCTAACAATTTTAATAATGTACACTGTTTGACAAACTTTTTTTTAAAAAAAAAGTTAACTAAAATTAATTTGCATATTTTTGGAGAGTTTCCTTTGTTTCAATTTTCATGGTTCCTTCTATCTTTTATTTATCATGAGTTCTTTGTTGTTTGTGTAAAATCACTCTCACAATTTACCCCATCTAGCATCAACAAGAAGAGGGAAGACTTACATCTAATATTCTTTGACAGTTATGAAACGTTCAGCCTTTACTCCACGAGGAATCCAATTTTTCTTACGTAACTTTATAAACAGAACATTCATGTCGGCAATACCTTCATATATTTCTCTAAGACGACTTCGTGGATAAACAATAATAAAATTGAACTTGAAAATAATTCTCTCTTCGAGACTAACTTACGTGCAAGTTCAATACTCAAATTAATCAAAGCTTTGCGATCAAAATAGGTGCACAATGATTTCAGACAATCTTGCTTCATACCAAAATGTGAATTCTCGTTGCAGCTTCCTTTGCTAAATATATTTCAATCACTCGATGTTTATCAGTCAATCTTCCATTCTTTCTGGGATGATCTTGTTCACCTCAAGCATAGGGTTCTGGGCAACATGCAAATTTTAAAGCTTTTCTCTCACTTGGGAGAGCTGTTTTATACTTTGATAAGGTCTCTTCTTCGTAAAGGCATGTAGATAGTATATCCTTGCTCTTCCTCTTCCTGATTTTCCTTCTGCCTTTCCCTCTATCAGCACAGTGATGCAATTGCAGTGCCGAATAAGATGGCCAAGCATGCTGTTTTTTTCTTTTTCCTATTATGTTTATGACCTGTCATCCTTCATCAGCTTCCTTTAGTACGTCTTCATTCCTTTTCCTTTCGGTCCATGATATGTGCAGCATTCTGCACCAACACCACATTTCAAATGCTTCGAGCTTGAATATTTCAGATTTTCTCAGTGTCCACGTTTCTGATCCGTAAAGCACCACGCTCCATACCAGAGTCTTAATAAATCATTTTCGAACATCCAACGACACATTTCTTGATGTTATCAGTTCTCTTTTTCTAATGAATGCTTGTTTAGCCTGTGATATTCTGAAACTTACGTGCATTTCACTATATATTAGACTTCCTAAATAAGGGAACCCTTCGATTTTGTCTCCATCTAGCCATAGGTTTTCCCCTTCCTCTCGTGCTCTTGTGCACTTTAACACTTTGTTTTTCTTCTTATTTATCTTCATTCTGCATGTGTTTTCTACTTAGTCTTTCAAGTTTGAAAGTCTGGGATAATAGCTATGTATAAAATGTCTCATGTACCCTTTGAACTAACTTTTTATAATGGGGTAATACTTCAGATAAGTCACTATGCTTTACTTTCCAATTTCCAATGTTCATTTTAGTTTATTTGAGTTTGTTTCAACTTTAGACCATGATTTTTCAATTTGTCGTAAATATTCTAGTGTTTCATCATGTACTCTTTAATAGCACACTAACAGCATGTCCTTAAAGAATAGTTCTGTTAATTTCAAATATTCAGGAATGTGTCTCCCAAGCCTAATATTGGTGAGAACTTGAATTTCTATTACTCTGCCGATACAAACATTCCCTAAGATCCATGATTTTTTATCCAATAAAGAGCAACCTATTGTTCTGTGTGATAATACGTAAGAAAAAAAAAACTAATATTTGATTTACATTTGATAAATTGAATTGTTAGTTCTGAGCTGTAAATTAGTCGCTTTTTCAATAATCTCTAACATGACAGCACACACTTTTCTCTTTTCTTTTTTCTTTTAAAAAAAGACAATGTACATACAAGTTTTACTAAAATGACAAGAAGCATGTAACAGCTAGAATTTTCTAGAAAGGCCATTTACGAATAGTTTCTAATAACACTAAAAAGTGTTTTTATTACTTGTTAAATTTCCTAGATTCTTTCAGAGAAACTGATGAGTGCCAGTAACTATTGCAAGCTTTCTTGCAATAATAGTTTCGAAATCACCATCACAATAAAAGATTTATGCACAATAGGTGAAATAGCTATGTTTCTTCACGGATTTTTCCACTAACATACTTATTTGTAAATAATAACAATAATATAAATAAATAATAAATAAACAAAATAAAATAAATAAATAAGAAACATAAAATTAATTACTGAAACATAACGAATTAAAAATTTATACACAATAGACGAAATAGTTCCCTTTCGTCATACATCTTTTGACTCTACTTAAACATTATATAAAGAACCAAATAAAAAAAAGAAAAATCACACACTATCTGTAGTGCATCATTGAGCTTAGCTTACTTACACATATTCCTATGCGCATTACTCGAACTTGGTTTAGTTAACAATGTTCTTCTCAATAAAAGCGAACATATCCTTGTTGACTACTGGCGTTACATTTGTTTCAGTTATTTCTTTATAATCCGTGGAAACATATCTTAAAGTATGATCGAGTACTTTTCACGAGGAAAGGACTGCAATTCACATCAAATGTGACTCTTATAGTCTATAATACCATTTCATGGCTGAGTGGCTAACGCACGTTCTTCCATTGCGCCTAATATTGGGTTCAACCCTGAGTAGTTGTTTGGATACCTGTCTCGTATTGTCCAGATGCTGATAAGGGATGTTGATTTTCAATCAATCGTCGACCAGAGATATGTTAAAATTCGTAATTAATAATTTTAATTTGCTGAGATTTCTTCTCCTCCTTATGTTACACATTTCACCAGGTTGCTCACTTAACCGTGGAACCGTGAATTTCATTATCAAACTTCAAAAATCTAGAAAGTTTTCAGATGAATAGGAATAGCTATCAGAAGAAAGTAAAGGTCGAAAGAAATGATATTTTCTTTTTAGTATTTTTCTGTTTCTTGTATGTACAGTTGACATCATAAGGCTTAACGTAGACAAGTTTAGTTATTCCACTGCAACATGCCAACCTTCAGACGATTTTCGTAGTCGTTGTGCGGTCAGTAAAAGTTGATTTTATGAACTTCCCTACCACAAATCTTGGACCATAAAAACACGCAAAAACGCTGAATTCGATTATTTAGTTTCAATGGGAACCCTGTATGAGTGTCAGAATTACTTCTGTTAGGTTTGCTCTTCCTCTAACATGTATATTACAGTCATGTTCTGAAATATACATCAAATCTCGGTGAAATTTGAGTTTTACAATTCTCTTCCATTACAACCCTGAGCGATAAATTATACACACATTCTCATTCTCTGGTAGTACTTGTATGATTCTTTCTTCTAAAAAAATCCTCTAGAAAATATTATAATCTTCATATCCTCTTCTTCCTTCTTTCAATAGCTTCGGTTCTCTTTACAAGTCTTCTTTCAGCTATTTCTTTGTCTTCAAGTGGTTGCATAAGTTCTCGTACGTCTTCTTAACTCATATTGATGCATAAAGTGTCTTCAAACGCCTGAAAATCTCTTCATTTTTCGATTTGCATCTTAATTACTATCGCACCAATGATGCATTACGTATCTTAATTTTCAAAAATCCAAAAGAAACAGTTAATGAGAAAGTTAACAATACAAAGATAAATAATAGCATGAATGAAAAAAACATAATTTTACTCCATTTATTAACACACTAATTTTGTCAAGCAGTGGCATATAAATGTACATATTTATTATATATTTTTTAAATAAATAAAATCCCCTTCCTGTGGGACGCCTACACGTGCAAAATGATATCTACTGAATTCTGTTCAGTAGAAATTTGTTGCAGCGAGGCAGTTTGTGCAGTTATTTAGAAGTAAATAAAGAAAACCAATAACCAGATAGTGGTTTCCTTTGGACAACAAAAAAGAATTTATTCTCCAGTTTGCATTCATACGTTTCATATTCAAAGTATAACATCAAAAAGTAATTTGATAGATATTATTTCGTAAAAAAGATAAATTAGTAAATTCTACTATCTTTTGGCTGTTGCTTATTAGAAATTAGGAATTGTACTACTATCTGTTGGCTGTTGCTTAATAATAGTTGTGCAGTGTCTCGTGGCGAAGGGGGTGTCCAGGAAAGGAATAGCTCCTCTTCGTATGATGACGCTATCCCTGGGGCGAAGGGCCCAGTAGAGGTAAGAGGTAATTAATATAGTTATAATTAGTATATTTTTAACTAAGTTTAGTTCATAAGCATTGTATGAGTTTAGTACAGTGTATTTTTTAATTTTTTAATGTAAGCGTAAGAGAGTAATATTTTTGAAATATCCATAAAAACGAGAAAATAATTATATGTCATGTTTTCAATTATCTTTATATATATATATATATATATATATATATATATATATATGCATATTTTCAGGTTAGAATTTATTTTAAACATTTATCTGTCTATGTTCTATGAATAGATAATTATGAAATGTTCATATGATTACGCTACTGCGTAATTGTATATTTAAATGTGTTGTTTTGTTCGTCCATATTTTTTACAATTTCATTTTGTATATATCAATGTTTTTGTTTAACTAACTTCCTTGTTAACTTTAGTAATTATTACTAATATAGTTTTGTACTCAACTCAAATGTTTACTCCTTTTAAATATTGAATGTACCTTAACAGTGAATTTTGTGAAGTAAGTAATTAAGCTGGCAAAACAGGATAGTCTGTGAGAAACTTTCTGTTGGAAAGAAAAACAAACATTGTATTTACGAAGTTGTAAACAATATCTTAACAATATATTGTACTTTGTTTTGTAACTTGTTGATGTTGTGTTATTACTATATAAGCATACACGAGGGATATTTTCAATCTCTAGTAAAGTACAAACAAGAACATGAATATATAAATTTATAAGAATAAATCCATTCATCAAAGTAGTCATTTAATAACTTGACATAAACGTTTCAACGACCAAGTTTGGTCATCCTCAGTACACATTTCTTTAGGACATCCCACTGCTTGTGAAACTACATATTCTGATCTGTTGTAGAAATAGTGTTAATAAATCTTGAATTACTGCGTTTAAATTTCCTTGTCAGGTAAAAGATGTCTGTGAGCTATATATCTATACAATGCTACGTTGTTAATACCGCTTTACTTGATATAAAAGATAAAAACTAGTATGGATCCCCACTGAATCACGGGTCGTTTACTTCTTAAATCTGTTTTGTTTGTCCATCTTACCTGAATTCAAAATTTATTCTCAGTTCAATGGGATCCTGCAACTTATATAATAATCCTCAGCACATTCGTCAATTCATTTAATTTGCTATGAAGAACCGGTACGAATATTCCACTGAATAATTTTGACGCAACTTCTAAAGTCTGTATTGTTTTCAACTTTGCTTATACTCAACTAAAAATTGTGGCAATGCCGTCTAAGATACATATCTGTGCTCCAAATTTAAACATTCCTCTTAACAAAATTATAAATCTTCGAACAGCACTTTATTTTTCACTTGCTAAACAATGTCCTAATGCTGCTAACTCAAGATACCACACTCTGATATATCACATAGGAGCAACCCTATGCTATTCCTACATAGCTGCCGTTGTGATTAAAGTATTTATCATATTTTGGTAAGAGTTTCTTTATACTGAAGTAGATTTCTTTCTGATCACTTAGCTATGGACGCATAAGCCTTTGTTAGCTTTGGGATGCAGTTTCATCCCTATAATTTTGAACCGCTCACATATCTCATCTCTCGTAACAGTTTTGTCCAGGAAACCCTCTCCTTTCACGTCGTAGCGTTCCAAAAATTTCAAGGCCGAGTCTATTTGCGGAGACTTGTGATCAGTAATCAATTTTTGGAACTCACAGTGGACAAAGTTTCTTGTACTCAAGCATTACAGTCAAAGTGCCATAGAGAACTGATCTTGAAATTTCAGGGAAGACAGCAGACATTTCAGAAGACAAAAATCTACGTCTTTAATCAACCACATCGTCACAGATGACTACCATTGCCATTCACCTTGGTACGTCCCTTTTAGAACTTTCTGTTTCCTCGTACACACAACTATTATTCATTAAGTTCTCACTGTAGAGATTATTCAATCGATGACAAATTGTGGCTGAAGCATCGAGAAAGCGATTTACAGCATTAGATCACACTTGGTGAGCTCTACGATTACACTTGATGTTTCTACGTTTGATACTCCAAAACTATTAACCTAGAGGTTGAAAAAATAGACATCTATAGATATAAGAATAGTTCACTAGGGCCAAAAAAAGATATACCGTATATATAGTAAGTGTGTTGGTGGGTAGATAGATATAGAGGAAATCTTAAATCTTAAAAATCGTTCACTCAGGTTAAAACAGGATGTAATGTAGAGGTAGATAGGCAGATAGATATAGACGTAGAGGTCATCGTAAGAATCGGTTACTTGGACAAAAATAGGAAATAATGTTGAAATTATAGAAGCACATAACGCTTATAAATGAAAAAGTATCCAGTAACATTGGAGCAGATATAAAAATATGTTAATGTAAAATTGAGTTATTTGGTATAATGTTGTTTGGCACACTTTTAAAATTAGTATTCTTATGAATGAATGAACTGGATTTTCCTTTTTGCATTCATAGGGTTGTAAAATTAGAACAAATCGCAATTATTTCCAGGTATATGCTGTTTTTCATTTCGTGTTGTAAAAAGAGTTTTTTTTTTTTTTTTTTTTTTTTTTTTTTTTTTTTTTTTTTTAGTGTTAAGTAGGTTAAATTGTATATGACGTGGTTTGTTTAAGAATACTAACAAGTTAGTGCATGTGTGTTTTAAATAAGATTAGATGGTAAATAAATAATTACTTCATCGCTTTCTACGAAAAATTATATTCTCCCTCTCTCTCTCTCTTTCTATTGAAAAATAATATAATAAACTTGTTTAACTAAATTTTAATTTCGTTTCAGCAAACTGGTAATTTAGAGGTAATTTTGTTATTCAAATTTCATATATATTGAATATCAATAAATAAGGTTACATGTGTTGTTTTGATGAAAGATAAGTTGTACAAGTTTTCCATTACAGTGAAAAATTTTCCTTTTTCAATTATGTTTATATCTTGTTGATTTCCAATATTGATGAGGTCATTATGGATATTAGTATATTTATAAGGTTGTAATAATAGTAATTTTTCACGTTAATAGTAATTTTAAAGTTTTCAACATAATAAGTAATAATCTGGTTTTATCTGGTTAATATTGCATAAATTGTGTAAATAATAATATAAAAGTAATGTCCCTATATGCTCTTTTTAAAAGAATTTAGTTTAGTAAATTTTGTCACATTAATCCATTGTATTGATTTTATACAATGCTCTTTAGCTGTTAAATGCAAACCTATTCTCTGGCTTCTGTCTTTGATCTGTGGTGTATTAGTTAACATCGTCAATTGCCTACATATATAATTATTAAGTTCAAATATGTTTTGTGTATCTTCAGTCTATTCTTTTGGGGTTTGCCCAGTTTGCATAAGGTGTTTGTCGCCGCATGTTGAGAGTCATTATATATTCTGTTGTCATTATATATTCTGTTATTTGTTCAGTAAAACTTTCAATTGACATATTGTGTATTATAGGTCTCATTTTGTTCTGTTTCTGTCTTTAAATAATCTTGTTTTACTCCTTGGCTATTTAAATAATTAATCTTTTTTCGCTGAGACTAATTTTTCAGTTTGTTCTGGAGTTCTTCATAGGAAGAAGCTATTTAAAAGATGTATTTATTGATGACTGATATCGTAAGTATTGTAATCTTCTTTAATTTCCTATTAGATTGGTGCAAAGTAATGCAGGGTCTTGGTTCACAGGTTCAAATGGCCACAACTTGCGTGAAACTGAACGAAATGAATTGAAATAAAAACTAACATCATCAATATAGTTCTGCCAACAAGAAACAAGGTTATTTATCCTAGTACCTTGAAAGTCTGCGGTTATGATCTAATAAAATCTCAACACATTCTAAGCACTGATTTGGTTATTGAAAACGTGTTCGTGCAAGAAGCAGTCCAAATGTAAAAAAAGGTGATAGATAGTGGGCGAGAGGTCTGACGAATATGTTGGACGAGGCAGTTTCGTATCCTAATGAGTGTTCAGCAATATCGTGTGCATAGCATTCAACAATGGTGGCCAAAGACGTTGTAGATTTGATGCATTTGGTAATTTCCTGATAATTTTAGATCATAATGGATTCGTGTGGATTGAGGGCTTCACTCTATCTAAAGATAACTACACATTTGCCATGATCTTCGGGTATAACTGCTGTTTTAGAAAGTGTTTAGGAGCAGAAGCGCAATCTAGCTATTACGCGAATTGTCATACAAGATTACAACGCGTTCTAAAACTGAATCTGTTTTGTTGTGCAGGAGCAGCGTTTACCACCATAATCATAAATTCAGTGGTAGAGCGTTCACCTCTAGTGCCTGAGGTCCGTGGTTCGATCTCAGCTCGCGCCAAGTAAACTTTGTGGTGAACAAACACCGTATGCGTGGGTTTTCTAGAGGTTCTCCCGTTCCCTCCCACTTTCTTCATTCCACCATTCCACCATTCCATTCATTTCTCATCATTACCGTCTCCTTTAGCCTCATCATTACCGTCTCCTTTAGCCTCATCATTACCGTCTTGCCGGCATAATCATGGGACGTAAAACGACGATTTTACTTCATCCATTTCATTTAATAATCGTAGGTATTCTGCCATTATTGCAGTTAGTTTGCCGCAACTGAGAAGCTTCCATGAATCACATTCTAAAGCTAATCTTTTTGTCTTGACGTAGGAATTTCCTTTTTTAATGCCGTCCATCAGCTGTAAGCTCTTTCGTTCTTCCCCTTTTCCACTCCACCACAGCTTCTATCATGTCCTTCGTGATACAGTGCCTTCTCAGCCAGTGTCCCAACCAGTTTCTCTTCCTCTAAATTATACGTTTCTCCCTCACCATTTCTACCACTTTTTCATTCTTTTTCCGATCAATCCAGGTAATTTTCTCTACTCTTCTTCACAGCTGTATTTAGAAAGCTTCCAATCTTTCTATCTTATTCTATTATTTAAAAGTACCAATTTGTTCGGTTTTTCATGCATTCTTGTGCTAGCAATTTGTCCATCTTTTACATCTTTGATAATTTCTCCAATGCCGTTCGACGTAAATCCGGTACAACTTGTCGTGTTGTTATCCCCGAATCTGGATGTCCTTTAATTTGTAATCAACATTAAACCAATGTTCGGGACTTACTTTATCTTCCAGGCTAAAATACCCATGCCAGAGCTCGACGTACTATTCAGCTATTTATGCACGCTATAGTGAAGTTTAAATTCGTAGAGGTAGATTCGACAAAAATTGTTTTGCTTCATCAAAACGGAAACATAATCCGTACTTTCTGCGAAGTGTATAGCTAAAATAAGTAACACACAAGCTGTTGAACGATATACAACACGGTATATATAGGTAACACCTCTATGACCACAGTCATGTATTAAATTAAGGTACCCCAAATCCTGCATTACTTGTACAACAACTCACTGCTTAGTAAATAGTTATGAAGCTACAATAGTTAAAATATTGTGTTAATTAAAACTAGTAGTTTAACAAAAATTCTAACCAAACGTCTTATTGCTAGAATCTTTCTGTTATTCTTGTTTCATGATTGTGTTTTGTGGCTTTTCCAGGAATGATAAAGAATAAAGATATTATGATAGCATTTATCTGGTGTATAGGGGAAAGAATAGAAATGTTTAACCTGGTAATAGATTAAATTTAATAATAATTGTAGTAATAAATAGCGATTACTTAGGTTGATCCGAGATAAAATTATAACTCACATTTTCTAGTAATTTCCTAGTTAATATACAGTTGATTTGTTGATTCAGCATCCAGCTTCAGCACCAGGACTATATGAGATGTAGATCTGTAGTTAAAGGTGCAATACAAATTTCCGTAAAACGCTCAAATTTCAAAGCTCTCACACCAAGAATCGAACTCGAAATCACGTGTACCAAAGGCACGCGCACTAGCCATTAACAAGTGAAGATGTCTAATAAACGATTCAGGATTTGTGATTGGTTAAAATATGTGCTTCAAATAATTCTTTTTCTTTCTATCCTCAGTCATAGGTTGGTGGGCAACATGAAAATTTTAAAACTCTTCTCTCCCTTGGGAGAGCCGTTTTATACTTTAATAAGGTCCCTTCTTCGTAACGGCATCTAGATAGTCTATCCTTGCTCTTCCTCTTCCTGGTTTTCCTTCTCAGTTTCTTTTTATCAACACAGTGATCTAATCGGAGTGCCGAATAAGATGGCCAAGCATGCTGTTTCTTCTTTTCCTATTATCTTCATGACCTGTCGTCCTTTCTAACCTTCGTTTAGTACGTCTTCATTCCTTTTCCTTTCGATCCATGATATGCGCAGCATTCTGCACCAACACCAAATTTCAAATGCTTCGAGCTTGGATATTTCAACTTTTCTTAATGTCAACGTTTCTGATCCGTAAAGCGCCACGCTCCATACCAGAGTCTTAATAAATCGTTTTCGAACGTCCAGCGACACATTTCTTGATGTTAGTAGTTCTCTTTTCCTATTGAATGCTTGTTTAGCGTGCGCTATTCTTGAACTTACGTCCTTTTCACTTATTCCGTCCGAGGATATTAGACTTCCTAAATAGGGGAACGTCTTAACGTCTTCGATTTTCTCTCCCTCTAGCCATACACTTGCCCCTTCCTTTCAAATAATTAGATACCTTAAAAATAAACATGGATAGGATTTTTTTAAACCTTTATTTGAGGTTAAATTTCCCAAGTAAGGAAAAGAGCTTAAAATTATACAGTGATCTCTGTGTATATATTGGAAACTCTTTTATATTTCATAATTTTAAATCTAAAATCTCCGCAATCGTCGTCTTACAGTTTTCGGTTCTGTTGCTATTTATTATTATTATTATTATTATTATTATTATTATTATTATTATTATTATTATTATTATTATTATTATTATTATTATTATTATTACATAATATGTAGTACATTATGTCTGTAAGGAAAATAGATGTTACAAAAGAATATGATCGATTGTATGGTACTAGCATTGAGGGCATGAATTAATGAATTATTATTAAGGTTTCCGATCTTGTACCTTATTAATATTTCATTTGTTTTGGCATTAATCAATGAAACCAATTCAATAACAGAAATGAATAGTCAATGTCCTTTAATCTTAATTCATTTTGCAAGATTTAGTCTACAGTTATGTGCTACAGAATAGAGAATGCATTTCAACTGGAAATTGAAGATGCACCGAAACAACTGGAAACTAGGCGAAACACAAACAAACAAATAAACTCATAGACATAACCTATGAAAGAAAAATACATATAAATGAAATATATATAATATTCTTTTGTGATTTCTATTTCATTTAGTGTTACGTTAATGTAGTTTTATTTTATTTTTAAGAAAAACTGCACAGGTGGCTGCAGTACATTTTAACTCGCCTAAGCCGGTCCCCAGCCCGGTTGCAAAAGCAGGAGGGAAAATGTACGGCCAACTTCACCTGGAGAAAGATTCAACGGCACCTGGAGTCAAATTTTACGAAGAGGACTACGATTGTGTAAGTTGAGCCTAAAATCAGTGAAGGTATAACAAATTTAAATATGCATAATAAAATTGTTATTTACGTTGACTGCGTAGTTATTTTAAATACTCAGCCATGTTTCGTCCTTATACTAGCATGACGATGCCTACAAAATAGTGTGATAACATATAATAAGTTGCGTACAAAGAGAACTACGCATTCAAGATAGATACCAATTTTACTGTTTAATATTGTTCAAAGTATGTTCGTTTTAAGTAGCTTTTACCTACAGATTTCCTCATGTTTCGCGGGGCTTTCCACTATTGTAACTTATATTAATGAATCCTTCAGTCGAAATTCGAACCCAGGACATTGTAATCTGTGAAATCAACTTCTACTTATAATATATAGGTAGATAGATTTATATGTAAAACTTACTAAAGAATTAGAGCAGTGTTCCTAGTGGTTAGGGAAGTCAGGGAAAAAGATTGGAAATCAGGGAAGGTCAGGGAAATTATGAATGTATGAGAAGTATCGTATCTTCAGAGTACTTGATTGTCAGACGTTTATGGGTAGATACTAATGATCACAGTATGGGACACTGCTCAGATTTTTATGGGAGGTAAGTGGAATGTACATATGAGCAATTGACTATTATTTGTCTCTATAGAATAAATATTCTCATATATAAATACTCACCGTTATTTATTCCTTATTTATATGTCAGTGTCATCCAACACCTGCCATGAAAGTCAGGGAACTTCCTGTCAAAGGTCGGGGAAATAGATTTCTCCAGATCAGTAGGAACCTTGTAGAGTTTTGAATTTTAGCACCTTAAGCTAAAATTACATTTTAATTCAGCCGTTAAAAATTAATATCGTCATTTTGATGTTACGTTCTAGACTATTCCGTCTGTTTGTCTCTTGAGGCAAGGAAAACAAAGTAATCTATTTGATAAAAAAAAGTGGCTCACCTTATGCCTCTGTGTTTATTACTTTAATTGAACATTTTCTTTTTCTCAGGGAACGTTATCAGTACGATTTTTATCATCGTATAACCGATCCTTACTTTTACGAGAGTGGTTCAACATGCTCCGCCTCTGACATAGAAGGAACCCCTGTAGGATTACCAAACCACAGTTATTTTTCAACATAGTCCCCTGCAATATGAACACACTTTTCCAACCGGCTTTCCAGTGCTTCAGTTCCAGCGGGGGAAAAAAAATCTTTTGATTGGTCCTGCAACCATTCATTCACAATATCCATAATCTATGAATCACGCAAAATGTTTTCTATGAAAATGTTTCTTCATGTTCGGGAACAGGTGGAAGTCACTGGAGGCCAAATGTGGAGAATAAGGGTCATGAAGAACAATTTCGAACCTTGTTGCATGAATTGCAGCCACAGCAACTTGAGAGGTATGGGCAGGAGCGTTGTCGCAATGGAACAACACACCATGAGCCAACATTCCGCGGCGTTTTTCTTTGATGGCAGTATGTAATTGTGCAATTAAATTTGTAAAATAAACACCTGTGATCGTCTTTCCCTATTGAAGATAATCTATTGAAAGAATTCCTTCTGCTGCATCCCAGAAAACAGATGCCATAACTTTTCCCTTTGATGGTTGAACCTTGAATTTCTTTGGTAGTGAAGAATTGGGGTGTTTCCGTTGCATACTTTGGCGTTTACATTCGGGATCGAAGTGGTGAACCCACGTTTCATCCATTGTAACAAATCTCTTCAGAAACTTTGGCTTGTCAGCCTTTATTGTCCGTAACAGGTTCTGACTTGCCACACAATATGTCCTCTTTCCGTCGACCGTCAGCATTCGCTGGACACAACGTGCAGAGATCTTTTTCATTAACAAATGTTTATGAAGAATGAAATGCACACTGCCAGTTGAGATGCCACATGTCTCAGCTATATGGCGGGCAGTCACTCGCCGGTCTGCTAAAATCACGTAATGCACTATTGTAATCATTTCTGGTGTGGTCACCGTTGCAGACGGACAACTACCATGCTCATCTTTACAGGTCTGCGGACTACATTTGAATTCACGGCACCATGTCTTACTATGTCATGTGTAGGAGTAGAGTCTCCAAGAGTTCCCACCATATCTGCATGGATATCCTTCGGTGTTAGATTTATCATTGCTCGGACCTCTGATTTTTTCATTTCCTCAAATGTGACTACACTTCTTACTAATCATCAGCCTGTAAATTCTTGAAACTTTGTGAATATTAGTTTAAAGTGTGATCAACATTATATATAAGTCTCTACTGTCACTAGAAATGAGTCATGCTGAATCACCCTCGTACATTTCATATTGAAAATCTTGTTTCCTTTAATTAACAATTAGTGCAAAGTATTCAATGACTCTAATTTTGATATTTGATTACCCTTAATAATTGTGTATTTTACGTCAATTCTCTATGCTTACAAAAATATATCAATTTATTTCAAAGTGTCAATTTATGACTCTCTGTACTGAAATTCAGGGGTGTCGTGACTTCAGAGAATACGAAGAGAAGGTGAGCAACATCAGATTAGATGACTTCTTTGCAAAGGTAATGTCCAAGAAACAAGAATATTCTGATTTGTGGAATGTTGTGAAAATGTTTAATTTCTTCCAACGGCAATGTCGCAGTGGAGGACGGGTTCTTAGTCAATAAGACACTGTAGAAAACCAAATCCAAGATTCTGTGGCAGGATAGAGGCAGGTGACTGATGCAATTATGTACTATAGAGGTGTAGAATATGTTCGTGTTAATCGAAGAATACTTCTCTCAATTCGTTCAGCTCGGAGATGCTATAATGAGCACCTTAAACAGAAAACGAATCAAAAGTGCAGAGGAAAGTAAAGTCAAAGGTGAAAAAAGAAAAACTAAGTGACGAAGTTAATAAATTGGAAACAAAGAAGAAATAAATAAAATTATGTTATAAACAAGAACAAGATGCTCTCGTAAAACAAATTCTACAACTGAAAGCAAAATAAAATTCTGTTTAAAAAGTGTAAATGTGAGGATTAACGTATCTCAGAGTTGGCAATATTAGGACTGATAGTGGGCCACGGTGGCTTAGTGGTAGAGCGTTCATCTCTGGTTCATGGGGTTCTTGGTTCGATCCCAGCACGCGCCAGGTAAACTTTGTGGTGGACAAAAACCGTGTGCGTAGGTTTTTTCGGGGGTTCTCCCGTTTATTGCCAATTCCATCATGTCATTCATTTCTCATCATTACAGTCTCCTTTAACCATGGAACGTAAAACCTAAAAGATTTAATTTAATTTCATTTTAGGACTGATAGTAATAGATGTTAGGGAGCGTTGGCAATATATTCTTGACTGCATGTTATGTTGCTTTTTATTGTTTTTTTTCAAGCAAAAAAGTCTTAATTTACAATGTCAAGGTATGTGATACTGTACATACATATATTATTACACAGGGTGGCCCAAAAGTAGATATACAGTCCTGTAGTGATTGAATCATGGTATTTTATATTATTTACTTATTTTTATGCATACAGGTTAACTTAGTTTCTTCATTATTTGTTCTTAATTTATTTTCACTTATAGCTTAAGCAAATCGAGGCAAATAAAATCATGAACTTAATCAATTAAAACGTCATAGTTGATCGATGCAGATCTGTATACCTACTTTTGGGCCGCTCTGTATACTTACATGGTAAATTTTGTGTAAATAACAATTACTCATATTGAACATAACAAATATGGAAATGGTATTTAAAGGAGTGTGTTGGACGGGTATGGGGATGGAGGAGGCCGTTAAAAAAGTGTATGATAGAACTTACCTCATATCTTTCCATTTATATTCAAGAATTTATGTCAGGGAAAACAAGAATTTGTGTCAGGGAATGTCAGGAAAGGTCAGGGAAATCGATCTTAACTTTTTGTGGGAACCCTGCATTACATCCGCACAAAATATTGTACATCCCTGAAGCCAATTCATCCTTAAAATGATTTTTGTATGTTGATGAGAAACTTTCAAAAGTGGTACCAAATTTTACGAGAAATTAATTCCAAAAGTATTGCCATTGGCTCAGCCCCTGAGCCATTCGTCCTGTTAAAAACTCTAAAGTAAGATTCAGGCGGTTTTAGAACTGTCAAAACGGCTAAGTGAAACTAAGCATTCCATAAAACAAACCAACATTTTGCACAAAATTTCTTTGTTTATAAAAAGACGTAAACCTTTATAGAAAAAGATAATAATTCATCGGAACCAAGGATCCTAATTAAATTTAGATAAAGGTTGTATAGACAAACAATGGCATAAATTAAAAGCAATAGGTTCGATATATTTATACAGTGCGTCCCACTAGCTTTCGAACCCGAATAAAACGTTATAATTTCCGAACAAATATACATAGGAAAATGAAATTCACAATACACGTACCTTGTTTCATGCTGAATACGTGATCGTCAGAGCAGGTGCTGAAAGTGTCCTCCCTGGACGTCAAGACATGTTTGTACACGGCGTTCCATATTGTGAAAAGTCCAATGTAGAGTCTCCGGTGTGATCTCATGAATCGCATTCTCAATGTTTCGCAACTCTTGCAGTGATCGTGGGTTGTTTCTGTAGACACAACATTTAAGAAAGCCCCATAAGAAGAAACCAGGTGGTGGCAAATCCGGGGATCTTGGCGGCCACAATCCTTTGGAGATTATCCTGCCACCAAAAAAGGACTCAATTTCTGCCATGGCCACGTGGAAGTATGGCATGTTGCTCCGTCTTGTTGGAAATAACCGCGACGCAGTTCTTGATCGTCCATCTGATTCACAAATTCACTGAAGATGTGTAAGTAAACTTGTGTGTTTACTGTATCTTCAAAGAAGATGGGTCGAATGATACGCTGTCGGGAAATTGCACACCAAACTCCCACCTTCAAGGGATGAAGTGGAATCTCATGGTGCACATGCGGATTTTCCGCGGCCCACACCCGAGTAGTCTGCGAGTACACATAACCGGAGAGATGGAACCAAGCTTCATCTGTGAACCAAGTATAGTCTAGGATTCCTGGATTGTCATGCAACAAAGCTTGCAACCAACGACAATACATCACGCGCTTTTCCCAATCTGTAGTCTTCAACTGGACGACTGTAACGCGATATGGAAACAGCTTGGCTCTTTTGGCGGCTCTTTGCACAGTTGACTTTGACATCTTGTGATAATCGACGCAGGCTCTTCTTAGGGGACTGCAAAAGACGTTGCCGCACATTCTGTACTGTCTCTTCGGATATCCATGGACGCGCGCCTCCATGTCCCGTAAGCAATGTTCCTGTTGTTTCGAACTTGTTCACCAAATGATGCATTGATGATTTCGATGGTACTTTATGCATTCCAAATTCACGGCAAAATTCACGTTGAACGGTCTGATACGATCCCGATATCCAATATTTTTTAACAATGAACACGCGTTCCTGTACGGTGTACAGAACCATCCTCGCGATGCAGCGACTCGAGTCACACAAACGCACGCGCACCACGCCAAGCAGCACTTCCCCTGGCACCACCTATCGTCTTTGTTTTGACGTATGCGCTTCTGTTCAACCCTTTCCCGTGTTTAGCATGAAACAAGGTACGTGCATTGTGAATTTCATTTTCTTATGTACATTTGTTCGAAAAGTATAACGTTTTTTTCGGGTTCGAAAGCTAGTGGGACGCACTGTACTTGTATATGCAGTATAGAATACAAGTCGGAAGCAAAGCTTATTATGCAAGTCTCAGTCTCCCGAGAAGTAAAATTAGTCTCTAAAACAGTCAAAATACTGATTTACAAAAGACTCCTGTGACCTATGGGGCAGAGATATGAGTTTTGACGAGGAAAGACGAAATGAGCTTGAGAACATTCTAGAGGAAGGTGCTAAGGAAAATATATAGATCTGTAAGGCAAGATGAAATTTGTCGCAGGAGTTTGATATATTAATAAAAAGAGAGGATATTGTGAGGCATATAAAGATTCAGAGAATTGGGTGACTGGGTGACGTCAATGCCAAAAAGAATATATAAAGGAATTCTGTATAATGGAAAGAAAAGAGGAAGACTTAAACTGAGTTGGCCGGATGATATAATAGACTTGAAAATCACGAAAGTGAGAGAATGTAATGAAAGAATCAGCAATAGAAAAAAATAGAGGCATATCGATGAATACACCAGTGCCTACACCAGGCTACCGGGCTGTAGCGTCAGGGAGTATGTACAGTCCGCAGCAAAAAAGCTGCAACATGAGCATGTAAGTTTATTATGAAACGACGAAGTCTTTTGCTCCAAGATAAGTGTGCAGGGGAGGACGCCGAGGTTTCTCCTGGCGTGATTCGTGCCACTTAGACGTTATGTTGATTCCTTGGGCTGTTAGGCGTAGTTTCACAATAAACTTACAGTGTGCGTGAATTTCTCCCGCGGAAACTCATCCTGTATCATGTGTTGTAGTAAACAATAGTAAAAGAGCACGTGTGCATATAGTGAAATTTCTGGTTGACTTAAACATCAACATAACAAGGTAAGTGGACTTTATAGCTTTCTTTGTTTTTTCTCCACTGACTTGTATATGCAAAACAGATAAGAACTTTTCGACATAAACAGGGGGCGGGATCCCCCAGAACTAAGAAATAAAAATTAAACAAAATGGATAGACTACCGCGATATTCAAGTGGCTCGTATGACGATATGCTTGATAAACTGGAACAGGAACAAGGGCATTTAATGTATCAAAGTGTAAATTCAAACCAAAATAAAAGTATAAACAAAAAGGAAGATGAGGAAATATTATCAGGCGACGAACAAGAATTAGCAAGAGAAAAGGACAAATATCAGGAAAAGGGATCAGTGGAAGATATATCACAGACGTATGAATCTGCTTTAGAATTTGTGGACAACGCAGTAAAAAGGAGCAAGGCTAATGGTGCTATTGCACAAAGCATAAAGAAGGAGCTAACAAAATGGCTCAATCAACAATCAAAAACTCTAGGCAAAAGCGAGCATCTCAAAATGGAAAACGAAAAATTGAAGCAAGAAAATGAAAGACTGAAGACCAAAATTGGAAAATTAAAAGCCGAAAACGGAAAACAAGTAGAAAACAAACCAACATATTCCTCAGTTCTTTCGGGAGCACAAAATACAGGACTGACTAGCAAAAGAGCACAGGTGGTGCAACAAGTAATAACAAAGCAGAAACTCACAATATTTCTGAAAGGAAAAAACAACGAAAATGTAACGGAAGTACACCGAAAATTCTGTTCAAGTGTAAACCCGGCAAAGGAGAAAATAAAAATTACATCATTAAGGAAAATGAAGAACACAGTAATTGTAGAGACTGCTACCGAAGAAGACATGAAAAAAATAATAAGGAAGAAGAAACTCCAGGAAATGGTAATGGTAGAACAACCCAAGAAGAAAAAAAACATTACTCATTATATACAGTGTCCCATCTGATTTCAAAGATGAAGAAACAATAGAGACACTCATAGAACAAAACTTCGAAAAAGAAGAAACAGGAGAAGTACAAAATGAAATAAAACCAAGATTTCGAACTGGACCCAAAAATCAAACAAAATGTCATTTAATCATAGAAGTCACCTCTAGAATTAGAAGAAGGCTACTACAAAATGGCAGGGTATACCTCATGTATGAGGCCCATGCAATAAAAGATTTTATAACAATTCCCAAGTGTTCGATGTGCTGTGACTACCTACACATAAGTAAGTACTTTAAAGAGGAGAGGAGAGTCTGTAACCACTGTGGGGAAAATCATGACCGGACAAATTGTCCTAACAAGGATAAACAGAAAGTATGCATCCCTTACACACACACACACACAAAAAAAAAAAAAAAAAAAAATGTAGTGCAAAAAACGATTAAGACTGTGCAACTTACAAATTGTTATATGAGAGAACAATAGCAAGAATTGACTTTTAATAGAAGAAAATAGTAAAATAACAACAAAATCTTTGAACTATGACAAACTCATATTAACAAAATGAATAACCAAGCTAAAGAAGAAAAAATAACAGTCATTCAACTAAATGCAAAGGGAAGCAAAACAGTAATGGATGAAATCAAAGATTTGGCAGAAAAAGTGGAAGCAGATTTGATTATCCTTCAAGAACTATATACAAGAAACAAAAAATTAACAAACATGGGAACATGGGAAACAATTGTATCTAAAAGTCACACAGGAGGAGACCATAATTTATACAATACAGGTGAAAAACCACAGGCAGCAGTTATAAATAGGAACAAAAATATAAAGATATTAAATATTACGCAATTCAGAGATAATTGGACTGTGTGTTTAGAGTTAAAGTCTATTTTAGGAAATTTCAAACTAGTAAACTGTTACTGCCAATATAGCATGGATATAGAGCCCTTTTTAAACAATATTGATGACTTCTGTCAGATTTACCAGGGAGACAGTATTTTAATATGCATGGACTCGAATTTATGGCATAGTAATAAAACAGATAAAAGAGGAGAAAGAGTGGAGGATCTAATAATGAACAATAATTTAATAATAATCAACGAAGAAGGAAATCCTCCCACTTATAGAAGCAGTCAAGGAGAGTCAAATATTGATCTAACAATAGCATCAACGAAGATGTATAGCCTAATAAAAAATTGGAAAGTTTTAGATGCGGCCACTGAAAGTGACCACAATATAATAATCTTCGACATAATAAAAACAAAAACTCAAGAAATAGTCACAAACGAGGAAGAGGGAAGATTTCTATATAACCCAGATAAAATAAATTGGGAAAAATTTTGGAACGAAATAAAATTACCAAACATAGAAGATTGGAGCAACCTAGATTAACTAGCCCAACAGATAGAGGAAGCAACAAAAAGTTCAATAAAAAAATCAACTAAAACTAAAACAACAACCAGATTAGAAATAAATAATAATACATTTTGGACAAACGAATTACAGAATTTAAAGAGGAAGACAAGAACCGAGAAAATTATACCAAAATACTATAGATAATAATCTAAGAGAAAGAAGGTTAAACAAGTACAGAAATTTAAAACAAAACTATCAAAATAAAATAACAGAAAGTAAGAAAAGAAACTAGCAATCTTATATTGAAAAGACCTGAATATAGATCCGTGCCTTATAAAATAATAAGCAAAAAAAAAATAAATAAATAAAAAAAATAAAATAAAATAAAAAAAAATTTAAAAAAAATAAATAAATAAAAACACCTACCACTCTTTCAACCTTCAGAAAACAAGACGGGACGTACACAAAAAACTGGAAAGAAACAGTGGAATACCTGATGGACATCTTGCTGCCAAAAGACGATCAGCGGGAAGACAATGAAACAGACACAACTACGAAATTTAATGACGGTGACTCCAATAAAAGATAAAAGTGAAGAAGTTAAGAATGAAGAAATAATAAATCACATTAAAAGATTAAAAAAAAAAATGCACCAGGTCCAGACTGCATAAAACCAGAAATTTATAAGAAAAACGCTGATAAGTGGGCACGATACTTGTCAAAGCTGTTTAATCTATGTTTTAAAAAAGGACAAATACCCAGAAGATGGAAACAGGCTAACTTAGTAATTTTTAAGAAATCTGACGATAAAAAAGATGATGATCCGAAATCCTATAGACCTATATGTTTACTAAATATTATAAGCAAACTGTTTGAAAGAACAATAACGGAAAGGATTAATCGGAGAAGAGTTTTAGAAAATGACTTATTACAATATGGTTTTAGGAAAGGAAAAAACACAGAAACAGCTATTAAAAGAATAATAGGCCTGATAGAAGAGGGAAAAGTAGAAAAATATCAAGTAGTGATTTACGCTGACAAAAGTGGAGCATTTGATAATTTATGGTGGCCAGCTTTCTTCAACGAATTAAAGAAGATGAAAATCAGTAAAACACTATATAATATAATGTTAGATTATTGTAGCGGAAGACAAATACAAATACAAACACCAGGAGAAACCATTAAAACAATAAGCACAAAAGGCTGCCCACAAGGCTCGATACTCGGGCCCTTAATGTGGGATGTTACACTACAGCCATGTTTAAATCACTTAAATAATATGCAAGAAACAATCGGTGTTGTGGGTTATGCTGATGATCTGGCAGTTGTATTTTCAGCATCATCAAGAAATGAAATAGAAGCAAAAGGGAAAATAGTATTAACAGAATTAGATTATTGGTGCAAAGAAAATAAGTTAAATTTATCAGCAAGTAAAACTAAATACACGGTCTTTGGTCAAATTTTAAAGAGGGATCCAATAATAAAAATTAATGATACAAAAATTGAACACGTAAATGAATTCAAATATCTTGGAGTATGGATCGATAAAAAATTAAACTTTCATAAACATATAACAGAAATAACAGAAAAAGCAAAAAAGGTAGCCAACAAATTACTAACAGTTGCAACAAAGGACTTTAGATTGGACAAGAAGATTTTCAAGTTATATAACAAGACAATTTTAATGGCAATCTTACAGTACTGTGTGGGCATATGGGGACACCTAATTTTTATGAATATTAAACTAAAAGAAACATTGATAAGAGTACAGAGACTTATTTTAATAAGGATAACTAACATAATGAAGACAATCCCAGCCGAAGTACTGCAATTACTTACATATGAAGAACCGATACATCTCCAAATATTAAGAAAATGTATCAAGACTTGGATCCAAAATAAAGAAATGACGAAGATACTAGAAATCACAGGAGAAATACCAAGCTTCGATGAAGATATTGAAAGAATCATCCGAACAAAATGGGAAGAAGAATGGAAAAATTCCAGGAAAGGTGCCAGAACTAGAAATATCATACCAGATTTAAAAACAAGAGAAAGGATGGCAAATATAAATAAAGATGTGATAGAATATATATTAGGACATGATCCATTTAAAACACATTTTAAAAGACTAAACTTACGAAACGACGATAAATGCTTTTGTGGCGATCTTCACACTCCGGAGCATATTTTCTGGTCTTGCGACAGATATATAACAAACAATACAATAAAAGAAATAAGGAATGAACTGAAACAAGATAGCATAAAAACGATCATAGAAGAAGAACAAAAACTAGAAAAATTTAGTACTCTGAATAGGCATGTTTTGGAAAACCTTTGGAAAGAACGACAAGAAGAAAGAAGAAGATAAATTTTGTGTGATACACTAAAAATAAAAATAAAATTAAATAAATTTGATATCAAATAAAAAAATCAGATCTGAGGAAGCCAAGAGCTAAAAACTTTATCTGTTTAGTGTTTTAGTGTTAGTGTAGTGTTGTAGTGCAGAATGTGTAGTGTTTGTGTTCTGTCAAGAGGCAAAATTCAAGTCTAGATAAAAAGTAAATAAACAATAAAAATAAGTTAATATGAGAAATTTTTTGGAAAATCTGGAGTACCGATTTCCTAACAAACAAGAAGAAAAACTTTTAGGAAGTCTGGAGTACCGATTTCCTAATAAACGAGAAGGAAAATTTTGTGTTTTTACTATCATAACTATCATTTTTAATATCATTTTTATATATTATATTAATAATTTTTTTTATTTTTAGTCTCTTTTCAGCTCTGTCTCTTTTCAGGTTTTATGTCTGTGATCGTCTGTGTATGTACTTTTGTAAAGAATAATAATAATAATAATTCTAATAAATATAAATAGTAATTTTAAAAAAAGAAGAAAATAAGGCATGGTTTATATAATTAGGTACCATGCCATAAAACAGAGCCTCACCTCAAATCTGTCGAGGACGAAAGCCGAATAGCAGAGAGAGAAAAAATGAAATAAAAGAGTATATGAGAGAGAAAAAAAGGCAGAGGCAAGTTGCGACTGCCCTATAATAAGACCGTAAGAAATCGGCCAAGACAGGGGGAAGTGGAGGCTATTAAAAAATTAAAAAAAAAAAAATGCTCATGTTGCAGGTTTCTTGCTGCGGAGTGTACATTAAATAAGTCACTCAAGTAATGGAATTTGATGAATTATAGCAAACAATAAAATCTTATACCTACTGTTATTGCAGCGACATTTCATTCGAGTCAGTACACTTGACAAAACATCCATTTAATTCGACGTTTATAGATATAGAAACAGTATATTTTTTTTTAAATGACGGACACCATGTACTCATCATAAATTGTTCTGTGTTCAGTTTTTCAGCTTTCAGAAAAGCTATAAAAGGCATACTAATCTACTCAGTTTGACCTTAAGTGCTGAAGGTATCGTTTTTTCGGAACACAATAAGAAAAACATGAATTAAGAAGCAGTTCAAGATGTAAACCGGAGAGTAGGACTACATGAATAAGCAAACAGTGAATTAACGAAATACTGTAGAAAAATAATACTCCTTGACGCGCCACACAGGTAACAATATTGGTTCTTTTATAAGTGTCAAACCTAGACTAAACTTGAAACTCTAGATAACAAGAATTCTGTTATTCTGTTATATACATAGTTGTGAATATAGAATTTCGAGTTTTAAGGTAGACGTGTACTTTTGTAACTGTTATTATATTCCACCTGGTATACTGGAACATTTGCTTTCAGCTAATATTAAATGAGGCACCAGATACAACAGAAAAATTAAAAATGGGCTGAAGAAACCACAAAAAGAGAAAAGGCTTAGAGAGATAAAACAGTGTTCGCTCATTTCAGTAAAAGAATTACTTCTCTTACCTTGCAGAAATAAAATTTAAAAAAAAAAAATTGCGCTGCTGTTTCTATATAAAGCATTCTGATACTGCTGACAAATAGCTTCATCTCTTGACATTTCTCCATGTTAAGTCTTCTTTCTCTTTCAGAAAGTGAGCATTGAGTGAACTGGTAGTAGAATGAGAGTAGAGATACATTATCAAATGGACTCCTCAGCTTGATATGATGTTTTTCCAAGACGAATGGTAAGCTGGAAGGCATATCTCTGAGGTGCATTGGTAAGATGCAGTGAATATTAAAATGAACGATGGCACAATTTCAATAATTTCGCGGGTTCATTGCTCCTTCGCGTTATACTATAAACCGCTACTGCACATGTTTCAAGAGCTATGAACACTTCTACTAGGACATTGATGCTGTTAAATTGTTAATAAAAAATAGTGAGATGAATTGATAGGAGAAATGAAGTGTGCAGATGAATACTTTCTTCTTCCTCCTCCGCATCATCATCATTATCATCATCATGGGTATTCTGCCATTTTCAGGTCACTTGTTGCAACTGAGAAGCTTCCATGCTCCACGGTCTTCCGCTAACCTCGTCCTCTTAACGTACAATTTTTACTCTTTTGATATCGTCTTCTTCATCCCTCCCTCTCTTTCCTGTCACCATACCCTCTAGCACGTCCCTCATGATACAATTCCTTCTTAGTCAATGTCCCAACCAGTTTCTCCTCCTCTTCTTAATACTATCTAAAATTGTTCTTTTCTCCCCTATCATTCTAACACCCTCTCATTCGTTTCCCGCTCAACCTACTAATTCGCTCCATTTTTCTTCACACCCGCATTTCGAAAGCTTCCAGTCGTTTTTCATCATTTTTGCGTAATGTTCATGTTTCTGACCCATACAATGCAATACAATACAACTCTCTTACACTTTATGAGTCTTCTTCTCCACTCCGTTCAAGGTCCCACAAAATAGTATTTTCTTCCTCCTAAAGACTTCTTTTGCCATTCCTGTCCTTGCTTTTATTTCAATTTCACACTTCAAACTGTTACTAATAATAATACTCAGGTATTCACTTGTTCTATTTTCTCCTCTCCTATGTTTGATACCGACCCTTCGTTGCAATCACCATGGCTTTTGTCTTTTCAATATTTATTTTCATCCCATATTGTTTACAGCTCTTTCTCAAGTTTTCTACCATCTTATTGCTTTTCTCTTCAGATTCTGCAACAAGCACTATATTATCTGAAAACCGTATATACCTAACCATTCTACGTTCTACTGAAATGCCGTCTTCATTTTGCGGGCTCTTTTTTACTACCTCTTCTAGCTATATATTAAATAATGTGGGCTTCCGTCTAGAGGTCAAAAAATGTTTTACCTGTAAAACTAAGTACTGTCAAGTAAATGATCTGTTTCCAAAGGACATATGCAAAACGACTATTCATTTCGGTATATGCACAATCTTCAGAATAGTTGTATTAAAGGGTAGTCTTTACCAACAAACCAGATAAATTTTTAGAAGTTGTTTTTCATGTCTTGCCTTATTAGTTATTTTCTGGGGGTGAAAAGTGAATTAGAATCAGATCAAAGATTAGCATATATTCAAATAATAATCGTGTATAATGTGGGTGTGATATCTTCTGGGGTCAGTTGCCTCGGATATAAACTCGAGCAGTGGTACGACCCTACTTTAAACAGCAAAAAATGTCTCATGCAGCCTCGATGTTGAAAAGTTATTCAACTCCAATCAACCAAACAATAATCATGTTAATAATAATAATACAAATCACAATAAAGTAATTTACTATAACTGTACTGTTTCGGTGTTCCCTGACACCTTCCTCAACAGCCTGGGCAACTCACGTGCAATTAATCTCATTTCTCAGAATTTTGTCTTGCAGTATTTCGTATGACAGCAGACTGTAGGCAGGTTATACGAAATTTTCTAACAAAAAAAGAGCATCAACATCATCAGCCTAAATTAAGAAAATTGAAATTTCAGAGTTTAAAATATTGGTTGGACACAAGGGAATGATGGTACACTCATGTCCAAAATTATTGTTGCATGTCTATAAATATGTTGTTATAGGAATATAATTTGATAATGAATTCATCCGGTATTTCTTATAATGTTAGTATATGTATAATCGGCAAAGATATGTGTGTGCCAAATTTCATGTCAAAAGAGCAGTAAATAAGAACAGTAAATTTAGTTGCAGGAAACTTAAAAAAAAAAAAAATAAAAAAAAATAAATCAGGAGTTCATAACTTTTGCACTGACGTACTGCCGTAAGTAGTATGGATCACCCTTAGCGCCTCGCAATCAAAATTAACTAGGCCTAAAAGAGTCAAAATATATAGTTTCTAGTTTTTGAAAATGTCCTTGATCGATGACTGTTCTTGGCACAGTCGCGTTTTTACGAAAGCGTTACAAGTTTAGTAAATCATTTACAAAACATTTCTCATTTTATTACGGAGTTTGCTCTCTCTCTTTCTTTTTCTCTCTTAACTAGGCCGGATAGTGCAGAGTCTACTGTACTTGACTTTTGGAAATAACGCAAACAGTAGTCTTTGTGGAATAATTTATTATTAGGACCAGTGGCGGCTCGTTTCTGAACCCAGCATGATATGCGCAAAATGAAGTAGCAATTTGCTTTGAAGCTATCTGGATACAGTATTCTGATGAACTGTAGGATATCCCCGCGTTGTATTCGCGTGGTTTGCACAAAATTAATGTAGGAATTCGTGAACTTTTATTTTGACACATTTCAGTGATAATAAAATATGCTTTGGCCCCGCGTGGCGTAGTTGCTAACACTCTCGTCTTTGGTGCGAGCGGTTCCGGATTCGATTCCCGGTGGGGACACTCGGTCGAAAAAGTGTAACGGCTTTTCCATGCCAGCCATTTTGAGTCAGGTTTTTCCTGAGTTTCGCTCATTCACAGTAGGGAAATGCCGGGATGGTACCTAACATACAGGTCCCAGGCCGCTTCCTTCCTTCCCTTTCCCCGAATAGTGTGCTCGCCGAGGGACGTCACTCTCATATGTGACGGGCTAAATGGCTATAGATGCCGACAGCTCAGAAATCTAATCCCTAATAAAATATACTGGTTGTATCCCTGGTTAATATCGTCTGAAAGCTTATGTTTAGCAGATTGTAAAAATATATGTCATAGGAAATATATCCGTGTATTCATCTGTTTTCATGCCTAAGATAGTAGGAAGCCAAAATATTATACAATTTTCCAAACTCTAATTCAACGTAACTTTAAATTCGGTCGCAGAGGATGCAAAACAAATTGAAATATTAATGAAAGTGAGATATAAATTATGGTAATGTAAGTGAACATACAATAAAAAGTTGGTTCTAAAAATTCTGTCGTGGTGAGTTACTCTTGGAGGATAAGAAAGATCACTAACGTCGTTCGGTTGTTGGACAATACAATTTGAGGCTGATCCCCGAAGCAGTTCTGCGGAAGACGACAACACGAGAAGTTGCAATGAAACTACGCGTTGATCATTCGATTGTAGTATGGCATTTTGAGAAACTAGAAAACGTGAAAAGATGAATGAATTGACCAAGAACCAAAGAAATCGATGATTTACATCTGCTTTACATTGCTGCTACTTATGAGCGACGAAAGCGATACATTTTCGAACATATTCACAAAGGCAAGGAAACCTTAATATTGTAGGGTAAGCGACATCTCCTATCCATGTTTGAAGTTATATGACTAGTCAACCTTCACCTCAGTGTTGTCAAAATTTAGCATATATCAATAGATATAATAAGTCACAGCTAGGCTCAAACAATGCATACGCATCAAACCTACACTGCTTGACTCATAATAGGTCAAATAATTAAACCTATATTACTTGGCTAGTGTTTTAATACCATCCATCAACTGTAGCCTCTTTCGCCGCTCCCTGTTTCTCCTGCCACCATATGTACTAGCACATTCTTCATGACGCAGTTCCTTTCAAGGTAATGTTCCAACCAGTTTCTCTTCCTCGTTTCTATTACACCTAAAATTGTTCTTTTTTTTATTATTTCTAACACTTTCTCATTTGTTTCCCGTTTGACCCAGCTAATTCTCTACATCTTTACCAAGCACACATTTTCTAAAACGGAAAAAGCTCCCTAAATACCTAAGCTCACTATTTTCAGTAGATGCACAAATTGGGTACCATTCTATCTACTTGAATATTATATATGTCGATTACAGGAAACCGCTTCTCGCTATCTATTACCATATTTACTCTATAGTGATTAACGTTAAAACCGGAAATGGTTGATTTGTAGCGCTTCCGGTTTGAATATTACATTCATAAGGGAACTCGATTCTTAACTATTGACTATGTACATCGTGGCCAAAATTGATGGTAATCCATCTGATAGTTCTTGAGACTCCCTGACGGACAGAATGAATATAGGGCTATAGAGTTTTGGTAAATTAAATTCGTTAATGAGTGATGATGGAAGAAATACAAGAAATTGAACCAAGAGAACCACGGGAAAGTTTGCAAACACAATATTAGCCATCGAAAACCCACATGACCTGAATTAGAATACCACAGATAGAAACTCTACCACTGAGCCATCAATCACCCGCTTATTAGTTTTATTAATTATATTAATATAAATTAATGAGTGCCTGCTTATGTTAATTATTGAGCAATTACATTGTATACTTTGTAAAGTCAAAAATTATAAATTTGTATTTACTGTATATAGGTATGTTGACAATAAGCGAATGTTATCAGAGTGGTTGTTGAGATTTCTTTTCCTGCACTACCTTTCGTTTGGTTAAAAAGTAGTTTGCAGTGCTTTGGAGCAGCTGCAGGTGGGAACACGATAATGTTTCACACATACTGGTGACTTTTTTGTGTGTGAAAATAACACCTTCCTCATAAAGCAGTAAATAACTTCACTAGCAATTCTCTACCTAAGTGATAAGAAGTAATCTCCAACTACAAGAAACTAATACAAGTTACTGTATATATTCTTTATGGTGTATTTTTTATTATTATTTTAACAGCTACTAGCTAAGGATGGCCAATTCCAGAATTTTTACTTTCCGGAATCCGGAAAGTACCGTAAAATCGAAAAATTCCGAATTCCGGAATTTTCCGCATACCGATTTTTTCGAATTCCGGATTTTTCCGAATTCTGGAATTTTCCGAATTTCGATTTTTTCCGAATTCCGGAATTTTTCCGAAATCCGGAAGGTAAACTTTCCGATTACCGAAAATTTTAGCCATCCCTCCTCTTGACCCTTCTAAGTTCTGAAGTTTCCTGTCGAGCCTAAGATAATAAATAAAGGGAAAAAAAGCTTGTCTTGTTTAGATGTACGATATCTTTACACAATTTTATTTAATTTGATTTCTCTGTCTCTTAATTCTTGCAAACAACTTATCACACAATTTTAGCGATCAAGTTTTCTCCACATTTGTGTGCATGTTCATTTCCAATCACAGTGCAGAAAAGCTTCTGGTATCTCCTGGATCATCGGATGCACCTGTCAACGTCACCATTCCACCAATATCCCTTGAAGTTATAATCTCTTATCTTAGATCTAGTCCAAGGAAGAGAAAGCAAAGAAGAGGTTTTGAAAAATGACGAATCTATGTAGATTCTTCTTTAAAGATTTCTATAGTTAAAACAAGTTAGGTTTCAAAATGTGCAAAAGATGATAAATAGTTCCAAAGATATCTTATGTATTGGACTTATTAAAACAAAGGATTTTTTCCTAGATGAATTGGGCATCAATGAGTCCGTTTCGGAGTGGTTCGTTACCAAAGCGACATCATTCATTATGTTGTTCAGGCTGAGAACATGAAAGATTCCTATTATGAAATTGCTTTTCTTCGTCAAAAAGGTATTCATGGAAATTCATATTTCCAGAAATTGAATATAGAAATATTGCATGCACAGGCAAGGAATATGGTAGCGAAATTTCTACCTTCTCTAGGGACAAGAGGCATTTCTCTAACGAAAGAAATCGTATCTATTCTGGTTATGGTCGGATTCAGGATTTTCTGAGGGGTGCACCAATAACTACGAGTATATTTGAATAGAATTTGAATTTTTCAAATGCCTTTAGGCATCTGTGGTGTGAATGAGAAAATGCCCTGGAAATGCTAAATATCTGTTCTCGGTGAATCCTTTTCTTTCGAATTTTAGAAAATTAACTTAAACTGTCAGTTTTAAACAACTTCCCTTTGTTTCAAGCCCAAACGGAAACATGACAGCATAAATTTTCGTAAAGTATTGCTATTTTCACTGCTAGCTTTTCACTTTAGGTAGTGTATGTTTACAACAAAGAGGGGGAGGGTGCACGTACACTCCCTAAATAATCCGGTCCTATACACACACACACACACACACGCACACACACACACATATATATGTATATAGATAGATAGATAGATAGATATAGATATATATATAGAGCGGGGTGGAGGGACTCTGAACGGCGGGCGACTCTGAACATATTAACGTTTGTCATTTGTTTCCAAAAACCGCCACCTTGAGTTTGGTAGAAAGTGGCGGATTTGGAAGACGTTTGTGTGGTGAGCTGAATATTCGTGCGACGTGAGGAACTCACGTTTGTTTTGGAGAGGAAAGCGAAAGAGACAAACACAAATGTAAGGATCAAGTAATAAAATAGCCATACTATAGTTTAAGACTTTGTGTATATAATGTGTAATTTCTATGAGAGACAGCACAGAACTACGTTGTTGATGCATGGAAGTTTGGCGGAGATTTAGTCATGCCTGACTGCTACATGCTGACTGGTGCTACCATCTGTGAAAAATTACGAACACTTAACCAACAATCTCCGTTGTGAGGCAACTCTGAACAGATTTGATGGGGTAACACTGAACACAACTTTGTACCGTAAAATGGGATGAATAGAAACATATGGGTGAATAGAAACATGTGGGTGAATAGAAACAAAACTTCTTATAAAGTGGTGTACGATACTACTCTCAAAAATTGGGATTCAAAATGGCAATTTTATTTCTCACAACATAGAGTACCGATATGACTATCACAGTGAAGGGGGGGAAAATGGGTCGGCAACACTGATTATCGATTGTCAGTTGTTTTTAAATGGACGCAGCTGAAGTACGTATTATTAGCCTGGATAAACTTTTGCTGTAAGTATGAAATGGTTAATAATAATTGATGAATGAAAGCGGTAAGTAGGAGTTTAAAGTTCCATTTGGAAATACTGTATAACAATCATGAGCTAAACCGAATGTATTTTATGTCACCTCAGCTATTCTTTTGTAGTGTCACTGTTGTTAGAGTACGTGGTGAATAGAAACAACAAAAGTGCTGTTTCTATTCACCCCGGCAAAACCATTTACAATTATTGCATGGTTTGCACCAGTACCAGTAAATTAGTGGGTTACTGTTTCCTTTTGGGTGCCAAAACTACCAAAAAATAGGTAAATTTACAAGAGAAATGAGTTTATAGTGCTGAATGCTAATTGATTTCTGAGTAAAGTGTGATGGAAATTTGAGGGGTATATTACCAAATTGTAAACAGATCAAAGTTAAAGCCGTTATGATCATTGTTGATACAATTCATAGCACCGTGCACAATTTTTTGAAGGCAATAGAGAACGGAACCCAACCTAACTAAACCTAACTTAACCTAACCTAACTTAACCTAACCCAATGTAACGTATTTAAGCCAAAAACACCGAATATGACTAGAAAATTGCATAAAAGTAGGCCAAAAATCTGACACCCAAAAGGGAAACAATGGCCCATTAGTGTTGTTAATGTAACGAGTTGTGATTGTTTAATATCTCCACGTATATCCATATGAAATTACATGCTATTCTGAAAGCAGTTTTTCCTTTATTTTCCAGACTGACGCTAGGGTGTCACGTATTTATAAATCGAAGCCAGGAACAAAAATATATAAAGAACATGCACAGGAAACCATTGACACTGCCGTGGAAGAGATGCGACAAGGACTCAGCTTAAGGAAAGCAGCCAAGAAATTTCAGATTCACCACTCTGTTATGTACAGACATCTAAAAAGGGATGGTGGTATGAAGAAACAGGGTGGACAGACTTATTATCTTCAGAAGAGGAACATCTCCTGGTGGATCGGCTGACGTTGTGTGGAGAATGGGGTTTTCCTATTGACTCATTTACACTAAGACTGTTGGTGAAAGATTACTTAGATCGTCAAGGAAAGAATGTTACAAAATTTAAGAACAACTTGCCAGGTCTTGACTTGGTTTACTCCTTCATTAGGCGACATAAGGCACAGCTGTCAATGAGGATGTGTCAGAATATAAAAAGAAGCCGTGCAGCTATCACACCAACTATAAATGAGTATTTTGGTCATCTGGAAGGGAGCATTAAAGATGTGCCTGCCCAAAATATTGTGAATTATGATGAAACCAATTTACGCGATGATCCAGGTAAACGTAAGGTTATAATACGAAGAGGATGCAAGTACCCCGAAAGAGTAATGAATTCTTCAAATCTTCAACATCAGTGATGTTTGCTGCAGTTGCAAATGGAACTATCTTGCCACCTTATGTTGTGTATAAGGCACAACATATGTATCAGTCATGGACGGAAGGCGGCATACAATATGCCAGATACAAACCGTACCAAGTCAGGATGGTTTGATATTATTTGTTTTGAAGACTGGGTCAAAACAATAGCTATCCCTTATTTCAAGAACTGCAATAGATTTTAATAGGTGACAATCTGTACTCCCATTTGTCAGTGGAAACAATCAGGCTATGCTCAGAACATAACATCTGTTTTATATTTCTACCTAGTAATTCAACTCACTTAACACAACCACTTGATGTAGCTTTCTTCCGTCTAATGAAGATTCTCTGGAGAAATATTATTGAAGAGTGAGAAAAGAATTTTGTATTCCTATCTCTGCATCGCTGACATACATCACACCGTTTTACATAATCCCTAATCTGCTCTATCATACCCGGCCAGTTAAATCTGGTAGCTAATTTATTAAGTTTTATAAAATCCTTGGTGAGAGACACCTACAATTTGATCGTGAAAATATTCAATAATAGTACCTCGTAAATTTTCAGGAACAACAGCTCTAAGTCCCCCAATAACCTTTCTTTTGTTTCCTTTAATAAAACCTTATCCTTTAATAGGTAACCATCAACATGTTCCCTCCTTTCTATCTTCTCTATTATCTCTCTTAACCTAGGATCATCTCGCTGCTGTTGAGCCAATGGTTTATTTAACAAAGGTAATTGCCAAAAGTTGGCATAATTTACAAAAACCTGTTTTCCATCATGTGATTGAAGTTCTAGCATAGAATCATCAACGGGCTCATAATCTAAATAGTTGTACATCCTACTGAAAAAGTCGGCGACTTGATTGGCCTTACTGCGCAAATTGATTATCTTAAACTGAAATTTACTTACGGTCTCAATTAGCGTCCCATACTTTTTTGTCTTTTGTGATTATGTAATAACCACTTCAAGGACCTATTATCACAGTATACTGTAAAAGGAGAATGTAAAAACATTTCAAATTTATTAAGAGCCATAATCAATGCATTCATTTCAAGTTCGTATATATTCTTACTCCAGTGAGATTCAGGAATCATTTTTGAATGGAAATACACAGGACGCAATAACCCATCTTCAGTATATTGACTGAGTATACAACTATAGGCTTTCATTGAAGAATCGATATGCAGGACAAAGCTACTATTAAAATCAGGCACTTTTAATAAAATATGATTAGCGAAAGCTTCCTTTATTTTCTCCAAAACTCTGTCTTCGTGTTCCCCCACCTAAAGGGTGTTTTTTCAGATCTTAATTTATTTAAAGGACCCACTAACTCTCCATAATTGGGTATAAACCTTTTGTAATAATTACAAAGACCTAATATTTGTGACAAAGCTCGTCTTTTTTTAGGCCGTGGGATGTCATTAATAGCTTGCAATCGATCCTTATCGATAAACATATTGCCCCCACCAAATTCAAAACCCAAATACTTGATATTAGTTTGAAAAAGGCTCGTCTTCTTTGGAGATACTGTGATACCACATTATCTTAACCTATCTAACACTTGCTCAAGGATTTGCTTATGTTTTGCTAAGTCATCTGTATGTATTAGGAGATCATCATAATATATATCAAAATATTCTCCTACAATGCCTTTAAACACCTTTTGCATCAAACTGCTTAATATAAATCCACTTATTTATGAACCCCATAGGCAAACATCTGTGCCTAAGTAATCTGCGTGGAGTCGCAAAAGTGGTATAGACTTTGCTATCATCCGTGAGTCGACATTGATTAAATGCTGATTTTACATCGAGCTTAGATATAATTTTATGTTTCCCTAGATTTGCAATACAAGTATCAACCTGAGGACTCGGAAAGTCATTTATAATAACCCTAGAATTAATATCGCCGTAATTAATAACAAGCCGTTTAGATTTATCCTTGTTAACTACAAGGAAACAAGGCGAGACAAAAGGAGAAGTATCAACCTCTTCAACCACACCCATTTCAATTAATTCATGAACATACTTTTCGAGTTCGGCAAGTTTATCTTTTGGCAACTGATACGGCTGTTTGACACAAGGGGATTTATCCCTTATCTGAATTTGATATCTAAAATTTTTCACTTCTCCCAATCTATCTGTTATTACATCATCATAATTATTCATAAGATTTACAACATATACATTTAAACTAGAAAACTGTTTATGTAATTCAGGGGAAATAACACTAGCCTGCGAATTTTAACTTTTCGATCATCGCATGAGGTACAGTATGCCACGTTTCATATTTCGGGTGTACCGAATTTAAAACAAAAATCGGTTTAGTCATTGCACATCAGGTTTTCTTGCAAATTGCATATTAACATTGCCAATATCAATGTATCTAATGGTTTATTGCTATTCATAACACTGTTACAAATACTGGTACACTTACTAATATAAACAATATTAATATCTTATATTTGAATTTCTAGTGCTGTATGTGACAGTAAGTTAACTCGTAATCACGATATTAGAAACAAACAAGGCAATAAAATGCGGAAAAAGAAGCAATGTTTATGGATAAGCATTCACTATAAAACAGTAAGACTCAAAGCAAGCAGACGTAAACTCCATAGTGTTTCTAAATTTGTGCTCTTATCTGCCCATTTTAAAGGAGGAAATAACGCACCCATAGGTCATGACATGCCGCACAAAAATCCACACTAGTGGGTTTTACGCCTCTTCCCTGAGAAACTGAGTCTTGTCGCTGCACGCTTGACTAGTGGCAGAATCTTCTCTCTGCAACAACCAGCAGTAGTCTGCAAGTATGTTGCAATTTCACTTTCCTTGATAACGACGTTCGAGTGTCTTGAGGTCCTGATAAAATTTCTCTCCTTGTTCCTCAATCACGACTCCAAGATTGTCTGGAAAATAGTCCAAATGGGAAAACAGCATATGCACTTTCAAACTCATGTTACAACACAATTCTTTAAAATACAGTAGCATTCTTTCCACCATGTCTTTATAGTTTGGATTCTTTCTGTTGCCAAGAAAGTTTTTCGCTACATCTCGAAAAGCTTGCCATGCTGAACGCTCGTTCTGGTTCATGACATTTTCAAAATTTGCGTCACCAAAAGTTTCCTAATATTTGGACCATCGAAGATGCCCTCTTTAATTTTTGCATGACTGATGCCAGGGAACTTTTGACACAGATATTTGAAGCACTCATCTTCAGTAGCTAGAGCTTTTACAAATTGCTTCATTAAGTCAAGCTTAATGTGAAGGGGAGGTAACAGTATATCATGTACATTAACAAGACTTGCGAGTTGTAAGTTTTTCGAACCAACATTGCACTGCCTATCTGGCCATCCCTTTTGAGTCCAGTGGACTGCTCCTGCCCGACTGTCCCACTCACACAGAAAACATGCGAATTTGATACAGCCTGACTTTTGTCTCAACAGAAGGCCGATGACCTTAAAATCCCCACATATTTGCCATTGAGGTTCTTGGCACTTTATCTTGTTCAACATCAAATCAAGGTTTTCGTAGCTTTCCCTCATGACAACAGAATAAGCAACTGGAATGGATGCTAGTTTGTTTCCGTTGTGAAGGAGTACACACTTCAAACTCCGCTTGGAAGCATCGATGAAAAGTCTCCATTAGGATCGATCATAGTCAGGCGATCCTAATTCTAGTATTAACTCCGGAATGTTGTTGGAAAATACTATATTATCTTCTGCAGAAAAGAAAGCAGCAAATTCTTGTTCACGATGCCTATACCAATAGTACGTCGTCTCAAGCATCAATAGGTTTCTCTCCTTTAGTCGTGATCCTAGTAGTTCGGCAGATTCCTTTGTGAGACCAAGGTCACGAACTAAATCATTTAAACCACTCTGTTCGAAAAGTATAGGCTTTGTTGATTTTTGTGGGTCAAAGTCCGAATCGTCATTGTTGTCACTAGGAGATTCGGAAGAGGCTTCGATTAATTGATTTGGTGGCTGTGGGACAGGTATGTCAGGACCATGGGATACTGGTAGACTGACGGATGGAATTGTAGTTGGGTAAGCAATTTTAGCCCTGTTCCTACTGTTGAAACCTTTCACATTCACAGAACAAAAGTAGCAATTGGTGCTGTGGTCAGTAGGCTCACGTCACACAGTGGAAATTCCAAACGGCAATGTTCGTCTCTCACCTTTCATCCATTGCTGCAGTTGTTCGATGCATGTTTGACAAAACTTATGTGGTGCCCAAGACTTGTTCTGATCTCCCAATGCTATACCAAAATACGCAAGATAAGCCTTTCATACAAAGGAAGTTATATTGCACCGTTGTTTCATGGGTACAAATGTCCCACATATATAACAGAATATATCTGGATTATTCTTACAATTACGACGCTGCCTTCCGAAAAGTCTGCGAACAAGCACTTCACTTTCGTCACTAAACACTATGCACACACCACGATATTAGGGACTTCAAAGCACTGAGCACAATTAGGTAGTTTACAACGAAACTGTATGAATCATTCGCAGGAAAAGCAATATACAAAACAAAACAATACCGCTAGGTGTTACTACCGTGCCGTACCGCTAGGCGGACACGATAAGCTGTTGTTTAGCTACTGCTACAACATTGCACGCCATGAGAGTAATAGCATTTCAGCTAATCAGGATGTTTAGTCCTCCTGGCTTGAGACGCATATGAATAAATAGGTAAAATGATTATCTCTATTTTGTCTCAAAATGTGATGTGATGAGACAAAACTAACCTCACATTTAGGCTTAGGTGGCAGTCACCAAATCACAGAAATATATTGCACTTACGCAAAATCATCGCAGGCTAGTGTAATTATATTACCTTTTTCAGAATCATGCTGGTTGGCATCAAAGCATGATTGACCCTTGGCTTCATGTCCCTTCGGTTGTAGCACAGGTTGGTCCAGCTGATGATTTGGGAACACCACGGATGACTCCGTTTCAAAAATCCCACGCTGCTCCTGACACCGTGTAGACCAACGCTGATTTTCAGAACGCCTCGTTGAATTATGCTGTGACAGATCCGATGAACGATGCATTGTAGTATAATCCTGTATGCCAATTGGGATGTTTGAACCAGACACCTTGAAGTTACTGGAAGACCCCTCCGGTGAATCCGCCACTGGACGCCGCTGCACCGAAATATCCTTGGAAGACCTGCCATAGGACTCGTCCTGGTTCTGCTCGGCTCCCATAGTTCTGCCCCGAGCATATTGCCTTGACTTCTTTGAAATCGCACCCTTCGACTGCATACATGACTGCGAACCATCAGACCCAGCACGCAGTTGACCGTTCTCGTGACCATCCATAAGTTGACAATGCATAGGGCCTGTATCCCGTCTTCCCCTAAGTCCAAGGTGGCGTGGTGGACCGGGATCCGATAAGGAGACCCTACAAGTAGAAACATTACTCGGCAGAAAACGATTATTCGGTAATGGTGTAACTAACAATTTTGCAGTTAAATTCTCACTCGGTATAGTAAGCTTCTTGGCATTATAGTCAATGATAACAGGATGTCTCAGGAAAAATTGATTTCCCAGCAACAATTCAAAATCATCAGTTGGAACAACATAAAAGCACTCCGAAAACCGTTTGTTTTGGATCAAGAAGTATAGTTCCGCAGCTTTTGTAATGTTAATATTATTTTTCCTTAGGACGTTAAATTGTAATTAAACCTCCGAAACGTTTGGTGAACACTTTTTGATAAGATTATCAAAACAACTCTCACTTATAAAGCTCACGGACGAGGCTGTGTCTATTATTGCACGTTTCATCAAACCGCATAATTTTACATACACAAAAACCATATGTGAATATTCATCACTACTTACATTACAATGGAAGGTTTTATTTTTTGTTGATTGATTGCAGTAGCGTGCTACATGAAATTCAGAATTACATTTCAAACATCTACGCGCATTCTTTCCTTTATTTGCAAAACTACTTAGGAAAGCTCTACTTTGATTCTTTGGCAAAACTTCTTTACCTAATACCGAAGAAAATTGTTTCGGATTGTTAACTTGAATACTAGGGTAAAGCAAATTACTAGTAGGGCGCAACTGTTGATTTATTTTCACAAAATCCATAGTATACCTTTTATGTGAATCATAAAGATCTACCATTTGACGTAACTCTGCCAATGTGTTAGTTATCCCATTACTTAGGTATAACGTATGTATTTCGGGGACAACTAAATTACAAATTAGACTGACTAGAGAAGCTTCGTCAAGAGTCATTCCCAAGACATTCGAAATAGATTGTTTTTCATGTACAAATTGCATGAACGACTCCATTGAATTCATAACGCGATATAGTTTTTGTTGTATAAACGTACAACGTGCAATCGTAGAAATAAATTTGACAAATAATCGGGAACAAATATCTTTCCACCCAATGGTAGTTCCTAAAAGACATAATAATTCACGATATAATGCACCCTTGGTTCGGCTTAGACTAGCCACTAATACCGCCTCTGACGGAATAGCTTGTCTTTCTATCATATCATCAATCCCCACTAGGAATTCAAATAGCATGTCACTATTCATGCCATCGACGAGTGGCAATTGATTTATTTGTAATTGAATGGTACTATATAATGCCCTCGATAAATCCGTATTAAATTCAAATCGTATAGCTGGCCTATCCATAGTTACGATTGAAGATTCAGCTTGATTACGATCTGTTAAATTTATTAAATCTCCTATCCGAGAACTAGTATTATGCACTCTACTGTAGGTCCCCACATGACCCGGTGCACATGCTTGCATTACTAATGGTTTAAAAGGATCAAATTCATCCGAAAAATTTAAACTTGAATTAATGGACATATTACGATCTTCATTACACTCCATTATTGATAAATATATATATATAACAGGGACACAATATTTTAGACCTTTAATTTTATAAAGCATGAGTCAAATCTAGTATTCTACTAACAACCATTTGACCACGTTTGATTTCACTAGTCAAATTTTCTGGGATGCGTGTATTGCAAGCCTGCCCTTTTATGCCCAAGCTAAGCAAGCAACACTGTGAGGCAGTGTAAAACGGGTAACTTAATATGTATTACTCTAAGTAGTATCATAAATACATCAAGTTCAAAAGAACTAAAGTAATACCGGGAAATATATGTATATATGCCGCAATCCCAGATAAATCAAACAATTTTTTAAAAAAAACAATATTTTATTATAATTAACGTCTGTGGCTGCCTGATTGTTTGTTAGTAACTGAGAAAGAAAAATACATGGCCAGCTAAGGCAATATCTGAACAGTCGAGCCCAACCGAAAACGCTCGATAATATATATATATATATATATATATATATATATATATATATATATATATATATATATATATATATATATATATACATATATATATATATATATATATATGTTACTTAATTTCCTCCAAGGATTAGTACGTGATGTGGTCTGCTCACCAATTCATTAAATTTAATATATTTTCTGCTAATTAGCTAATTACTAAAATGAAATTCAATATATATTATTAGTACCTAGTATTTTTAGAAAAAAAAATATATAAGTACACATACATATTATTTATGAGATTCCATGAACTGACTATATGTAATCGCATCCAGTACCTTACACACCAAACCAAGTACGTTACCAGTCTCCGTTCACAGTAACAAATAGCCCTAAATTATTCTTCCCAATTATAAAAAACGCTTTCTATTATGTGCTATCGTTTATTCTGGGACTTATATTCAATAGTAATTAATGGTATCTCGGGCTCTTATCATTCAAATGCAAGACGTAACCAGTCACCTCTCGCCCACAATGTATAACCATCAAATTATTCACTCAGTTATAAATTGTACTAGTTTTTAAACAAGCCTTTTAGTGTATTAAACAACTAATAAAGACGAGCAGAAAGTAACTCTCCCACTCCGTAATAATCGCTTTAAAAATAGAGCAAAATTAACGAACAAATGTTGGTGATTACTCCCAGATACCTTTTTTTTATTTCTACACTTTTGTGTTATATTTTTTTAACAGCCACAAAACCAGTAGTTTTGAGTCTTGAATAAACGCAAATAGCATTTATAGTGATAACTGTATTAGAGACAGGTGCATTTCGCCAGCCCCCCCACCTTGGAGTTTCGAAAAAAAACCTATGCCAATCGTTTGTGCTACGTTTGTGCCGGAATGTACCGCAAAAATTTTCGTTTGTACCACTTCCGGTACGAAGTTATAAGGGTTTTAAAGTGGGGGGGCTGGAGAAACGGCAGCTTCCAAACTTGGAATTTCGAAACAAAACCTATGGCAATCGTTTGTGCTACGTTTGTGCCGGAATGTACCGCAAAAATTTTCGTTTGTACCACTTCCGGTACGAAGTTAAAAGGGTTTTAAAGTGGGGGGCTGGAGAAACGGCAGCCTCCAAACTTGGAATTTCGAAACAAAACCTATGGCAATCGTTTGTGCTACGTTTGTGCCGGAATGTACCGTAAACATTTTCGTTTGTACCACTTCCGGTACGAAGTTATAAGGGTTTTAAAGTGGGGCGGATGGAGAAACGGCAGCCTCCAACCTTGGAATTTCGAAAGAAAACCTATGGCAATCGTTTGTGCTACGTTTGTGCTGGAATGTACCGCAAAAATTTTTGTCTGTACCACTTCCGGTACGAAGTTATAAGAGTTTTGAAGTGGGGGGCTAGGGAAACGGCAGCCTCCAACCTAGGAATTTCAAAACAAAACCTATGGCAATCGTTTGTGCTACGTTTGTGCCGGAATGTACCGCAACAATTTTCGTTTGTACCACTTCCGGTACGAAGTTATAAGGGTTTTGGAGTGGAGGGGCTGCAGAAACGGAAGCCTGCAACCTTGGAATTTCGAAACAAAAACTATGCTAATCGTCTGTGCTACGTTTGTGCCGGAATGTACCGCAAAAATTTTCGTTTGTACCACTTCCGGTAAGAAGTTATAAGGGTTTCAAAGTGGGGGGGCTGGAGAAAAGAAAGCCTCCAACCTTGGAATTTCGAAACAAAAGGTATGCCAATCGTTTGTGCTACGTTTGTGCCTGAATGTACCGCAAAAATTTTCGTTTGTACCACTTCCGGTATGAAGTTATAAGGTTTTAAAGTCGGGGGGCTGGAGAAACGGCAGCCTCCAAACTTGGAATTTCGAAACAAAACCTATGCCAATAGTGTGTGCTACGTTTGTGCCGGAATGTGCCGCAAAAATTTTCGTTTGTACCACTTCCGGTACGAAGTTATAATAGTTTTAAATTGGGGGGCTGGAGAAACGGCAGCCTCCAAACTTGGAATTTCGAAACAAAAACTATGCCAATCGTTTGTGCTACGTTTGTGCCGGACAAAAATTTTCGTTTGTACCACTTCCGGTACGAAGTTATAAGGGTTTCAAAGTGGGGGGGCTGGAGAAACGGCAGCCTCCAACCTTGGAATTTCGAAACAAAACCTATGCCAATAGTGTGTGCTACGTTTGTGCCGGAATGTGCCGCAAAAATTTTCGTTTGTACCACTTCCGGTACGAAGTTATAATAGTTTTAAAGTGGGGGGCTGGGGAAACGGCAGCCCCCCCACCTTGGAATTTCGAAACGAAACCTATGCCAATCGTTTGTGCTACGTTTGTGCCGGAATGTACCGCAAATATTTTCGTTTGTACCACTTCCGGTACGTAGTTATAAGGGTTTTAAAGTGGGGGGGCTGGAGAAGCGGCAGCCTCCAACCTTGGAATTTCGAAACAAAACCTATGCCAATCGTGTGTGCTACGTTTGTGCCGGAATGTACCGCAAAAATTTTCGTTTGTTCCACTTCCGGTACGAAGTTATATGAGTTTTCAAGAGGGGCTGTGGTAACGGCAGCTCCGCACCCAGTAATTTCGAAATGAAACCTATGCCCACTCTTTGCACTACTTTTGAACAGGAACGTTTCGCTAAACTCTTTTCTGTACCACTTCCGGTACAAAGATACGAGAGTTTCAAGCTACGGGGCTGCCGTTGTGATGCCCCCTCGGAATTTCGAAACGAGACCTATGCAAATCGTTTAACAACATTTGTGTCGGAATGTATCGCAAACATTTTTGTATGTGTCACTTCCAGTACAAAAGTATGACAGTTTTAACTAGGGGGCTGCCGTTTCCAGAACCCCCCATCTTGGAATTTCGAGATAAGACTATGTCAATCGTTTGTGGTACGTTTTTACCGGAATGTACCGCAAAAAAAATTACGTGCCTGAAGTTGGCCCCCCACCTCTCCCAAATCACACCAAACGTTGCACATCGTTAATGCATCGTTAGTGCACGCTAGTGCATTTAGAACTAACGTTAGTGTTATCAGCGTTTACGAGATATTGAAGATTTTGGTTTGGGACCTACTTCATATGAAGTTGGCCCCCCACCCATCTTTATGCAGACAGAGTTTCACTAAACTTAGCGCATCGTTAGTGCACTTAAACACACTAAGCACTACCTTAAGAACTACCATATTTTGGGATTATTCAAGATTTTCCGGGGGGGGCCAACTTCAGAAATATCTAATTCTATACAAATAGAGGTAGAAACATGGGGTTGACAGTAATCGTTAGTGCATTGTTAGTGCACTTAAACGCAATAAGCACTAACATTAGTGCTACCATATTTTGGGATTTATTCAAGATCTTTGGTGGGGGGCCAACTTCAAAAATATCAAATTTTATACAAATAGAGGTAGAAACATGGAGTTAACGGCAATCGTTAGAGCGTGATTAGTGCACTTAAATGCACTAAGCACTAACGTTAGTGTTACCACATTTTGAAATTTATTCAAAATTTTTGGTGGAGGGCAACTTCAGAAATATCAAATTCCATACAAAGTGTCAGTATTTTCAGGAATCAGTAACGAATGCACTAATTACTTTGTTAGTGCTTGAAGAGGGCGCAAATTCACGCTGACCACCAAAGATATTTTACTTGTAGCACCTACACTAATTAAGCACTAACGATAGGGGTTGGTGCACGAAGAAGCACTAACGATGCACTAAGGATTGTACTGGAAATGATCATTAGTGCTTTTTAATTTGGCAGAAATTTGACACAGTGAAAAACTCCCCTTAAATTTCTTATGTGAGTTTCCTGAGATGTAACTGGCCATAACTACACTAATAGTGAAGCACTAACGAAAACAGCTCTAATTTTTTCGTTATTGGTTGAAGTGGGGCGCCAAGATCATGAAAGCTTCCAAAGGTTTTTTTTACTTGTAGGACCTACATTAATGAAGAACTAACGTTAGGTGTTAATGCACTAAGAAACACTAACGATTTCAGTAGAAGAGGTCATTAGTGCTTTTGATTTTGGCGGAAATTTGACGCAATGAAAAATTCCACATGAATCTCTTATGGGATTTTTGTGGCATATAATTGGCCATATCTACATCAATAGTTAAGCATTAACGGAACTATGAGTGTTTTGCAGAAGCGCTAACGATACATTAACGAATGGACTTATTTTTCGTTACTGCTTGAAGTGGGAACCAAGTTCACGCTGGCCCTCAAAGGTTTCTTACTTGTAGCACCTACACTAATGAAGCACGAAACTTAGGTGTTGGTGCACTAGGAAGCACTAATATTACAAGGAAAGAAAACTTTCGAATTTATCGTGAACTTAGCCCCCACTACAAGCACTAACGAAAAAATTAGTTTTATACGTTAGTGCATTGTTAGTACTTCTAGAAGATACAAGTGGTTTCGTTAGTGTTTCACCATTAGTGTAGAAATGGCCAATTATAAGTCTCAAAACTCCCATAAGAAACACATGGGGAATTATTCATTGTATCAAATTCCCATCTCATTCAAAAGCACTAATTACCTCTGTTAGTGCAATTGTTAGTGCATCGTAATTGCTTCTTAGAGCACAAACACCTAACGTTAGTGCTTCATTAGTGTAGGTGTTACAAGTAAAAAAAAACCTATGGAGAAGTCAGCATGAATTTCGCACCGACACTTTAAGCACTAACGGAAAAAATAGTCCAATTCGTTAGTGCTTCTATAAAGCACTAACAATTTCGTTAGTGCTTCACTATTAGTGTAGTTATGGCCAATTACATATCACTGACTCACAAGAAATTTAGGCAAATTTTTCATTGAATCAAATTTCCGCCAAATTCAAAATCACTAATGATCTCTTCTAGAGCGATCGTTAGTGCATTGTTAGTGCTTCTTAGCGCATCTACACCTAAGGTTAGTGCTTCATTAGTAAATGTGCTACAATTAAAATACCTTTTGAGGCCAGAGTGAACTTAGCGCCCCCACTTCAAGCACTAACTAAAACTTAGTGCCATTCGTTAGTGCATTGGTAGTGCTTCTGGAAAACACTAACAATTTAGTTAGAACTTCAATATTAGTTTACTTATGGCCAATTACATGTAACGAAACACATAATAAATTTATGGGAAATTTTTCATTGCGTCAAATTTCCGTCAAATTCAAGAGTACTAATGATCTATTCTAGTGCAATCGTTAGTGCATCGTTAGTGCTTCTAGAAAACACTAACAGTTTCGTTTGTCCTTCAATATTAGTGTAGTTATGGACAATTACATGTCACTAAACTCCTATAAGACATTTATTGGGAATTTTTAATTACATCAAATTTCCGCCATATTCAAAAGCACTAATGATATCTTCTAGTGCAATTGTTAGTGGTTCTTAGTGCACCAACCCCTAACGTTAGTACTTCATTAGTGTAGGTGCTACAGGTACAATATCTTTGGAGGGCACGGTGAACTTGCGTCAACTTCAAGCACTAACAAAAATTAATGCCATTCATTAGTGTATCGTTAGTGCTTCTAGAAAGCACTAAATGTTTGTATGAAATTTGATATTTCTTAAGTTGGTCCCACCAGAAATCTTGAATAAATCCCAAAATATGGTAATGCTAACCTTAATGCTTAGTGCATTTAAGTGCACTAACAATGCAATAACGATTGTCTTTAACTGCATGTTTCTGCCTCTATTTGTATAGAATTTGATATTTCTGAAGTTGGCCCCCATCTAAAATCTTGAATAAATCCCAAAATATTGTAGCACTAACGTCAGTGTTTAGTATTTTAAGTGCACTAACGATGCACTAACGATTGCCGTTAACTCTATGTTCCTATCTCTATTTGTATATAATTTGAAATTACTGAAGTTGCCCATCCCACCGAAAATTTTGAATGAATTCCAAAATATGGTAGCACCAACGATAGTGCTTAGTACGTTTAAGTGCACTAACGATGCACTAACGTTTGCCATTAACCCCATGTTTCTATCCCTATTTGTATAGAATTTTGATATTTCTGAAGTTGACCACCCCACCAAATTTTTTGAATAATTCTCAAAATATAGTAGCACTAACGTTAGTGCTTAGTGCGTTTAAGTGCACTAATGATGCACTAATGATTGCTGTTAACACTATGTTTCTACCTTTATTTGTATACAATTTGATATTACTGAAGTTGGCCCCCCACCAAAAATCTTGAATAAATCCCAAAATATGATAGCACTAACGTTAGTGCTTAGTGCTTATAAGTGCACTAACGATTCCGTTAACTCAATGTTTCTATCTCTATTTGTATTGAATTTGATGTTTCTGAAGTTTGCCCCCCACTTTAAAACTATTATAACTTCGTACCGGAAGTGGTACAAACGAAAATTTTTGCGGTACATTCCGGCACAAACTTAGCACAAACGATTGGCATAGGTTTTGTTTCGAAATTCCAAGGTTGGAGGCTGCCGTCTCTCCAGCCCCCCCTCACTTTAAATGACTTATAACTTCGTACCGGAAGTGGTACAAATGAAAATTTTTGCGGTACATTCCGGCACAAACGTAGCACAAACGATTGGCATAGGTTTTGTTTCGAAATTCAAAGGTAGGGGGTTGCCGTTTCTCCAGTCCCCCACTTTAAAACCCTTATAACTTCGTACCGGAAGTGGTACAAACGAAAATTTTTGCGGTACATTTTGGCACAAACGTAGCACAAACGATTGTCATAGGTTTCGTTTCGAAATTCAAAGTTGGGGCTGCCGTTTCCCCAGCCCCCCACTTTAAAACTATTATAACTTCGTACCGGAAGTGGTACAAACGAAAATTTTTCCGGCACATTCCGGCACAAACGTAGCACACACGAATGCCATAGGTTTCGTTTCGAAATTCCAAGCTTGGAGGCAGCCGTTTCTCCAGCCCCCCGCACTTTGAAACCCTTATAACTTCGTACCGGAAGTGGTACAAACGAAAATTTTTGCGGTACATTCAGGCACAAACGTAGCACAAACGATTGACATAAATTTTGCTTTGAAATTCCTAGGTGGGGGGCTGCCGTTTCCCCAGCCCCCCACTTCAAGACCCTTATAACTTCGTACCGAAAGTGGTACAAACGAAAATTTTTGCGGTACGTTCCGGCACAAACGTAGCACAAACGATTGCCATAGGTTTTGTTTTAAAATTTTTAGGTGGAGGGCTGCCGTTTCCCCAGCCCCCACATTTAAACCCTTATAACTTCGTACCGGAAGTGGTACAAACGAAAATTTTTGCAGTACATTCAGCCGCAAACCTAGCACAAACGATTGACATAAATTTTGCTTTGAAATTCCTAGGTGGGCGGGCTGCCGTTTCCCCAGCCCGCCACTTCAAAACCCTTACAATTTCGTACCGGAACTGGTACAACCGAAAATTTTTGCGGTACATTCCGGCACAAACGTAGCACAAAGGATTGGCATAGTTTTTGTTTCGAAATTCCAAGGTAGGGGGTTGCCGTTTCTCCAGTCCCCCACTTTAAAACCCTTATAACTTCGTACCGGAAGTGGTACAAACGAAAATTTTTGCGGTACATTTTGGCACAAACGTAGCACAAACGATTGTCATAGGTTTCGTTTCGAAATTCAAAGTTGGGGCTGCCGTTTCCCCAGCCCCCCACTTTAAAACTATTATAACTTCGTACCGGAAGTGGTACAAACGAAAATTTTTCCGGCACATTCCGGCACAAACGTAGCACACACGAATGCCATAGGTTTCGTTTCGAAATTCCAAGCTTGGAGGCAGCCGTTTCTCCAGCCCCCCGCACTTTGAAACCCTTATAACTTCGTACCGGAAGTGGTACAAACGAAAATTTTTGCGGTACATTCAGGCACAAACGTAGCACAAACGATTGACATAAATTTTGCTTTGAAATTCCTAGGTGGGGGCTGCTGTTTCCCCAGCCCCCCACTTCAAGACCCTTATAACTTCGTACCGAAAGTGGTACAAACGAAAATTTTTGCGGTACGTTCCGGCACAAACGTAGCACAAACGATTGCCATAGGTTTTGTTTTAAAATTTTTAGGTGGAGGGCTGCCGTTTCCCCAGCCCCCACATTTAAACCCTTATAACTTCGTACCGGAAGTGGTACAAACGAAAATTTTTGCAGTACATTCAGCCGCAAACCTAGCACAAACGATTGACATAAATTTTGCTTTGAAATTCCTAGGTGGGCGGGCTGCCGTTTCCCCAGCCCGCCACTTCAAAACCCTTACAATTTCGTACCGGAACTGGTACAACCGAAAATTTTTGCGGTACATTCCGGCACAAACGTAGCACAAAGGATTGGCATAGTTTTTGTTTCGAAATTCCTAGGTTGGAGGCTGCTGTTTCCCCAGCCCCCACTTCAAAACCCTTATAACTTCGTACCGGAAGTGGTACAACCGAAAATTTTTGCGGTACATTCCGGCACAAACGTAGCACAAACGATTGCCATAGGTTTTGTTTCGAAATTCCAAGTTTGGATGCTGCCGCTTCCCCAGCCCCCCACTTTAAAATCCTTATTACTTCGTACCGGAAGTGGTACAAACGAAAATTTTTGCGGCACATTCCGGCACAAACGTAGCACAAACGATTGGCATAGGTTTTGTTTTGAAATTTCTCGGTGGGGGAATGCCGTTTCCCCAGCCCCCCACTTTAAAACCCTTATAACTTCGTACCGGAAGTGGTACAAACGAAAATTTTAGCGGTACATTCCGGCTCAAACGTAGCACAAACGATTGGCATAGTTTTCGTTTGAAATTCCAAGGTGGGGGCTGCCGTTTCCCCAGCCCCCCAATTTAAAACTATTATAACTTCGTACCGGAAGTGGTACAAACGAAAATTTTTGCGGTACATGCCGACACAAACGTAGCACACACTATTGGCATAGGTTTTGTTTCGAAATTCCAAGGTTGGAGGCTGCCGTTTCTCCAGCCCCCCACTTTAAAACCTTATAACTTCATACCGGAAGTGGTACAAACGAAAGTTTTTGCGGTACATTCAGTCACAAACCTAGCACAAACGATTGACATAAATTTTGCTTTGAAATTCCTAGGTGGGGGGGGGCTGCCGATTCCCCAGCCCGCTACTTCAAAACCCTTACAATTTCGTACCGGAAGTGGTACAACCGAAAATTTTTGCGGTACATTCCTGCACAAAAGTAGCACAAGCAATTAGCATAGTTTTTGTTCCGAAATTCCAAGGTTGCAGGCTTCCGTTTCTGCAGCCTCTCCACTTCAAAACCCTTATAACTTCGTACCGGAAGTGGTACAAACGAAAATTTTTGCGGTACATTCCGGCACAAACGTAGCACAAACGATTGGCATAGGTTTTGTTTTGAAATTCCTAGGTTGGAGGCTGCCGATTCCCTAGCCCCCCACTTCAAAACCCTTATAACTTCGTACCGGAAGTGGTACAGACAAAAATTTTTGCGGTACATTCCGGCACAAACGTAGCACAAACGATTGCCATAGGTTTTGTTTCGAAATTCCAAGTTTGGAGGCTGCCGCTTCTCCAGCCCCCCCACTTTAAAACCTTTATAACTTCATACCGGAAGTGGTACAAACGAAAATTTTTGCGGCACATTCCGGCACAAACGTAGCACAAACGATTGGCATAGGTTTCGTTTCGAAATTCCAAGGTGGGGGGGCTGCCGTTTCCCCAGCCCCCCCACTTTAAAACTGTTATAACTTCGTACCGGAAGTGGTACAAACGAAAATTTTTGCGGTACATTCCGGCACAAACGTAGCACAAACGATTGGCATACGTTTTGTTTCGAAATTCCAAGTTTGGAGGCTGCCGTTTCTCCAGCCCCCCCACTTTGAATCCTTTATAACTTCGTACCGGAAGTGGTACAAACGAAATATTTAGCGGTATATTCCGGCACAAACGTAGTACAAACGATTGTCATAGGTTTTGTTTCGAAATTCCAAGTTTGAAGGCTGCCCTTTCTCCAGCCCCCCCCCACTTTAACACCCTTATAACTTCGTACCGGAAGTGGTACAAACGAAAATTTTTGCGGTACATTCCGGCACAAACGATTGGCATAGGTTTTGTTTTGAAATTTCTAGGTGGGGGAATGCCGTTTCCCCAGCCCCCCACTTTAAAACCCTTATAACTTCGTACCGGAAGTGGTACAAACGAAAATTTTAGCGGTACATTCCGGCTCAAACGTAGCACAAACGATTGGCATAGTTTTCGTTTGAAATTCCAAGGTGGGGGGCTGCCGTTTCCCCAGCCCCCCACTTTAAAACTATTATAACTTCGTACCGGAAGTGGTACAAACGAAAATTTTTGCGGTACATTCCGGCACAAACATAGCACACACTATTGGCATAGGTTTTGTTTCGAAATTCCAAGGTTGGAGGCTGCCGTTTCTCCAGCCCCCCACTTTAAAACCTTATAACTTCATACCGGAAGTGGTACAAACGAAAGTTTTTGCGGTACATTCAGGCACAAACCTAGCACAAACGATTGACATAAATTTTGCTTTGAAATTCCTAGGTGGGGGGGGGCTTCCGTTTCCCCAGCCCGCTACTTCAAAACCCTTACAATTTCGTACCGGAAGTGGTACAACCGAAAATTTTTGCGGTACATTCCGGCACAAACATAGCACAAGCGATTAGCATAGTTTTTGTTTCGAAATTCCAAGGTTGCAGGCTTCCGTTTCTGCAGCCTCTCCACTTCAAAACCCTTATAACTTCGTACCGGAAGTGGTACAAACGAAAATTTTTGCGGTACATTCCGGCACAAACGTAGCACAAACGATTGGCATATTTTCGTTTGAAATTCCAAGGTAGGGGGCTGCCGTTTCCCCAGCCCCCCACTTTAAAACTATTATAACTTCGTACCGGAAGTGGTACAAACGAAAATTTTTGCGGTACATTCCGGCACAAACGTAGCACACACTATTGGCATAGGTTTTGTTTCGAAATTCCAAGGTTGGAGGCTGCCGTTTCTCCAGCCCCCCCACTTTGAAACCCTTATAACTTCGTACCGGAAGTGGTAGTATACAAACGAAAATTTTTGTCCGGCACAAACTTAGCACAAACGATTGGCATAGTTTTTGTTTCGAAATTCCAAGTTTGGAGGCTGCCGTTTCTCCAGCCCCCCACTTTAAAACCTTATAACTTCATACCGGAAGTGGTACAAACGAAAGTTTTTGCGGTACATTCAGGCACAAACCTAGCACAAACAATTGACATAAATTTTGCTTTGAAATTCCTAGGTGGGGGGGAACTGCCGTTTCCCCAGCCCGCTACTTCAAAACCCTTACAATTTCGTACCGGAAGTGGTACAACCGAAAATTTTTGCGGTACATTCCGGCACAAACGTAGTACAAGCGATTAGCATAGTTTTTGTTTCGAAATTCCAAGGTTGCAGGCTTCCGTTTCTGCAGCCTCTCCACTTCAAAACCCTTATAACTTCGTACCGGAAGTGGTACAAACGAAAATTTTTGCGGTACATTCCGGCACAAACGTAGCACAAACGATTGGCATAGGTTTTGTTTTGAAATTCCTAGGTTGGAGGCTGCCGATTCCCTAGCCCCCCACTTCAAAACCCTTATAACTTCGTACCGGAAGTGGTACAGACAAAAATTTTTGCGGTACATTCCGGCACAAATGTAGCACAAACGATTGCCATAGGTTTTGTTTCGAAATTCCAAGTTTGGAGGCTGCCGCTTCTCCAGCCCCCCCACTTTAAAACCCTTATAACTTCATACCGGAAGTGGTACAAACGAAAATTTTTGCGGCACATTCCGGCACAAACGTAGCACAAACGATTGGCATACCTTTTGTTTCGAAATTCTAAGGTGGGGGGCTGCCGTTTCCCCAGCCCCCCCACTTTAAAACTGTTATAACTTCGTACCGGAAGTGGTACAAACGAAAATTTTTGCGGTACATTCCGGCACAAACGTAGCACAAACGATTGGCATACCTTTTGTTTCGAAATTCCAAGTTTGGAGGCTGCCGTTTCTCCAGCCCCCCCACTTTAAAACCCTTATAACTTCGTACCGGAAGTGGTACAAACGAAAATTTTTGCGGTACATTCCGGCACAAACGTAGCACAAACGATTGGCATAGGTTTTGTTTTGAAATTCCTAGGTGGGGGGGCTGCCGTTTCCCCAGCCCCCCCACTTTAAAACCCTTATAACTTCGCACCGGAAGTGGTACAAACGAAAATTTTTGCGGTACATTCCGGCACAAACGTAGCACAAACGATTGCCATAGGTTTCGTTTCGAAATTCCAAGGTATGGGGGCTGCCGTTTCCCCAGCCCCCCCACTTTAAAACTGTTATAACTTCGTACCGGAAGTGGTACAAACGAAAATTTTTGCGGTACATTCCGGCACAAACGTAGCACAAACGATTGGCATAGGTTTTTTTTCGAAACTCCAAGGTGGGGGGGCTGGCGAAATGCACCTATTAGAGACTTTAAATTACTTCTCGTTTTTTAAAACATGTTTCAACAAGAATTCTAAGTTACGAACGTTCATTTTGACTCAAAACCCTGATTCCGTACTTTCCCTTAGTATTACCTGTTTTACACTGCAACGAGACATTCGTAGCAGCCGGGCAGCTAGGAGGCAGCTTACGTCATCGCGCGAAGCACGCACGAGTCCTTTAAGGGGCGTGGCTTCCTACGAACACAGATACAACTGCCAATGTAACAGCTGGTGGTTCGGAACAAACAACTCTCATAGCCTTAGTGCCCAGAGCAAACGGAAAATAAAGTATGCTAGAAGATTTTCTCTCCTTTTTTTTAGGAATCAATAAATTTCGCTACAAACTCAGGGAGGTGAATGACCTTTCCCCCTCTTGGATCTATGAATAGAAGTGAGACGGACAGTGAAATGCAAACCCGAAATACCTTAGTGTCGAATACTATGACCATGGCTTATTTCGAATGAATACAAGAAATTGAAAATTAGACTTTCTTCGAAAAAAAATCTTACATAAATAGAACGTCTAATCACGTAGGTGATTCTCAAAAGACGTAAACTTCTCGGAGCCGTTACAGCAATTTGATATCTCAAATCGTTCAGGAGATATGATAAACGTGAATACTGATAGTAATACTCTTAAAAATGACGTATTTGGGGATTGTTTGTAATGTATCTTGATCCTATTTGCTTTTATAACATTACAGAAACAGATTTTGGTACTTGTAATTACAATAAATTCTTGCAATTACATAATTTTAACCAGTGTTGCAAACTTTTCCAATGTGTATCATATCTCCAGATTAGTTTCAGATATCAAATTGCTATAAACTGCATTATGATCTTTACGTCCGTTGAAAACCTACTAGTTGTTGGATATGATACTCATCCAAGCAGTTATCGAAATAAAATCTTTCGGGAAAAAAGTCAAATTTTCTATCCCTTACGTGAAGACTAAGGAGCATGGAAGCTTCTCAGTTGCGGCAAGTGACTTGCCAATAATGGAAGAATACCTATGGTGACAACTTTGTACCTATTTATTTGAAATAAATCATATCATGATCATAGTATGTAACACTAATGTACTGTGGATGTGCATGCCCCTTCCATGTTATTATTTATTACTGTTATAGAAGCCTAAAACATTTGGATCTTTGTGGATGTTCGTGATACTGTAGCATCCTTAGTTTGTAACAAAATTTCAGCCTTTTTTATACTATTCTAAAAGTTACAAGAGTGTAAAGATAAATAGTCCACTAAGCGTGTTCGTGTCACGTTATTTTTCATTTTTACCCTAAGAGTGTTAAACACGAGTGTCCCCTAAATAAATATTATCTACCCTACTAGGGAAGGGGGGTAGAAGCTTCAAATGACACCAATAGATGTGTACAATCACTTACCTCTGTTTCTTTTGTAGCTCCATCTCTGGATCACCCTCGGCCTCAATAATCTCTTCCAGTGACTGCTATCTTGATGTTTCCTGTATAACACCGACGTGTCGTGATCTTAAATGGTACCACAAGCCAGTCGTTGAATTTCGGTTGTGGATCAACATGCACGGCAGTGCATGGCAGCCAAGTTCCGCGAAGAAAATGAAAACTGGCCTGCACTGCCGTAAGCATATTATACACGAACAAGAGTTTTGGGTAAAATCGCCGATTTCGAGGCTTTGTAAAAACGACTCTATTAAGGGTAGAAACATGAAATTTAGAATGTAAGGAGATGTCCCACAGATGTACTCATATGCCAAATCTCACATTCCTACCTTCAACCATATTTGAGTACTGAACCCCCAAAATATGCAGTTTTCAGGCTCACTGACTCACTGACTCACTCATCAAATTGATTAGGTACTTCCCACTGAGATAGAAACGTGAAACTTTGCATAAAGGTACCCTATAACAATTGGAGTATGGAAAAAGTCCAAAATCTGAGGAATGTGCTATGGGAGATTTTTTATGGGCATAAAACTGTCCTTAGCCAGGAAAAAAATCGTTTCACTCACTCAGTCATCAAATTGATTTGGTACTTCCCAATGAGATAGAAACTTGAAACTTTGCATAAAGGTACCCTACAATAACATGAGTATGGAAAAAGTCCGAAATCTAAGAAATGTGCTATGGGAAATCTTTTATGGGCAAAAAACTGTCCTTAGCCAGGAAAAAAATCGTTTCACTCACTCACTCATCAAATTGATTAGGTACTTCCCAATGAGATATAAACTTGAAACTTTGCATAAAGGTACCCTAGAACGACCTGAGTATAGAAAAAGTCCGAAATCTGAGGAATGTGTTATAAAAAATCTTTTATGGGCAAAAAACTGTCCTTACCCAGGAAAAAAATCGTTTCACTCACTCACTCATCAAATTGATTAAATACTTCCCAATAAGATAGAAACTTGAAACTTTGCATAAAGATACCCTATAACGATATGAGTATGGAAAAAGTCCGAAATTTGAGGAATGTGCTATGGGAAATCTTTTATGGGCAAAAAACTGTCCTTAGCCAGGAAAAAAAATCGTTTCACTCACTCACTCATCAAATTGATTAGGTACTTCCCAATGAGATAGAAACTTGAAACTTTGCATAAAGGTACCCTACAATAACATGAGTATGGAAAAAGTCCGAAATCTAAGGAATGTTCTATGGGAAATCTTTTATGGGCAAAAAACTGTTCTTAGCCAGGAAAAAAATCGTTTCACTCACTCACTCATCAAATTGATTAGGTACTTCCCAATAAGATAGAAACTTGAAACTATGCATAAAGGTACCCTACAATAACATGAGTATGGAAAAAGTCCGAAATCTAAGGAATGTGCTATGGGAAATATTTTATGAGCAAAAAACTGTCCTTAGCCAGGAAAAAAATCGTTTCACTCACTCACTCATCAAATTGATTAGGTACTTCCCAATAAGATAGAAACTTGAAACTTTGCATAAAGATACTCTATAGCGATATGAGTATGGAAAAAGTCCGAAATTTGAGGAATGTGCTATGGGAAATCTTTTATGGGCAAAAAACTGTCCTTAGCCAAGCAAGAAATCGATTCGCTCACTCACTCAACAAATTGATTAGGTACTTCCCAATGAGATAGAAACTTGAAACTTTGCATAAAGGTACCCTAGAACGATATGAGTATGGAAAAAGTTCGAAATCTGAGGAATGTACTATGGACATTTTTATATGGGCAAAAAACTGTCCTTAGCCAGAAAAAAAAAACGTTTCACTCACTCACTCATCAAATTGATTAGGTACTTCCCACTAAGATAGAAACTTGAAACTTTGCATAAAGGTACCCTACAATACCTTGAGTATGGAAAAAGTCCAAAATCTTAGGAATGTGCTATGGGAAATCTTTTATGGGCAAAAAACTGTCCTTAGCCAGGAAAAAAATCGTTTCACTCACTCACTCATCAAATTGATTAGGTACTTCCCAATGAGATATAAACTTGAAACTTGGCATAAAGGTACCCTATAACGACCTGAGTATAGAAAAAGTCCGAAATCTGACGAATGTTCTATGGGAAATCTTTTATATGCAAAAAACTGTCCTTACCCAGGAAAAAAATCGTTTCACTCACTCAGTCATCAAATTGATTAGGTATTTCCCAATGAGATAGAAACCTGAAACTTTGCATAAAGGTACCCTATAACAACTTGAGTATGGAAAAGGTCCGAAATCTGAGAAATGTGCTATGGGAAATTTCTTATGAGCAAAAACCTGTCCTTAGCCAGGAAAAAAATCGTTTCACTCACTCACTCATCAAATTGATTAGGTACTTCCCAATGAGATAGAAACGTGAAACTGCATAAAGGTATCTTATAATGACCTGAGTATGGAAAAAGTCCTAAATGTGACGAATGTGCTATGGGAAATTTTTTATAGACGAAAAATTGTCCGTAGCCATAAGGTACTTCCCAATGAGATGAAGATGTGAATGTCTACACGAAGGTAGCTTATAATGGCTTGAATATGAAAAATATCCGAAATTTAAGGAATGTGCTAAGAAATTTTCTATGGGCGAAAAACTGTCCTTACTCAAACAGAGATCGGTTCATTTACTCACTCATCATTGATTAGGTGCTTCCAAATGAGATAGAGAATTGAAACTCTGCATAATGGTACCTACTTTATGTAATGACCTGTGTAAGTAAAGGTTCCAAATTTAAGGAATGTACTATGGGGACTTTTCATGGGCGAAAAACTGTCCATAGCCATTATTTACTTCTTAATGAGATAAAGATGCGAAACTCTCCATAAAGGTACACTATAACGGCTTGAAAATGAAATTTGAGGGATTTGCTATGGAAATTTTTTCATTAGCAAAAAAACTGTCGTTACAATCAGAAATCGGGAACGATTCCGTTATTGAACACATCATGTGCGTAGTGATAATGCTGTCAATCGTCTGAGTGTCGAGTTGGTGCCCTTCTCGCTGGTCTATTGGCTATCACGTGCGCCTTTGGTGTATAGGGTTCTGGGTTCGATTCCCGTTGGAAGAGTCTTTGGAATCTTAACTCTGCTCGATGTTTCTGTGTTCGTGTCCCTGTCATTCTAGGTTAATAGAAAAATGAGCTAAGGTCACTGAGAAAAATCCGGTATCCGGATAGCGGTATAGTGTACAAATATACGGGATCTTATGTTTACTACAGAAATCAATACTTCACATATGTTATCCATATGCTACATACGTACTGCCCTCTTTCCCGCTTAAATGTTACACAATGTCGTTGCAGGATGTCTGACATCTAACAGTCTTCCGTACATTACGTACGTCAGCTATAAGTTACATACGGCCATCTGTATGTGAGATCCTGACCGCCTACATACAGTCTTTTCGTTCGTGTGGAAAGTACGTTTATTCGGAACACTTATACTGAAAGTACGTTCAAATATACTTTTTCAGTTATACGTTTAGTGTACGTTAAGTCCAACAGCTACAGGATTTACACATGTAACAAACGTTTTTACGTACGCCACATACAGTTTTTCTGAGTGTGTCAGTAAAATAAGTGAGAGCTAGTAATAAGTAGTTAAGCAAGTTAATGAGGCACGTTCTGTGAATCAGTTAACTTTTAAAACCGTGGAATAAGACACGTACATACTGCCGTAAATTTCGTGGTTGGAAACCCAGACAAGGAGAGCCAATATTTTGTCTTTTTTCGGTGAATATTTTTCCTTCATTGCAGTCATTGGTATTAAATAGATATTGAAATTAATTTGATAAGTAAGATAATGTTGAGGTGAGAATGTTTAAAATTAATGTAGTTTTCGAAGAAATGAGAAATCCAATTGTTCGATTTTATGTGAGACTAGCAACAAAATGTAACCGATTTCGTAAATATATTGGTACCACAGTTATATTATAGTTACCACAGTCGTTATGTAAAAATGTTCTTGATACTTCGTTTCTCCATCTGTGAACAGTGTGAGAATCTCTTACGTATCAGCCTTTTCATCAACAGTGAATTTCGTGCCTTTGCTCTTCATATTTCCTGAATTTGCCCTTCGGGGCTCGCCCCCACACCCTCGCCTTTGCTCGTCCTACTTCCTCACACCTCTTAAGCTTACAATTCCCGAATTTCAAGTTTCTTTTCCTATTTCAACTATCTAAAAGATAAGATTTTGTATTCCAGGAAAACGCCTATTTAAATAATATGGTGATTTCTTCATCTCCCTTTAGACTCCTTAAAAATTAAAAATATTCAATTTTAGCATTTTTCCTGTTGGTTAGTCCAGGGAGGCTACAATCGTGCCAAATTTCATCATTCTAACCCTGCCGGAAGTGCCTAAACATTTTGGGGTGTAGAAGACTTCCAATATAAATAACATGGAAAAGTTTTTCTGTTACCCATAAAACCACTATAAATTTATATATTTTCATTTTTACTGAAACGAAAATATATAGGTAATACTAACGAAATAATATATTTTATATTTTAGGTAATACTAACGAAATCGTTGAAGCATACCGAATTTCATGTTTGTATTTCAATTTCAAGTACCTAAAATATGAGATTTTAAGTCCAAGAAAAGGCCTATTTAAATAGCATGGGGAATTTCTTCATCTCCCCTTTAGGCTCCCTAAAAATTAAAAATATTCACTTTTGGCAATTTTTCTGTCGGTTAGTTCCGAAAAACTACAATCACGTCAAATTTAATCATTGTAGCCCTACAGGAAGTGCCGTATAATTTTGGGGTGTAAAAGGTGTCCCATATAAATACGTACCATGGGAAATATTTTTCAGTTCCCCATAAAACCACTCTAAAGTTGGAATTGTTTATTTTTACTGATTTACTTAGGTAATACTAATGAAAACGTACAAGCATACCGAATTTCAATTTTTTTTATTCCAATTACAAGTTCCTAAAACATGAGATTATATGTCAAAAAAAAAAAAAAGACCCATTTAAATAACATGGGAAAATTCTTCATCCCCCTTCATCATTTCAACATTCCACGTCAACCGGAAGCATCCCTTTAATTTATGTCAGTTCATGTAGTTTTATATACAGTTAGGATAAGTTGGTGGCAAATATTATTAACTTTACAAGCTGTTTGAAAGGTGTATATCATTGGAAGGAAAACCCAAGGCAGTAGGAAACTGCGCAACATGCGCGTCATGTAATGAACTCCGTAATTTCGCAATGTGAAAAGGTAGAGAACAACTAGGTACGTTTATTGAAACACCAGCTATGTCTAGTGATGTAGCAGCGAGGATTCAGCATCAAGGGTTTTGGGCCCTGTTGATACTCTTCGTATTTAGGTAATGAAAAATGAGATGTTAGCAATTGTGATTTTGTAGTTCGTGTAAATGAATTGGAATCTCGTTTGGACATAACGCTCTAACAGATATTAAATAGAATAAATCCTCCCCGCTGTTCTAGTGGCTAGCATGTGCGCTTTTCTTATACAGGTCTTGGGTTCGATTTCCGGTGGGAGAGCGCTTGGGAACTAATGTTGTATGTGACACACTATGACTCCTTTAAAAATGTACAATTTTAAATTTAAATGCAGCAATATGCCACAATTGAGAATTCAAATATACGATATTGACATTATGAACTACAAAAAGAAGTGAAATATGAACAAAAACACCAGAGGTGCAAAAAGTGCAGCCAAGTTCATCAGCCTCAAAAAAGTGTTGAGATGAGGATGGATGAGCCAAGTTCCTTGGCCACTGCATCTGAAAGGAACACTGGGACTTGGCGCGAGGTGTCAAGGAAAATGATGTTAAGGAACATCAGGGATAGTGGTGGTGGGCGTGGTGGGTTTGGGACCACCATCAACCTTAGGAATATCAACTTTGCTAATGCGCTAATGCACATATAGAGTATACTGCAGTAAGATTGGTGGTTCGAAACCCAGACAAGGAAAACTTATATTCCTCGACGAAGTGTCAAAGTAAATGATGTTAACGAGCCTTAGGGATGGTGTTAGTAAGCGTGGTGTATTTGGGGGTTACCACTAGCCTTAGGGCTGAAATGTCCCGGCCGTGAAACTAGGAACAGACATCTTAATGTATTCGAATATGTTAGACACTTCGCGCCAAGTTCCAGTGTTCCTTTCAGATGCAGTGGCCAAGGAACTTGGCTCATCCATCCTCATCTCAACACTTTTTTGAGGCTGATGAACTTGGCTGCACTTTTTGCACCTCTGGTGTTTTTGTTCATATAATACTTCGACAGTAATTGCATTTTGAAGAAACACCACCCTTTTCACGAGTGAAATGTTCCCATATATTCGACTTTCCCATTGTAAATACTTCCCGAAAATATCTCTTCTTGCAGTTCTCTTATATAGTTTGAAACAAGAGGTAACTGATATAATGAACATCGGTTGCGTATTCCTCATAACGAACTACTGCTTCTCCCACTAGGCCAATAAACATACCAGCAGTGTTGATATCGTAGGACACGTGTCCTTTCTCTAAACAACAATCTTTTATTGTTACCAAAATATGCAGTCACAGCGAATATGAAACCACGTACCGTATCAGCAAAGGCGAAAACGAGACATACCGCATCACCGAAATAAGATGCTATTCAATTTCAGTCCAGGAGTAAAGCTTATCTGTATGTAATGATACGTTTCTTTTCTTTTGTTTATAACTTCAATCAAACCATGCAGGGAAGGAAATGTTGATCTTTCTCAACTTCAAATTTCTCTTCAGTTTCGTTTCGTCCCTTCGTGTTCCATCTCCAAAGTTTCTCCTTTTGTTTCGATTTTTTTTTCGTTTTTCGGAAAAAAATTTCGTTTTTCGAAAAGTCATTTTTGGAAAAAGTATTTTTCGAAAAAATGTGGCCATCCCTACTTTAATGTTAGACTTGAAATTGTCGTACGGCATTCTTGTAGCTTATGAAGGCATGAACAATTCAAGTATGTTTGTCACAACATCTACAAACGAATATTCATTCTTATAGAACCTCCAATACATTAAATTAAAAACACATGAACTACACAAAGAAAACCATTGTGCATTAGATCAGATTTCTTATTAGCAAACGGCCCTGCACACGCGCACTGCTCAGATTCCCCATAGCCTGAGCCTGAGCGCGAGTCCAAATTTAACTCAATCGCAATTGAGATTGTCAGAGCCAGAGGTGTAGCGGTTTACGTTGAATATACCAACACTTTATCAACTAAGTCGTCTTAGATTTTTCTCCAATCCCAAAAAGCGGGCGGTTTTTCGTAATTAAGATATGTTAAAGCGAAGGATGAATATAGAACCTGAAAATCGGGTGGTACCCGCTAAAATCGGGTAATATGGCAACAGTAAACTAAATAGAAAATAAGGTAGACCCTATATACCTGTTTAAGATCACTACACATGCAACTCATGAAATTCAATTTGAAATCTCATCCACTTAGCGTATGGCTATTTGAGAATGCATTACCCCCCGCAGGGAACGCGGTCAAAGTAGCTACTCGGTAATTTTACTTTTGCCAGTTATAAATCATACTGTGAGCCAGTCAGAGTTTCCGGGTCTTTTTGCGAGGTCCAGGTCTATATTAGCAGAGTTCCAATACTCTGTACAAAGCATCTTCCAAGCAGCTGTTTCTTTCTAAAATCCCCTTGCCTGGCAACACGTCTTTCCTTTATGTTCTTCCTTTAGACATCTTTTAAACAGCAGGCGGTCTATTGTTCCGAAACGCACCAAATACGCTCGAGTTGACGTTTTCTCCGCGTTTTATTGCTTTCGCGTTTGTGATTAGCCATCCATATTTAAATACATGGTCAGCGTATTCCAAGCGTATGCATGAGCAATAAATACGCTTTGCAAACGCTACCAAATAGACGGGGATTTTGACTGAGATCTTTTATATTATTATTACTCTTTCGCCTTGTTTTTAAAAATAGTACTGCCACGCTTCCTTTTGTTAACAAAAAAGCACCACCTCCCTTTCTTTTTTTAAAAAAAAAAAGAAAAGAAAAGAAAAGAAAGAAAGAAAATCTAGATCGCAATACACAATTGTATTGTTGATTTGTTGCCATTCCTATAAATGTGGATGTTGTTTTGCATGTGTTGACTGGTTTCTTATCACAAGCCCCAGACACCTGCAATAGTTTATACGTAAAGGAAACGCAGATCATGTCTTATTCTGTATCATCTTATTTCCCAATAACGATAGCCGTGCCTCTTTGTGAGAAATTGCAACTTATTTTTTTTTTTTTATACTGCCAATTGTAAAAGTATACTCAACAAGAATTTCCCTAAACTTTAAGACATTTTAAGAAAAAAAAATCTCTTTCCTCTGCAAATTTTGAGCATTTTTCCCTACGCCGAGGGAAATTACGGCAACTATGAGTCGAAGTGGGGAAAGATTCTTTGCTATTTTCTCGTCGTTACTTGATATTAGTGCTGTAGAATTTTTGTGACATTTGCAGTTTTCGGTTTTTGAGAAAACCAGTTTTTTGAAAACCGAAACCGCAAAACCGGCTTTCAAAACCGAAACCGCAAAAGCCGCATTTCGGTTTTATGAAATTTCACTTTTTTTTTCAAAAACCGGTTTTCGTTTTTTTTTTTTTTTTCAAAAATGGATTTCGACAGCACTAACCTAAATCCTAAATCTTCACACAAGAAAATGTTCGCGCTGAAAACGGTTTCTTAACAATTATATTAAGTAGTCCTGTAGTAAATCTCCAAGAAATAAACCATCACATATAAAAAGGAATAAACAAATTGCACCTTCTCAAGAAAAGTGACATAAGTCAAAAATCCTAAAGGTCCAAGTTCATATCCCTCGCGAGAAAAGTGACATAACACGAAATTTGTCAATTTTGTTCCAATACACTCTGTTTTTGGGATAATTTTATAGCTATACTTACAACACTTTTACACATAAAAGGAAATACCATTGTGGTTATAAAATAACTTTAAAACAAGTTACGAGTTATGCTATTTTTCTAGCGAGGGATACGAATTTGGACATTTAGGTTTTTTTGACTTGTGTCACTTTTCTCGAGAAGATGCGACATAACATTCATTTTGCGTAACTTGAAATGTAAAAAGTTACAGAACACTAATATTCAAAGATTTCTCAAAATTCAGATTCATCCATTCCTTTCTTCTCAACCATTAACGACTTACAATAGTAAGAATTGCAGTCATAAACCACATTACTTGTTTAGTACTATGTTAAAGCAAGTTATACTAAAGGAATATACAGGGTGCGGCACGTAAAACCGCCCGTCGTAATATTCTGGTATATTGTGTTTTTGGCAACACTTAAATAATCTACCTTCCTACCAAGAGATGGCGTGTCGAGGTCGGGTCGACTTACGTGACCTGCAGCAGTCACGTGCAGTCGCAGCCAGTGAAACTTGTCAAAACCAGTTGAGAAAAAGGCCTCGTTGTGTTAAGCCGGGTGAGTGTCAGTGTGTGATAATGCCGTATTCGATACCCGAGCGTGTTGCCATTGTTGAAGGGTTCATTCTCACTGGATCTTTTGTGAAAACAAAGAATTTGTTTCGGGAGAAATTTCCAGGACGTTCTGTGCCAGCAAAAAGCACCATTCAGGAATTGATTGAAAAATGGCGGCGTACAGGATCGGTTCAAAATGTTCCCAGGAATAGACGACCATCTGTCTGCACACCTGAATTAAAGATGCAGGTGGAGGAGATAATGACAAGAAGTCCTCGAAAGTCAACCAGGAGATTGAGTCAACAGGTTCATGCGAGTGAGAGAAGTTGCAGACGTGTTTTAAGGGGACTGAAGTTAAAACCGTACCGGATAAGTGTTGTGCAAGAACTGAAGGAGCCTGACCTGCAGAAGAGGGTGCATTTCTGTTCATGGCTGTTGAGCAATGTTGCCAGTAGTTTCTTGGATCCACTAATGCTCATCATGAGTGACGAAGCGTGGTTCCACCTGTCTGGGTACGTAAATTCCCAAAACAGCCGGTATTGGTCGACAGAAAATCCACACGCAATCCACCAGGTACCCTTGCATGATGAGAAGATTGGTGTTTGGTGTGTCATTTCCGCCACACGCGTTATTGGGCCCATATTCTTTGAGACGACAGTGAACAGTGATGTGTATATGGGAATCCTGGAGGAGTTTTATCCACACTTGACCGAAAAGGAGCGTCAGTTATGTTACTTTCAGCAGGACGGTGCAACATGCCACACATCAGCTGCATCATTGTCCCTTGTGCATGAGATGTTTACACCAGAGAGGACAATCAGCAAAGGCTTGTGGCCTCCTCGGTCACCAGACTTGTCCACGTGTGACTTTTACTTATGGGGACTGTTAAAGGGAAGAGTATACGAAACAAATCCACACACAATTGAAGAACTCAAGACCAGGATTCAGGATGTCACCAATAGCATTACAACACAAGAACTGACAAGGGTATATATGAATCTCCTCAATCGTGCTCACATGTGTGTTGAAGTGGGCGGAGGACACTTTCAGCACCTGCTGTGAAGGCTGCTGTGAAGGTGAGTAGTCATATTCAATACATTACATTTCATTTTATGTGTTCACTTTACGGGCCGGTTTTACGTGCCGCACCCTGTATAATTAATGGAATATATTAGGTATGGTCAAAATTTTCCGGAATCCGGATTCTGGAAATTTTGTTTTCCGGAATCGGAAAATTTACTTTCCGGAATTCGGAAAAATTCCGGAATTCAGAAAAATTCAAGATTTCGGAAAATTCCGGAATTCAGAAAAATGCCGGAATTTAGAAAAAACGGAATTCAGAAAAAATCCGGAATTCGAGAAAATCCGGATTTTGGAAAAATTCCGGAATTCAGAAAAATTTCGGATTTCAGAAAAAATCCGAAATTCAGAAAAAATCCGACGTTCCGAAAAAATCCGGAATTTTTCCGATTTTACTTTCCGGATTCCGGAAAGTAAAAATTCTGGAATTGGCCATCCCTAGCTAGTAGCTGTTAAAAGAAAAACACAATAACGAATATATATATATATATATATATATATATATATATATATATATATATATATATATATATATATATATATATATATATATATATATATATATATATATATATATATTAGTTTCTTGTAGTTGGATATGTCTTTATCACTTACGTAGACAATTCCTACTGCAGTTATTTACTGCTTTATGAGGAAGGTGTTATTTTCACACACAAAAAAGTCGCCAGCATGTCTCAAACATTATCGTGTTCCCACCTGCAGCTGCTCCAAAGCACTGCAAACTACTTTTTAACCAGGCGAAAGGCAGTGAAGGAAAAGAAATCTCAACAAATATTCTAATAACATTCGGTTATTGTCAACATACCTATGTACAGTAAATACAAATTTATAATTTTTGACTTTACGAAGTATACAATGTACAGTGACTCACATTAATATTCGGACACTTATACACATAATTTGCTTGCTGTACATGAAAAAAATAATAAATGGGAAACCAACGGAAAACAAGCAAAAATGCAATGGTTTGGTCGAGCAAATATGCTATCAGTTAATTAAATTATGCAAATTAAGTCTACTTTATGAGCACGCAATTGCAATATACCGTTATTTTAACGCCACTTTAATATTCGGACAGTTGTTTTGACGTTTGTTTATCGATAGAAAGCAATACAGCAGAAGAGTTCCAGTTGCAATTTAAGTTGTCCCGAGACAAGATATGTGTATCTGCTTAGTTTACGAGTGATTCGCGTGACAGAAGGAAAGCAAAAAAGGAAAATGGGGGCAGAAGGGACCAAATAGAACGTTTCAGCAACGGCAGCTAGTAATTTTTCACTATGTGAAAGGTCTATCGTACAGGGAAATTGCAGATCTACTCAATATTTGCAAAAGTACCGTTTTGACATTGTACAAAGATTTAATAGAGATTATTCAATCGAGTCAGTGCCTCAAAAGGGCCGACCTGTGAAACTGAATGATAGAGAGAAAAGCAAATTGATTCAGAAAGTGAAGACAAATTCCAGAATAGGTGCGCTGAAATGAGCAGTAGAGCTGTATAAAGATGCAGGGAAGACGGTGCATCCTGAAACTGTGCGGCGAGTATTGTGAAGTGAAGGGTTTAATGGGAAAATAGCTAGAAAAAAGCCTTTTATTAGTAAAATTAACAAAGGTAAAAGAGTTAAGTTCGCTAAAGTTCATTTTGAGAAGCCCGCAACTTGATGGAATGGCGTGTTATTCACGGACGAATCAAAATTCAATCTCTATAAGTCCGATACCAAGGTAACTGTGCGGCAGAAGCCAAATACAGAGTTAGATCCTGGAAATCTTCAACCTACCGTAAAGCATGGAGGAGGAAGTGTGATGGTATGGGGGTATATTTTTGCATCGGGAGTGTGAGAACTGGTGTTTGTTGAAGGGATTATGACAAAGGAGGTTTATTTGAATATTCTCCTGCAAAATCTCCACCAAAGTGCTGAAAAATTAGGAATTATGGGAATGTTTAAATTTTACCAGGATAATGACTCGACGCTTAAAGCGCATGTAGTGCGCGGATGGTTGCTGTATAATTGTCCGAAAGTGCTTGAAACACCACCGCAGAGTCTCGACCTTAACCCTAGAGAGCATATTTAGGATGTGCTACAGCATAAAGTCAAACGGGTACAAATAACGTTACGAGGCGATTTGAAAACGGCTCTCCGCGCAGCATGGGATGACATATCGTCCCATTCTACCAACAATCTTGTTGGAAGCATGTCCAACCGATTACAGGAAGTCAGGTAACGTCGTGGGTTTCCCACTAAGTACTAGTGAAGCGTTTGTGAGCAAGAAACAACAGACACAAAACATCTATGTAGTAGGTGTCCGTTAGTGCTCTCAACGGGTCGGGTCGGGTTGAAGACTGACCCGACCCGACCCGTGACCCGAATTGAATGACCGGACCCGACCCGACTGGCCCGAACCGTGATCCGATCTGATTGACCTGACCGATAACCCGACCCGAGCTGACCCGATTGACCCGACCCGACAACCCGGCCCGAATAACCCGACCCGAGCTGACCCGACTGACCCGAACCGACAACCCGACCCGAGTAGCCTGACCCGACAACCCGACGCGAGTTGACCCGACTGACCCGACCCGAACTGACCCGATCCGAATCGGGTCGGGTCGGGTCGGGTCAACCCGATCCGTTTGAGAGCACTATGGTCACGACACTGGGTGAACGCCAAAATGCACTCACATTGGGAATTAACACCGGACCACGTATACCGAAGTCTTACACGTTAACCACTAGCTAGATCAAGCGGGGAATTTGTATATGCATCTTAATGAATAATTGGCACTTTTGAGTTTTAGTTATTTCTTTTTATAACTGATACCAATGTCCGACGTGGGAGAATTTTTTTTTCTTGCTTTAGTTCTATGTGACGAAATTTTTCTTCAAGGTCAGTGTTCTCACCTGCTCGGACGGCAGGGGGTCTTCTTGGAAGGCAGTAGCAAGAGTATCTTCGCGGAGACAAAAGGAAATCGTTTAAGGTTTGAGGAAACGGGAGAACAACTGTGATTTTTTCCAACTCTTCAACTTTCATTCCAAAATAGGTTCCTATGATTCCGGGACCCGTGCCACTTTGATTTTTCTTTCTCGGTAATTAAAACGTATTTTACAGTATATATAGTTGCACGTAAGAAGATACATAATATGAATTTTGTAATTTAAAATTTAAAAATACAGTATAATAATTAATTATAAAGTACTAATTTTATTTCATCACTTTCAGCCCAACAAATGAAATTCAAACAATTCGCTCCCTGGGTCTTGGTCATCAATACTGCGCAGCGTTGCCAATGTGTGTGTAATTGCACAAAATGTGTGCAATTTTGGTCTGTTTGTGCATTTTGTGTGTAATGCCAATCTGTGTGCATTTTGTGTGTAATTTGGCACAATTCAAAATTTTGATCATTGATGGTATTTACGAAGTTCCTTTCATTCAAATATTCATTATTTCCACCATTTTTTCCCCTAAAAATTACCTTCTAAAAACTACGAGCTACAACGCCTGACTTCAGGCCAGCGCAATAAAAGCACAGAGAAAATAACAAGTTATTTGTTATTATTGTTAATCTCTTGTTATTTTCTCTACAGTATGATAAAACCTATCTTGCTTCCTTGGTACCTCACTTCTTGTTTTTCAGAGGCGCGTGTCATGACATCCCCAAGCAAAGACGCTTTGTTCAAACAAACAATGGGAATGAATGTTGACCCTCGAGGTTGGCCAAAACATGAGACGGAGGTGGTAAGAAGTCTTGTCTTCTCACCACTTGAAGAAAATGCCATTTTGCAAACAGATGAACGACAGAGTGGCCGATGTCCAATTAAAAACATTAAGTACGTTGAAAGCAATGGCGCAGACTTTCCAAGATTTATGTGGGTGCATATCAATCGCGGGACTTAGCCTATATGTTTTCAGGGAAGCCTCGATGTTTGATTGATTTACATTTAGTTAAAATATTTTATGAACAATGTCATAAAGGCCTGTGCTGTGAGAAAGTAAAATATATCGGTACTATAAGGATAAATTGGGGCTGCCGTAGCTCAGTCGGTAACACGACTGATTTAAACGCAAGAGAAACTGGTTCAAACCCGGGTTCAAGCTAAAAATCTTATGGGTACGCCGCACCCACAAGATTATTTATGTGGGTGCCGAAGCCCTGGAGCACCCACGTAGTCGGCGCGCATGGTTGAAAGTAAAATGAAAGTGACAATGGGCGGGAAAGTGACAGTTTTACAATAATAATAATAATAATAATAATAATAATAATAATGAATCAAACGCTGAATCCTTGAACAATGGCTGGTCAATGTACACTCATGTCCAAAACGATTGTCGCATATCTATAACGGTCGTGTTATGCGAATATAATTGGATAATAAACTCGCAAGGTACTTCTAGTACTGTTACTATGTGTATAATCGGGAAATGTATATTTGTGCTAAATTTCATAGAAAAAAATATAAATACGAAAATTAGAATGAGTACATCAAAATGTTGCTAAATGGACAAGAAAAGTTTTTTTCGTTATATTGTTCTTATTTACAGATCTTTTGACATGAAATTTACCACATACATGTCTGCCGATTATACACATAGTAAGAGTGTTAAATGTACCCTGCGATATCATTATCCAAATATATTCGCACAACAAGCCTGTTATAGATATGCGACAATCATTTTGGACATGATTGTACGTATAGGTATGTACGTCATCAGACATAATATACATATAGATAGGTAGTTATGTATTGTGTAATGTTGTGTGCACTGTCTTCCAGCTTGTGTGTAAAATTGTGCAATTTGGACGAAAGATGTGTGTAATTTTGCTTGCCGTGTCTGGCAACACTGATACTGCGTCTTATCCTTTGTCTTGCAGTCAAGTCTTGGTCCTGCATTTCGTAGTCTTTCAGTTCATTTCATACTGTGTTAATATTTTTTAAAACCAATATTTACAATGCAAAATCAATGAGAACATAACAATGCAACAATGAAAAGCTTATTTTCATTTCTGTAAACTTTTCGGTGTAATCCTTTGATGTGGAGAAAAGAAAAAAAGTAAAAGAAGAAATTTTTCCCCCAACAATGAATAGTATGCAAGAACTCCATACTATATTGTTATGTTTACTTTTTGAACTTATTTGGTCTAGGAATTAATTCGTGCGGGTGGACAAGAGATGGCGCAACGAACGGAGCGTCCCACAGTTCCGTGTATCCATACATGTGTTGCAAACCCCTGTCATCGCGTATCGTTCGTAGTATAGGGCAGTGGATTAAAGCGTCAACAACACCAGTTTGTAGTTAAGTGAACATGGCGCAATTTGTGCCTGATAAAGTGTTTTTGCGGGGTGTCCTGCTGCATTACTTTCACATGCAGAAAAGTGCGACTGAAAGTCATCGTATTTTGGTGGAAGTGTATGGTGACCATACTCTAGCTGAGCGAACGTGTCAGAAGTGGTTTGCACGGTTTAGAAGTGGTGATTTCGGCTTGGCAGACCAAGAGCGAGCTGGACAGCCAAAAAAATTTCAAGACGAAGAATTGACAGCATTGCTCGAGCAGGATTCGTGTCAAACGCAGGAACAACTTGCAGCAGCATTAGGCGTTGATCAAACAACAGTCTCCAAACGCTTGAAAGCCATGGGAATGATTCAAAAGATGTCACATTGGGTTCCACATGAATTGAAAGACAGAGACGTTGAAAGACGAAAAACCATTTGCGAATTGCTGCTTCAACGACAGAGCAGAAAGGGGTTTCTGCATCGAATTATTACGGGTGATGAGAAGTGGATCCATTACGAGAACCCTAAACGAAAAAAGGCCTGGGTGAAACCAGGTGAACCAGGTCCATCACAACCAAAACGAGATATTCACTGTGCATATGGTGGGATATGAAAGGTGTGGTGTACTATGAGCTGCTGCAACCGGGTGAAACTATGAATGGAGAACGTTATCGACGACAATTGATGCGTTTGAAGCAAGCTCTGGCCAGAACACGACCAGAATGGGAGAACAGACATGATAAACTTATTGTTCAACATGATAACGCTCGCCCACATGTCGCAAAACCGGTCAAAACCTATTTAGAAAATGTCGGATGGGAAGTTTTACCCCACCCGCCGTATTCACCAGACGTTGCTCCTTCAGACTACTACTTGTTCGATTGCATGAACAACGATTTGATTGGACAGCGGTTTACTTCTTCAGAAGATATCGAAACATGGGTCTCTGACTGGATCGCTTCCAAGGATGAGGACTTCTTTCGCCACGGAATCCGTACATTGCCTGACAGATGGGCGAAAGTGGTGGCTAGCGATGGACAATATTTTTCTTAAAGTATTTATGTATTTTGTGTTTGTACTACAGCTTCAATGTGTGCGTACCAACCGCACGAATTAATTCCTAGACCAAATAAGAACTTTCTGTACTTTTTGGTGGCATCTTTTACTTTCCCTTTCTGTATATATGTACCTGTAAGGCGCACACAAATGATATAAAAAATTTATTCGAGCAAAGCACATCTCTTTACAATGAATTAAGTAGAAAGTTCATTAAATATGAGAGAAACTAGTTGCAAAAAATATCAATAAATAGATTAAGATATTTAGAATATTTAATGTATAATAAATATTATACATTATACACGATTAATGTAAAATAATCATTGAAATTAACAATAAAGCATAATTTAAAAAAGCATAATTAAACAAGAAATAAAGCATAATGTGGGTTGCTCTCACAATTAAGTTGTATGAAGACGAAAAGAAAACCAAAGCTGATTCCTTAACGAATTTCGTTGATCTTCTTTGTGTCTACAAAAACGCATTCCTAGAAACCTACAAGCTAGGTATCATCTCTGTGATTATATCAGTTTCTAGTGCTACATGTGAAAGCTCATTCTCTTCTTTGAAAAGATTAAATACTTGTATACGCAATTCAATGACTCAAGATAGATTGAAAAACTTAGTGTTACTTTATATTGAGAAGAAAATTGCTAAATCGTTAGATCTTTAACAAGTTGTGGATATGTTTGCTGCCGCCCACACGAATAGAAAGATCCTCTTCAAGTAGAGGCATGAACCTATAAGTTATTTTCTTTACCTGTAAAAGTGTGTTTGCTTCCACTTAAGTCAGCCAGCTACACATATTTTAAATGCCATGATTAAATAACTATTTACTTATATTAGAAATCAATTACATTAATGAATCGTAGTTGTTTGAGGTACTAAATTCTTATATTTTCACTGTTTTCCAAAGAGTAAAATCATGAACGACAAAGATGGAAACATTCACCTTGAATGCACACACACACACACACACACACACACACACATATATATATATATATATATATATATATATATATATATATATATATATATATATATATATATATATATATATATATATATATATATATATATATATATATATATATATATATATTTATTTGTTGGAGATGGTCCTCTCAAAATCCTCTTGCGCCCTTCATTGGCCCCCCTGAAAAAAACTAGCTACGCTACTGGACACCATGCACCAGAGATGAATTCTCTACCACTGAGCCACCACGGCCCTGCTTGGGCTTGGTCGTCAATATCCAATATCTCTTTTGGCGTTGCTTAAACAACTTCTAGTTTTGTTCTAAATCCAGACTCCATATTGGCGTAGATATTAATATTACAGTCGATTGGTAAAATCAATCTTCCACATTTAAAAATTAAAGTACACACAAGTACAAAAATAAGCATTTACCCAGTGGTGCCCACCCCCCTTATGTCCATGACGCACCCCCCCGCAATTGTCTATCCATAGGTATTCTTCCATGAAAAAAAATCTTTTCGATTAATTTTACCCCCCCCCGCCAAACATATTTATATAGATTTTTACCCCCCCCCAAATATTTCAATGACGCAGTTTGCGTCATAGCCCCCCCTTGTGGGCACCCCTGATTTACCATAAAAACACTAGCTGCAAGTGTTCAAAATAGATTTATGGTTTGTATAAAATCAATTGTAAATTGCTATTTTTAATTAGGCAGCTAGTGAAAAACAGCAGCTTTCGACTCCAGCCGAGTTTAAACTCAACCTAACTCAGTTGACCAAAGTGAACTGACCCGACAACCCGAACCGATGACCCGACCCGACCCGACTGACCCGAACCGTGATCCGATCTGATTGAGCTGACCCGATTGACCCAACCCGACCCGAGCTGACCCGATTGACTCGACCCGACAACCCAAACCGACTGACCCGACCCGATAACCCGACTCGAGTGACCCGACCCGAGCTGACCCGATTGACACGACCCGACAACCCGACCCGAATAACCCGACCCGAGTAGCCTGACCCGACAACCCGACCCGAGCTGACCCGACTGACCCGACCCGAGCTGACCCGACTGACCCGACCCGAGCTGACCCGACTGACCCGACCCGATAACCCGACTCGAGTGACCCGACCCGATAACCCAACCCGAGCTGACCCGATTGACTCGACCCGACAACCCGACCCGAGCTGACCCGATTGACCCGACCCGAGCTGACCCGACTGACCCGACCCGACAACCCAACCCGAGTTGACCCGACCCGACCCGACCCTTTTGAGAGCACTAGTCCGAATATGAAAGTGACTTTGCAATTACACAGTGTCATCAATATCTGCAAGTTCTTTCTGCTTCTTTCGTGCAAGACACCGTATTTGTACTTCTTTTCTTTCTGTAAGTATATGCATATCTAAATACCTAATTTTTTCACTCACACGGCTCTCATTTATTTCATAATCCTTCCTACTTTTAACAAAATGCAAGTGCCCGAATATTAACGTGAGTCACTGTAATTGTTCAATAATTAACATAAGCAGGCATTCATTAATTTATATTAATATAATAATTAATAAAACTAATAAGCGGGTGATTGATGACTCAGTGGTAGAGTTTTCATCTATGGTATTCTAACCCAGGACATGTTCGTTTTCGATGGCTAATTTTGTGCTCGAAAATTATCCCGGTGGTACTCTTGGTTCCCTTTCTTGTATTTGTTCCACCATCACTCATTAACGAATTTAGTTTATCAAAATTCTATATCCATATATTCATTCTGTCCGTCAGTGAAACAAACAGTCTCAAGAACTATCTGATGGATTACCATCAATTTTGGCCACGATGTAGTAGAATATAGGCTGGATAGACGGCTGAGTCAGCAAAAAATTATCTTGTTTTCCTAGAATTCGATATTTTTCCCTAGAATTCGAAGGTAAGTTTCAACAGGTCTTTAGTTGTTATGCTCATAGCCTTTTAGAGCTACCACCAGGAGCCCCGTGGGAAAATTTTGGTTCTGAGAACCCGCTGTTGCTATGCTCATAGTCTTGGACGCCTACCAGATGTAGAAACAAGATGAAACATGCCTTTTTCGTGTTCGTGTCGTGTATTGGCTACTTATTTGAACCCCCAAACCCCCACTCCCTCCTGCGAAGAACATAAGCGGACGTTGTTGCTATGCTCATACTCTTGGACGGCTACCGGATCTTCATCAGAGTCATTTCAGTTATCACGATCGAAGCTTCCCAATTGATTGGTTTTCGTCTTTTCGTTTTGTATTTGAACCCCCACTCCCTCCTGCGAAGAACGTAAGCGAATGTTGTTGCTATGCTCATACTCTTGGACAGCTACCGTATCTTCATCAGAGTCCTTTTAGTTATCACGATCAAAGCTTCCCAATTGATTGGTTTTCGTCTTTTCGTTTTGTATTGAATAGCTATTTTGCATAGCATTGGTTAGCTATTTTAGACCCTTACCCCCAATCCTTTGATATTCAGTGATCGAAGCATCCCAATTGATTGGTCTTCGTCTTGTATTGTATTGAATAGCTATTTTGGACCCCCTTAGCCCTTTGGCAAAGAATATACTTATATATATATATATTGATTGACGTTAGGCCCCCTGTAGCGTAGTATATGATATATATCGTTTGAAGCTCTTCAGTTCGAAGCACTATATTGCTTACAAGTATTCAATGCTCTCTTTCTCTCTCTCTCTTTCATCGAGAATCGAATCCGGACCAAAGTGGTATTAAAACGTAAATAACAAACATAAAAATAAATTTAAAAAATTCAGCATCACATTATTATTATTATTATTATTATTATTATTATTATTATTATTATTTTGGGGGAGTGAAAGTGAAGCAGACAACTAACCTTGGTTGTAGCTTCGCTAACTTACGAAATAAAGGTTATGTACACAAAAATCCACTTTGGTAGGGAGCTGGGATCGAATTTGGTACTTCATGATTTTAGAGTTGAACTAGTCCTTGCATGAAAAAAAAAGAATTTCACGTATATAGCACTTCGTTTCTCGACAGAAAGGGACGAATTAACTTAATGTCTTAAAATATTCAATGCTTTCTCACCGAGAATCGAACCCGGATTTTCACATAAAATTCCTATTTTGTGATCGATTAATACGTTTAAATATGGTAGGATATTTAAATTAGTATACTAATGCTGATATTATTCCGATACTTCTCTTTTAGGAATTAAGAAACTTCATTTAGAATGGTTGGTCTGAAAAGAAACCGTACGGAAGACTTTTTTTTTCTTACTAAGGAAACGCTGTACACTTATCTCTATTGCGACAGTCTTTAGCTCGATCACAGTACAAACGTACGTTTACGGTGAACAACGTTGTGTTTGTAGATTTTTCGAATTTATCACAAAGTCCACATGGTGTGAGCCGTGATCGAATCAGGGACCCAAAGGTACTGGATGTAAACCCTCTACCACTGGCAAGTAAACCTTACGTTTGGGTGAATCGAGTTGCTGACTGAGACACATATGAGAAAGTAGTACTAAATGTGGTCAGTATTTCAGTGAAGTTGTAGGTGCGAAGCTCCAGGGGTTTAGGAGATACAGCTACCAGAACATCACATGGAAGTACAGAATAGTCTTCATACAGTTGGAGGTAAAAGCCCTGTAAGACCTCTTGTAACGACAAAAGGTGAATAACAAATATATGGGTACATATTAGGACTAGGGGAAGTCATATAGTAAGGGTATACCTGACAGCGGCCATCTTGAAATCCGCCATTTTGAATTAAGATTAAGTTTTTAAAATAGGAATAGGGTAATGTGATACATGGTTTAAGGCGCAAATTTAATCAGAAGAGCAATGGTGACGTTAATTTTGATTTTCGCGCAATTGGTAAAAAGTTACAGGGAAATTAAATATTGTTGCAGCATATGTGTTAGTCCTTTACCCCAACGAAATGGCGTGCAAATACAGCATCAAACAACTAACATTGTAACGCCACCATTGTATTTCTGATTAACTTCTAGCCCGAAGTCATCTATTGCATTACTCTATTCCCATTTAATTTTGTGCTGGTTAATGGTAAAGCAAAAATGGTTATACCGTTGGATTTATGGTAAAATTTGCTATTAATAAGGTGTCACTGTTATGCGTTTTGTTTAAAACTTTTGTCTGATTCAAAATGGCGGATTTGAACATGGCCGCCATCAAGGCAACTCTTACCATAGACCTAATATTTATCCACCTGCTTTTTATTTAATTATTATCATTAACACAAAATTTACAAGGTGGGGTAAAGGACTAATACATATGCTGCAACAATATTTAATTTCCCTGTAACTTTTTTCCAATTGCGCGTAAATCAAAATTAACGTTACCATTGTTCTTCTGATTAAATTTGCGCCTTAAATCATGTATCACATTACCCTATTCCTATTTTAAAAACTTAACCTTAATTCAAAATGGCGGATTTCAAGATGGCCGCCGTCAGGTATACCCTTACTATATGACTTCCCCTAGTCCTAATATGTACCCATATATTTGTTATTCACCTTTTGTCGTTACAAGAGGTCTTACAGGGCTTTTACCTCCAACTGTATGAAGACTATTCTGTACTTCCATGTGATGTTCTGGTAGCTGTATCTCCTAAACCCCTGGAGCTTCGCACCTACAACTTCACTGAAATACTGACCACATTTAGTACTACTTTCTCATATGTGTCTCAGTCAGCAACTCGATTCACCCAAACGTAAGGTTTACTTGTGAGCCACCATACTCGTCAAACCTAAAATGTAATAGGTTTGTACATCATGTAAAGACCCCACTGAAAAATAAAGATCGGATCGGATTTATGATAATCAGTGTTAAAACCAGAAATAATTTCTATCATTTCAATTTGAAAAGAATTAGAGAGACGACAAAATTTATTTTGGAACGGTGAACTGTTTTCAAAGAATCCAATTTCCGATCTTAACATTATGAGTGTTGATTCTCGAAGTAATTTCAAAAATCTTTTTTCGTCTTGTCTCGTTTTGAAAATGTAAGTACAAAATGTATGCCCTGATTTTATCTGGAAGTTATCAGCATCCTTTCGCTTTATTAGCATGACACCCGCACTAATCACTAAAGCATCAAAATTTCAGTCAGTCAATTAGACGGGTAGACATAGCCCTTTCATGTGGCTTCCCGTTGCATTACATAGTCTGGAAGTCAATCTTCACATTGCGTTGTGTGAAAAAAAAGACAAGCACACAATGGAAGATTACGAAGAGGTTTGTATGTTAATTCCTTGTTTTATCACATTGCATGAAGAAAGAGAGAGAGAGAAAGTATATATATGTGTGTGAAAGAACAAGAAGAATGCAATGTCATAACATTTGTGGCTGCGATATCTCGTTTTTGAGAAGTGTGATTATAATAATCTGTATTCGTTCACAGAGGACGACGATGTTACGCAGACCTGCCGGAAAGACTAAAAGAATTTTTTTTATAACTAGTTGTCGTGCACTGTGGCAAAGTGCATGCAGTCCCTAGTTCGACCTCCGGACAAGAAAACTTATAATGAACAACATCGTGTCCGTGAGTTTTCATTGTCTACTCACACCTTCTTATTCTACTAAGTATTCATTCATTCATTTGCCTTAATCATCCGTCTCCCTTAGCATAATGGGCATAATCGTGGTACGTTAAACTGAAATATTTTCTTACGCTTCGAGCGTAAGAAACATATGGGCGTGTGGGGGGGGTCAATGGTAAAGCAGCGACTTATTCTTTCAGATGGATACTTAATGTAGTAGAGCAACGTTCCGCAACCCAGTGCATACGGTCCCTAGTTCGATCTCCGAACAAGTAAGCTTATAATGAACAACATCATACACTACATGTTGTTCTCCAGACATAAGGCGTACAAGATAATTTTTGAATGAAATATAATTATTGAATCTTGAATCAGGGATCACAAAATTTTTCGAACGGCCCCCAAAATCGACTTTTCGTATCTTTTAAGGGAATAAGATCGTCATAGTGAGTTAAGTGATAATCTGGATCTGGCTACACTTTATGTAGTTGTCCAGATATAAGACGTAAAAGAAAATTTTTGATTCAAAATATATTGGATCTTGGATCAAGGTATCACAATCTTTTTTGAACGTACCTCTAAATTGAGTTTTCGTATCTGCTACGGAATAAGAACATTATACTGTGTTAAGTGATAGTTTTTTTTTGCAATCATTGAGACATCATACCCTTCGTAAGAGAAAGAGAAAGAGAGAGATGAAATATTTCAGTTTAACGTCCCACAAATATGCTCCTTACGTTAAAGGAACACATGTTTAAGAAAAGTGCTGGAATATAATGTGAAAAGAGAGAGCCCCGAAAAAAGAGAGTGTGATATTGTCCACAATAAATTTACTTCCTCGGAGGTCGAACCAGGGACCTTAAGCACCAGAAATAAGTACACTTTATCATTCAGACGTTCAAACCACAGTACAAATGTAGTGATTGTTTTGTGTCCTCACATACGAACAGTCATCCCTTTACTTATTTAATATAAATAAAATAAAACTGTTTATCTGTCTGTTTGTATGTCTGTCTAATGTATGTGCTATGCGATCACCAAACATGATTATTTTAACATTGAACAATAGTCCCATGGTAGAATGAAGAAGACATTGGGAGAAAACGGCAGAGCCCCAAGGAAACCCACGAACACATTGTTTGTCCAGTATAAAGTCCACACGGTTCGAAGGGGAGTCGAATCAAGGACCCTTGAGTTTTTGTATTTGCCACGGAATAAGAACATCATACTGAGTTATGTGATAGTTTTCACAATCATTCAGACATCATATCCCATCGTAAAAAAAAGAGAGAGAAAGAGTTTAAATCTTTCAGTATAACGTCCCACAAATATGCGCCTTATGCTGTAAAACGGACGATATTAGTGTCAAATACATGTTTTTCCTGGCCGCTAGTTTTTATTGGTATTGGTGCATTAGTATCGTATTTGCAGAGTGGAAATGTATGTTTAACATATAAAGAAATTTAGATTAATTTATCTGGACGTAACATGTACGATCTTGAATTTATTAAATTGATATCTTAATCGTAAGTGTATAAGACATGTATAAATAAGATGAAACATTATTATTATTATTATTATTATTATTAACGAAATGAACATCAGTTTTCCAAGTGGGTTTTTTGATAAGAACGGCTGTGTGAACGTTGCTGATGAAATATTAAAATTGGAAATGAACGTGTTTCGCAAAGAAAAACTCATAGATTTAGTTATGGTTGATTTATTTGACAATGTGCAAACACAATCAAGGTATCGATATGTAATATGACAACCCGACTTGGAAGCACGTGCTGCTAACTTAGTAGAACAAAAATGGTTGGCATTTCAAAAGTTGTATTCTTTACGGGGCATCCTTTATCATCTCCTAACTTTCTCGAAAACTACGCATAAGATTTTATACTAACAAATGTAATTTTGATCACCTCTGCGATATTTACCTATATTAGACAATGGGCAAGCCTACCAAAAGAGACACGGCTTCCAAATGACAATGTCCTCCTTCAGACTCTTGTGCTTTATGATACAAACGTATGGCATTCACATGTCCTCCATAAAAAGCGTCACGAGGATTCAACGATGTTTTCTTTGTGTACGGATGATTACTAACATACTTTGGAATGGCGAATGACTTCATTTGCACTCTTGTGAGAGAATATTTGGCTGTTGTTGATTGTAAAAGTTTGTTATGTGCTAGTTTTATTCTCGAAAATGTTTATACATGTCACATTTTTTAGTTTTACGTTCCACGATTATTCCGGTTAGGCTAAAGGAGACGGTAATGATGAGAAATGAATGAAATGCTGAAATGAACGGGGAACGGAAGAACTCCGAGAAAACCCCACAAGCACGGTGTTTGTCCATCAGAAAGTCCACACGACTCGATCTGTGCTCGAATCAGGGACCCCAAAGTACTGGTTGTAAAACCTCTACCACTGAGCCACCACACTCCTCAAACCTAAAATGTAATACGTTTGTACATCATATAAAGATCCCCGGAGAAATAAAGAAATAAAGAATTTTGGTAGACAATAATATTGACTTATTTGCAAATATTAACTATCATACTTTTTTCATAAATAATAAAGAAGGCAAAACATTATGAGAGGTAGAGATGCAAGGGCTAAAAAACCGGTTTTTTTAAAAAAAAAACTCGATTTTTTCTGCTTCGCTTTTTTTGCTTGGGAAATTTTGGGCTTTTTTCAAAATTGTGGTTTAAATTGATAAAGCAGACTTTGTTTCGCTTCTCTACAGCAAAAAACTCATTTAGTTAGTGGTTGATGTAGGTAATAATTAGAGCAACCCACATTATGCTTTAATTTTTGTGTAATTATGCCCTATTTTTTCCCAAATTATGCTTTATTGTTAATTTCATTCATTGTTTTATATTAATCGTGTATAATGTAAAATATTTACTATACATTAAATATTCTAAATATCTTGATCTATTTATTAATATTTTATGCAACCAGTTTATTTCATATTTAATGAAATTTTTAGTTAATGCATTGTAAAGAGACATGTTTTACTCGAGTCAGTTTTTGTTTCACTTGTGTGTACCTTAGAGGTGCATATATACAGAAAGGGAAAATAAAAAATATCACCAAAAAATACAGAAAGTGCTCAAGTTCAAGAGGTACATAACAATATAGAGTGGAGTTCTTGTGTACTGTTCGTTGTTGGCGGAAAGTTGTATTCATTTCCTTTTTTTTTCTCCACATCAAAGGATTACACCGAAAAGTTTACAGAAATAAAAATTAGCTTTTCATTTTTGCATTGTTACGTTCTCAATGATTTTGCTTTGTAAATATTGGTTTTAAAAATAATATAGTAGGCCTATAAACTTGCAGTTAAACAGTATTTTCCAAGAATTGTGCTATATATTTTAAATTATGCTTTATGCTTTATTTTCTAAAATTATGCTTTATTATGCTTTTAAAATTAGTTCTTATGGACCCTTAAATAACCACAACCATGTTCAATGTACCAATCATATGTCTAAATTGCTATTATGCTCTAGTAATAATATAAAACCTAAAATAAACCATGAATTTCGAAAAGATTTTTTTAAAATTCTTAACAAATTTACATTATGAATTCATGTAATAATTTTTAACCTCTTATACACAAAAGTAAGTACTTTTATTTTAAAAAAATGATACACAAATAACTAGCAAAATTGTATGTAGTATTTTTACTTCAAAATATCACACACCCTGTTTTTGAAACAAAATAAAATTAAACATGAGAGAAATACATTTATATGATAATCTTACAGGCTGCACATCAAGAGCTTAGTTTCGGATGGTTCTGCACATTCTTGAAACTTTTAAGTTTTAACTTTCATATACATTGTATGGATATTTCGAACAAATTTTTTATCATTGATCACATACGTAATAATCTGTTACCACCTATTAGGTGCTTCGGATCTGCAAAATCGGTAAAATTCCGAATTCTATAATGCACTGACTGTTCCTTAAGCTTGTTTAGAATCGGGCAAGTACCGAATTTTCTGTTCATGGATCATATGCGTAATAGACTGTTCATCTTATCGTGTGGTTTCCTAGGCTTGTAACCACCATCATAGTTTACCCAGTCTTCAAGGTTTCTGAATTTTTAAAGACAGGAATTCAACTTTTTTTGTTACAAAAAAAAAAAAAAACTATGGAACACATTTAAGAAGAGTGGAGAGAATCAATCACTGTTTCAATTCACAAGAAAGGCGACTGTAATAGTTAGCGAGGCATTTCTCTTAACATTATATTAACAAGATCGATTCCGTATGCAGATGAAATTATTGGAGATTATCAGTGTGGATTTAGGGAAATCGAACAACAATCGACCAGATATTTACTATTCGATAAATACTCGAAAAGAAATGGGAATATATTACCCAGTACATCAGCTGTTTATTAATTTTAAAAAGGTTTACGACTCGGATAGGAGGGAAGTATTGTACAATTTTTACAGAATTCGCAATAGCGAAAAAGCTAGTTAGATTAATTAAAATGTGTTTAAATGAATCCCAGAGTAAAGTCCGAGTAGAAAAATTCTTGTCCATGAGCTTCAACGTCGAGAACGGTTTGAAACAAGGAGATGCGTTATCGCCATTATTATTCAGCATTGTTCCGGAGCACGCTATAAGGAAAATTAAAGATAGCAACCAGGATTAGAGCTGAATGGTATTCACCAGGCCATGGCGTATGCTGATGATGTGAATTTAATAGGGGATGATGGGAGAACAATAGAAAGAAATGCATAGGCCTTACTAAACGCTTGCAGCGACATTGGTTTAGAAGTAAATGCAGAGAAAACTAAATACATGGAAGTTCACCGGGATCGTAATACGGCAAATTGTGGATGCGCTAAAATATCAAATAATACTTTCGATAAAGTGGATATTTTCAAATATCTAGGATCAATATTACCAGACTAAAATCATATCCATAAAGAAATTAAATGTCGACTGAAATCAGGAAATTCGTGTTGTTATTCAGTTCAAAATATTTTATCGTCGCGAATTCTGTCGAGGAATTTAAAGTTTAAAATATACAAAACGATAATCATGCCTGTTGTTCTGTATGGTTGTGAAACATGGTCATTTGCGATGAGGGAAGAACGCAGACTGAAAGTATTTGAAAATAAAACCATGAGACGAATATTCGGACACAAGAGGAACGGAATGGGGGAAACTTAGGGGAAATCTAGGAGGCTCAGGTGGGTAGGTCATGTAGCCAGAATGAAAGAAGGTAGGAACGCTTTGAAAGTTTTAACTGGAAACCCAATCGGAAAACGTGCATTAGGAAGACCTTGGCGCAGATGGGAGGGCAGTAAGGTGGACATCGCAGAAATAGGAATAGAAAGTAAAAACTGGATCCAGTTGGATAAGGATAGAAGTCAGTGGAGAGCTTTTGTGAACGCGGCATTGAACCTTCGGATTCCATAAGCCATATGTAGAGAGAATATATTTAAGTTAAGCACAACTGCAAAACAACCATGAGTAAGTGGTTAGTTTTTGTACTTCTATTAGGAAGTCCGGGATTCAACACCGAATTCGAGCATTTTGACAAAAGTTTTTCTTAATTCCATCTGTGAATGTAGAGCTAGTGCGTGTACTGTGAATTCTGGCCGATTTCCTTTATCGTTTTTAAATCGTTGTTATTACTAATTACCAGCAGTGACGGAGGTTAGGGCGGGGATGTCTTACAGATTGAAACCTGTATCCCGAAATTACGGAATTTCTAAAACAATCGAAATATTTGTTATGTCTTTACTCATAAACTTCAAGCTATCCTCAAATAAAAATTAGTCATTTTTAGAAAAAATAAACATAAATAACAAAAAACCCTCCCAAAATAATTTTCTGAATCCGCCATTGAAATGGTCTTCAAGGTTGTATCCGGAAGATTATTGCTGAATACAAACAAAACGAAACATGCCTATGCTCATAAACTTCAAGCTCCTCCCAAATAAAAATTAGGAAATTTTAGAAAAACCAAGCATTAAGCAGAGAAACGCCCCCCAAAATACTTTTCTGAATCCGCTACTGATTATTTCTATAAAACTGTATTCAGGGTTGTGTCCGGAAGATTATTGCTAAGCCATTGAAAGTGTTGCCAAGTTGATACAAAAAATCACTAAATAGGATATGAAATTACTCCAATTTTGAGTGAAAAGTCGCTAAAAAAATTTCGTGGAATTTTGCCTCTTTCGGAAAGGTCTAGAAATCTGAAAGTCTGGAAAAATCTTACATCACTCCTACTTATGCTTCTACAGATAATCTGATTGCTATCGTTAATGTATTATTTGTGCGTCTAAACGGAAGCTCTGTAAACTAAAGGACATTAAAAGCTGGAATTGGTCCCCATTAGAAGGTAAGAGATAACAGCAATCAAAGCGGGAATATAGAGATAAATGTTATGTTTATGTACTTTCCCAGCTCCTCAACACCTGCACTTATTCAAATAAGCAAAAGGAAAATAAAAATATATATGAACTGATTCGAGCTATTAGTACTTATTTTATGATAAGTTGTTCGCAGCACAAAAATCGCTAGATTTGTAAGTATGTCGCCAAATCGACATTCCAAAATCACCAAAAAAGTCGCTAATCGGAAAAATTATTTTTTGGCGCTATCCTGGAATGCGAATCCACTAGATTTAGCGACTTTTCCCCCAAATTGGCAACACTGCATTGCACAGCTACAGTATAACAAAAATGTGGAAGTACGCTCTGACAGATATACTGACAAACGTACGTTGTGACGGATATATTGAAAAACTTAAGTTTAACTTATGTGCTAGGAGCAAGATTTAGGCCTACTAATCTCTAAGAAATGAAACAAGGATGACTGAAAAAGAAACGACGTAGAGAAATAAAAAATGTCTATAACTCAGAAGTTAAAATAAAGTTAAATATCCTCTGCAATTGCCCTCAAATACTACGCAGGCCCGTGCTGGCCCACCGGGACGTGTCCCGGTGCACCCTCCGAAATATCACAGTATGAATAAAGGTACAAGTTTTTAGTAATAAATTCTTACAGTTTTATTGGTAAAGAACCCGTGAAAGGTACAGTGCGCCCTACGAAACATCACATTATAGATAAGTGGTTTTAGTTATCCTGTATACCAACTTTGTTTAATAAATTCAAATACTGACTGGTAGTACAGAACCTGTGAAGAATATAAGGCGCTCTTTCCACAAAATACCCTGCGAAATATCACATTATTTTTTTATTTTATTCTTCTGTATTTCAGTTTTGTATTATAAATTCATACAGTTCCTATTGGCAGAGAACAGGTAAAGAGTATAATCTAACTAACTGACTCTATGGCCTATGGAACCCGGAGGTTCAACGCTGCGTTGACAAAAGCTCTCCACTGACTTCTATTCTTAGCTAACTGCATCCAGTTTCTACTTTGTATTCCAATCTCTGCGAGATCCATCTTAGTATGGTCCTCCCATCTGCGCCTAGGTCTTCCTAATGGTCGTTTTCCGATTGGTCTTCCAGTCAATACTTTGAAAGCGTTTCTACTTTCTTCCATTCTAGCTACATGACCTGCCCATCTAAGCCTCCTAGACTCGACGTCCCTAACAATGTTGGGTAAACTGTATAAATTATGTAGTTCCTCGTTATAAAGTTTCCGCCATTCCCCATTCCCGTTCCTCTTGGGTCCGAATATTCGTCTCAGGATCTTGTTCTCAAATACTTTCAGAAAGTTATATACCTATAAAACGAAACAATGTGATAGATCAAGAATAGTTCGGATAGTCAAATGTACGATGCATTTATGTAATACTACACTGACACTAGTCTCTAATTTGCGATTTTTACGGCATCGAAGCTTTCACAGTCTTAATATGCATAGATATATCCGAGCATATTAATTGATCCTGTGTATTTTAAAGTAGTGTGCGGATAATCAGTGCCTGTTGTATTTCTGAAATAAAGCTGTATTAATTTCCGTAAAATGTGGTCTTCCTGTCACCACGGCACGGCGCGTCCTCAGGTTGTGGATCGAGGAGAAGGCCTCTGGGATATAGAGGTTAGCTGTGAATATACTGAGTAAGCAGTCGCGGACAGACAAGGGGTGATACTCCAGCTTGAGAATTTGGAGTGAGGCTAACAACCTCATCCATTAAAAAAAAAAAAAAAAAAAAAAAGGATTTTCAGATAAGTTCGCAGAATCTTTGGATTAGAACTGATAACTTGGCACGAACTCCGCAAAGTAAAATCAACATGAGATTTGGAACATAAAACATAAGAAGTCTCTATAGGAGAGGCGCGTTAAAATTTGTAAAAAATGAGTTTAGAAATAGAGGTTGTACCTAGTGGGATATCAGGAAGTTAGATGAGAAGGAAATGGAGGAGTCAAGTCGGGAAATTTTACGTTCTTTTACGGGGAACAAATTAAAAATTACCAACTAGAAACAGGGCTTTTCGTTCACAAACGAATACGTAATATCAGCAATTACATAGGTTGAATTTGTTAATGATGGATTTTCTTTTACTGCTCTTAAGGGTCGGTGGTGTAATATTATTATTTTAAATGCACATACCCCAACAGAAAATAAGGATGGCGATTTAAAAAATTCAGTTGTTAAGAAAGAATAGAACGGGTATTTGATCATCTCCTGCAATACCATATGAAAATTCTGTTAGGCTGTTTCAATGCGAAGGTAGGACCAGAGGGTATTTTCAAACCGTATATAGGGAATAAATGTTTGCATAAGGAAGGTTGTGACAACGGCGTTAGACTCGTGAACTGTGCAATATCCAGAAACCTTATCGTGACGATTACAAAATTCCAACATCACGACATTCACAAATATACTTGGACCTCATAAGATGGAAAAACACATATTCAAACTGATCATGTTTTAGTAGACAGGAAAGAACAGTCTAGCACAACTGATGTTCGGTCGTTCAGAGGAGTTCATTGTGATAGTAAGAGAGAGACTATCGTTGAATAAAGGAAATAATCAATATCTGAAAACGGAGCGGTATTTTTTTTTAAATAGACGAGAGTCAGGTGAGAGGGGAGACAGATTGAAGTGTCGAATAGATTCTCAGTTTTAGTAGGTTCGGAGTGCACTAGTGTTCAAGATACTTGGTTGAAATTAGAGATAACATTAAAATTTCAGCAAAAGAAATATTGGAGCACGCAGAAATATGTAGGAACAAACCATGGTTCAACCAGGAATGTACTAAAGTAGCAGAGAAGGGAAAACAGAAGAAACTGCGTTGGCTACAAAATCCAAACGAAATAACTGCATAAAATTTCATTGTCATCTGACAGAAAACTTCTAAAACTTTTAGAACAAAGAAACGCGACTTTTGAAAGTTAAAATTAATTAACTTGAAGATAATAGAGAAAACAAAAATATTCGGGACATATATAAATGAATTAACGAACTTAAGAAGGGCTATCAACTTCGTGCTTATATATTAAAGAAACCTAAACGAACAGTTCTCACTGATACAGATAGCATCTTAAATAGATGGAAAGATTTCTTTGACGATTTGCTTAACGCATAGCCAGAAACTAATGCGCGTGGAGAAAGTGAAATGCATGCAGCAGAATCGTATATTCCAGAACCTAACCAGACAGAAATAGAAATCGCTATTTAAAAAAAAAAAAAAATAAATAAACACACATCTCCGGGTGTAGACGAAATTCTGGTTGATTTAATTTTAGCTGGAGGGGAAAAATTGTAGAGCAAGATACACAAATTCATTCTCATTATTTGGGACAAGGAGGAATTACCACAAGAGTGAAGAGAATCAATCATTGTTCCAGTTCAGAAGAAAAGCAACAAAACAGATTTAATAATTATCGAGGCATTTCTCTTCTGTCAACATCCAATAAATCGTCTTAAAACATTGTATTAGCAGGATTGACTCCATACGCAGATGAAATTATTGCAGATTATCAGAACGGATTTAGGTAAAATTGATCAACTATCGGACCAGATATTTACCATTCGACTTGAAAAGAAATGAGAGAATACAACATCCTGGCACATCAATTATTGACTTTAGACTCTGGTAGGAAGGAAACATTATACAGTACAACACGCTTACAGAATTTGCAATACCGAAAAAGGTAGATTAATTAAGATATGTTTAAGCGAATCCCGAAGTAAGGTTCGAGTAGAAAAATTCTTGTTCACGAGCTTTCACGTTGAGAGTAACCTGAAACAAGGAGATGCGTTGTCGTCATAATTATTTAACGTTGTTCTGGAGAACACTATAAGGAAAATCAAAGCCAACAATCAGGTACTAGAGCTGAATTGTATTTGCCAGGTTATGGCGTATGCTGATGATGTAAATTTAATAGGGAATGATAGAACAATAGAAAGGAATGCAGAAATCTTAATTAACGCTTGCAGGGATATAGGCTTAAAAGTAAATGCAGAGAAAACTAAAAAAAATGGAAGTTTGTCGGGATCGTAACACTGCATTTTATGGATGCGTTAAAATACCAAATAATATTTTCTTTCGACAAAGTGCATACTTTCAAATATCTAGGATCATTATTAACACACCAAAACCATAATCACTAAAAAAATTGATGTCAACTGAAAGCAGGGATTTCGTGCTATTATTCAGTTAAAAATCTTTTGCTGTCGCGAATTCTGTTGAGGAATTTGTAGCTCAAAATATAAAACGATAATCATGTCTGTTGTGCTGTATGGTTGCGAAACATGGTCACTGACTCTGAGGAAAAATCGCAGACTGAAAGTATTTGAAAACAAGATTCTTAAAACAATATTCGAACTCCAAAAGGAACGGGAATGGGGAATGGCGGAAACTTCATAACGAGGAACTGCATAATTTTATATCGTTTACCAAACATTGTTAGGGTCATCAAGTCTAGGAGACTCAAATGGTCAGGGTATGTAGCCAGAATGGAAGAAATTAGAAAGCCTTTCGAAGTTGTAACTGGAAATCCAAATAGGAAAATGACCGTTAGGAAGACCGAGGCGCAGATGGGAGGACAATATTAAAATGGTTCTCGCAGAGATTGAAATATAAAATAGAAACTGGGTTCAGTTTTCTAAGGACAGAAATCAATGGAGAGCTTTTGTAAACGCGGCAATTAGCCTCCTGTTTAAATAGGCGTGCTATATTAAGTTGTTGATACATTTAGCTTCTTTTTGTTTGACAGAAATGTTATTACAGGAACTAAAAAGTTTTCCTGTAGTAAAGAGGATTTCGATTCGAGGTTAGCTATTTACGTTAATACTAAAACAAATTTGGTGGTGATTTTGATACAAAATGGCACCCATACTTCCTTTCAAAGTCTCTCTTTCTCTCTCTCTCTCTCTCTCTCTCTCTCTCTCTCTCTCTATATATATATATATATATATATATATATATATATATATATATATATATATATATATATATATATATATTCCTGTTTGTGTGGGCGCTCTTTAGTAGACTTGTCCACCGCTCTCATTAGTATCCCAGCACGGCCCTGATACTACGTACTATATGTTTACTATGTGCTCCATGCATCATGATGGTGAATTCCAGAGCGAAATATGGTATTTAGGTCATGAAGTCTTACTTAACTTTAGAGTATACTATAAGAAAGCTATTCAAATAGAAAAATCATGAAAATGAAAAAAGCCAAAATTTCCAAAATTCTCGTTTTTTTCAAAAAGCCGGCTTTTTATGTGCAAAAAACCATCGATTCTAAAAAAGCCGGGTTTTTTTTGCATCTCTAATGAGAGGTAACGAGAATAGAAAAGAGGATGGAGTCAATGTTTCTTTCAGAATGGAACTTTGCTTTCTGTAGTACCCTTTCCCCTCTGGAACAAAGATTGTTTTTTAGTTTAACGTCTTGTGGGATCGCTGATAATAATAAATGAAATGGTGAAATGAACAAAGTAGAAGTAAACAGGAGAACCCATGCTGTTTTTTTTTTTTTTTTTTTTTTTTTTTTTTACCACCATTCCCTATTAACATGAACTCGGATTGAGGCAGGAACACTAAGCACCAGAAGTGATCGCTCTACCCAGGCCCTTATCCACAGGGATGCCGAGCGCCCCTAAAATTTTCACGGTAGGCTTGCAAATGAACTAAAATATGGTGAACTGTAATATGATTGAATTGGGTCTCTCCTAAATTCTACTGCCCCTCTCCCTACATTTTGGGGCTGGCTGCTACCAATCTACCATTGGGACTCAACCATTGACCCATCATGACCGTTAAAAAATTAAATTGTGATTAATCATCACTCTTTTACAAAAAGTTACGAATACTGTCAGCAAGCTTTCCATTGTGATAATACCAAGGCGATAGTAGACAGTATGGCTAATGAGATATTGCCCAAAATTATCATTATTTCAATGGCTGACGAGGTAATGCTTAAAATTACTAATACTTGGCGAGCATGGGCCCATGATTAGCAACCAAAATTGGCATGTCCAGGCTCTCTTCTAGAAAATTTTGTCCCCAACTGGACCTGATTCAAAATGTTAGTGGGTTACATTGGATACTGTTTGCAAAGATGTGATCTGCACAAGAGTAACATGTAATCGTTTCTTAGCGCGGAAGAGGTTGCCAGGGGCGCAACCACGGCGATTCACTGGGTTCGGGCCCAACCAGAACCTCCTAACTCAACATACTTGTACACTTTATCAACAAAATTATACTTGTTTAGCAGCGAATTGATTGATGCAACATGAAATTTTGATCTTCCACTTCATATGTACTCTTTCTCTTATAAAAACAATATATTTCTTCCTTTTTTTCTGAAAATAAAGGTGGAAGTATTTTACAAATACTTATGTCTTTTCGGGTGCAGAATAATGCCCGTTCAATGCCACATAGATGTATTGGCTTGTAGTACTGAACCGCAACCTTTCCAAACAAAAATTTCTGAGTGCGCATCTGAAAAGATTGCTAATCAGCTCCGGAAAGAGGGCGCAACCTCCGGAAATATGTCAGGAAGAAACATTGGACATGTCTGCTCCAGAGTTCAGTAAATAACCACAGTTGAACGAGGAAATTAGTGTGGGAAATCCGCACTTTTTAATTAATTTTATAACCATCTTTTGTTGTTGGTTTTATAGTTCTCATAAAATGTGAACGTGATTTAAAAAACAATGATAGAGTATGAAAGCCGAAAGAAGCATTTAAATAAGAAATAACCTATCTTGTTGATCTTTGAATAAGAAGAAAAAAATTCAATGGAATAGAAACATAAACGTTACCCATGCACACACGATGTTTGTACATCGCAAAGTTCACTTGACGGGAGCTGTGATTGAACCCCGAGTCCTTACAGAACAGTTGAGATACAATTCATGTTCGTTCTTGTTGTTCGTTTGCTGTGATGAAAAGACCTACAGCTTATTGTGAAATCCATGCTTTCATCCCATCGTGATCAAATAAGAATCTTTTAATTCTATACGATGCTAATATTAGTATACATATTATTTGTAAATAACTAGACACTTGAACAAAATAACTTTCAGTACAGGAAACAAAACATCGGTGGGTAGAGACTCCTGTGAATTATAGTGATAACTTTAACATCTTTTCGAGAACAAAACTCTTGGATATTATTGTTTTGTATATACATAGGAAACGTCAGTGTTTCTTTTGAGCTTGAGAATGACACATTTCGCTCCCCCTTTCATTGGTTGTCTTCAACACAGTATAGCAATAAATTTGAAAATAGGCACTGCAGAGTATCGCAGTGAGAACATCCATAATAAATAACATTTTCCTGTAACAACTTTAAGTACGATGTGCCTTCAGTGCAAACAGTACCGGGTTCGATTCCCTGTGGTGGCACTCGGTCGAAAAATATAACACTCTTTTTACGTCAGTCACCTTGATTGAGATTTTTCTGGGTCTTCCTCATACACACCATGCAAATGCCTGGGGTGGTACCTAACTTTTCACAAAATTAAGATTTCCTACTCGAAGTGATTCTACTTAAGGAACGTCTAAGACGATTTTTCGTTTCTTTTATTAAAATGTAAAACTTCCAAACAAATGTACAAGATTAAATCCAAACCTAATAGCTCTCTCTCTCTCTCTCTCTTCAATTAGGTTTTTATTGGTGACATCATTTTTATTTGATATCATGACGTACCAATAGAGGTGTACAAAGTGATTTACCACTGAGTCTCCTTATATAAAAGTTAAAGGAGATCTCCATCGTGAATAAGCGGTTAGCGCAAGTTCCTTTAGCGTGGGAGATCCGGGGTTCGATTTCATCTGAGAACTCCTGTGATTTGAATTCAACGTTAGTTAGCATTAGTAGACCTACGTTTCATATAGCATCGCTGTATTATAGGAAGTTAAAACACAAATCAACACAATCGAATCATAAGTTATGGGATGTATTTTTTCAATGATGAACATGAGTTGTAAAGTATGATGATGATGTAAGCGTAATAAGCATTTCACTAATTAATTAATTTAAATATTTTAGTTTTCAAATTCAAGAAAAGCGTATACTTAAATTAGATACTACTAATAATGAATTCAAATACGATTTTTCATACAACGTAAAATATTACTGAATTAATGAATGATACGTTTTTCAGAAATGTATAAAATATATCACTTTAATAAAATCACTAGACTGAAACATATGTCTTCTTTCTTTGCGTGTTCCATTTCACTATTGGTATAGTAAACTTGATAATGCATATTATTTTTAGGCAGTGAGACATCCTTTACATGCTCTTGTCACTCAATTTACTTCATAAAATATATCACTTTCACTAAAATCACTACACTGAAAAATATTTTTTTTCTTCTTTTTTATCAATACATATCCATCTCATCGATATCCTCCAAAGGTTGAGTATCAATTTCCCCCCACCATGACTGTGTTTGAATCCTATCAAATAATTCATCCCTGATTGCTTCTATACTTTTTTGAGTAATAGTATACATGAGAACGCCGTGATCTGCGTTTCTTCTGTGTTCTATTACCACTTCTACATGAAATACCATAAATTTTCTACGTAGTGCAATAGTAAGAAGTATCCATGTGCACAAGACGTGCGATATGCGTTAAATACCCCCCCCCACACACACACACACATAGTCATAGATAAAGTACAAGGGCACTACACATGCAGATATAAAGTACAGGTACGTTCTTTTTTATTTTCGTATCAGTCGATAAGTAAATCAAAGTCGCTTTGTTACCCCCTTGGTAAGTTTGTAGATACTCAATGAATAATCCCTAAAAGTATGAGCGTCCAGCTCCTTCGGGAACTGACGCGGCTTTACGTATACTATATCCCTTTTTTGTTTACCTAATACTTTCATTTCTAATTTTAATCTTTCAACATCGATGTTTACATCACCGTCCTTGGAGACTCTATAGGCGGTCAGGATCTCACACAGAGATGGACGTATATAACATATAGCTGAAGTATTTAACATACGTATACGTATGTAAAATACGGAAGAATGTTAGATGTCAGACATCCTGCAGCGACATGCTATAACATCTAAGCGGGTAAAAGGCTGTAGCTATGTAGTATATGGATAAAGTACGCTCCGTACAGATTTCCTTAGTAAACATAACGAATCCTTGTATTTGTACAATATACCGGTGTCCGGATAATGGATTTTTCTCAGTGTAGGTCTGTATACCTACTTTGGCCCACTCTGTTTAACATAAACAGTTTACTTAAGTAAGTGACAGTTTCAGAGCTATTAGTTTTTCTGCTCTTCTAAAAAAAAAAAAAATATTATAGACTCAGCGTTTTTTGCTTTGGAGCTCCTCATTTTTAGTATCTTCAATAGATTAACATTTTGAACATGATTCAATGATAAGTGTGGATCCGTAAAGGTATGGATGGCGGTGAAGCATGCAACTTTTTACAGTTTAATACACGTATCAGTGGCGGTCGGTGACTTATGGAATGAGGGAAGTAATTGTTATGGTACCTAATACTACAAGCAACTGAAATATTTTATAATATTACTCACTTGTGTCACTTAAATTTTTCCATCGTTTCCTGACAAATTCTTCGTTAATTACTCGATTATAAAATTCACCATGTCACCTAAATTTTAAGTCTATTCGTCTTCCTTTCCTGTCAAATTCTCCAATCATCCGCTAAAAAAAAAAAAAGTCACCACTGTTTAACACTTCACTTAAATGTTAAGTTTATTTTTCTTCCTCTCTTGTCAAATTGTTCAATTACCCGATCATAAAATTCACCATGTAACTTAAAGTTTAGGTATATTATTTCTTTCTTGAAAAACTCTTGAATCACCCTATTATAAAATCTACTACCTTACTTAAATTTTAAATCTATTCTCCTCCCTTTTTTGTCAAACTCTTCAATCACTCGATTATAAAACTCATCATCACTTTCAGCTTGTTGCAATTTCACCAACTTTTTTTCAATAGATATCAAGGATAGATCAGACAGTCTCTCTTGATCTTGAGTGTTTCTGCAGAATGTGTGAATTCGTCTAAGTGCAGAAAAAGAGCGTTCAGCAGTAGAACTTGTAACTGGTATTGTGGCAATCAGGCTACAAAGTTTATAGAGTTCCTTCAAAGCAGACGATGACAATCCAGTCCTTTTAAAATAGATAAGTAGTTTTGGAACACCCATTGGTAAATATTCATTTGTAGAATATGCAACGCAGAGTTCGCTTCTGAGCCGGGCAAAATCGAAGTATTGACCATAACTTTCTTTCAGTGAAGAAAATTCTGCATCTGGGAATGGTTTCTGTATGTTCTTTTCATCAAGTAACTGAAGAAATGTCAATTTTCCTAAATTACTGAATCTAAGCTCAATCTGGCTGCATATGTCGTCATATATTTCACAATATAAACGACGATAATGTGTTTTCATATCACTGCCGTCATTTGTGCAACGTCTTTTCCTGGGAGGGCCTACATTTGCGACACAATTGTTCCATACTGAATCAAAATTATTTCTTTTGACTTTCAGAATTTCCTCTGTTTCCTTCATTTTTTTAAATATAGTAATTTATATCAAGTGACTTGGTCTGGAGTACGTCGTAGAGGGAGCCCGTTAAACAAAATATTTCGCTGAACGTTAGTAGCAAGAAGTTAAACTCAAAGTCAGAAAGCACAGAATCAAATCCCCGGGCTTCATGATATGTGTCTTTATCCCATTCTTGTGGATTATCTAAAATAGTATAGGACAGATTCGTCAACTCATTTCTGTACTCTACTATTGTTTCAATAAGCCTTGAATTGTAATTCCATCTAGTGGGACATACTTTAGGAAATCTCTTTTTAACTTCTGAATCTAAAGCTGCCATCCGTTTTGTGGAATTTGAAATGAAAGAGGCAAAACTACTAAGTGTCATGAAAAAAATTTTACATTCTTTGATAGCCGACACTGACTGAGAGAGTACTAAATTAAGCCGGTGTGCTAAACAATGAATAAACAATGCATCAGGATATTTATCCCTAACTTTCTTCTGAAGGCCATTAATTTCGCCAGACATGACTGCAGCACCGTCATAACACTGAGTGACTAGTTTGGAACCACTATCATACTTCTCGAGGGTTTGGAAAACGTGTTGTGCTAAAGCGCTTGCAGTGCGATTTGAGCTGACATCTGTAAAGCCCAGAAATCGTTCAACAACTTCTCCATCGGGAAGAATGTACCTTACAACTGTTGAGAGTTGAGAATGTGATGATATATCACTCGTTTCGTCTAGTATCACAGAAATGAAAGATGAATCAGCTATTTCCTTTTTAATTTCATTTATTATGACAGTGGCAACGCTTTGAATCAGGTCATTTTGTATATGTTTTGACAGTCCCGAAAATACTGTAGCTGTTTGAAAATGGTTGTCTAAAACTTCATCATATTTTCTTAATAACTGAAGTAATTCAATATAGTTTCCCCTGTTAATCGAGTCTTTATCTTCCACGTGGCCTCTGTAATTAAGTTCTTGACAAGCCAAGAATAGGGCCTATAACTACATCAATCATTCGTCGTACAACTTTCCTATTATTTTTCACTTGCTCGTTATACTTAATAGTCTCTTGCTTAAGTTGCTGGTCTAGCTGAAAGTCTATTCGTACTGAGCCAAAAGTTGTGAGACAGATTTGCGATCGAATATGATTTTGTGATTGCTGATGACGTTGCGTGGCTTTCAATAAATTGTTCATGTCATCGAACCCTGACTGATTCCAAGTATCTTTTTCGTTTGAAAATAACAGGCAAGGCCAGCAGTACAATTTTGAAGTTTTCCTACAACCAAATAACCAGTCTGTCTTTTCATACTGTTGCTTATTAAAATGACGAATACAGCGTTTTGTTTTTGTTTGTATATGTGACAGATCGGGTGTATATCGTCCTTGTGAAATTATTTCCTTGTTATCTTGAAAACTAAAGGAATTAAATGACCGCCCTTTTAAAGTTTCTAACACGCATGCACAATCTTGTATTTCCCCCACCCCACTCTCCTCACTGGCTTGTGTCGACGCTGCCATAGGTTAAAGCTGATGGAATGCAAACTGGACAGTCATTCCCTTCCTAGCATAGCCGCCACAGGTATTAGGAAAGAGATGCACTTTACAAACCTGCGAAATAATCCAAGTTTTTCTTGAAGAAACCAAGTATAATCCTGAACATCCAAATTTTAACTCATTAAAATAAATATTTACTCCGCGAAACAGTTTAGGCTATTTCAATTTGCAGTTCGAAACGAAAAAAAAAAAAAAAATCGCACTACACCCGCACACAATTGTTTCTACGGAATGCCTACAAAAATGCATTCCCACTCGCAACACCACGGCACGGCAAGGGCCGGCTCGTTCCGACTCGGTCGCGCTCCGCAAAATGCATCAAAAGAGCTGCGCGTTGGAATGACTATCTACGTTAGCTTCTGGCGTATTTAAACTTAGAAATAAGTAAAATAAAAAGGTTTTAACATAAATAATTTGAAGTTTAAGTAAACTATTTCAGTACTTTATAATATTATTTTATTCCTATATCACAGGGGAATGACTCATTCCCTTCATTCCATTGAGTGACCGCCTCTGACACGTATTAATGTTGCTCTCTAATGTATGAGAAGTTCACAAAAATGTATCTTATAATACTGTAATGTTACAAAGTATTTTAAAATCCATGTCTTGATATTTGTTAATGTACAGGGTCTCCGTTTTCTCCCATATCTTACTCTTATATTACAAATAACAAGTTATCAATTATCCATCTTATGGTATGCGCTAAACTAAAACTGTTTCACCCTCTCCACTGGCCTATGACTAGTGCGTGCGCATTTGATGCACATAGTCCCTAGGTCGATTCCTGATAGAAAATCACTAAAAATTTGCTTTTATAATTTTTCAATTCCATTGTTCATCCGTTTTCTTTAGCCTAAGGGACATAACTGTGGGAAAAACATACTTTCACGAATTGTTTCAAATCTATTATATGTTTTCAACTATCATTTGGTGCAAGATGTCTAAGTTTATCGTTCACAGAACGATCACCGTTTGTTTAGGTGATATAAAACTAAATATGTGTAGATTGTATGCATTATACTTAAAAGCACTATTGATAGTTTAATCTGACGCTACCGATTGCAGACTCTTCTGATGTGGGTCCGTTTGACGGTGCTTTTCGCCAGATCTCGTCTGATGCGGAGCCTTTTTGATTGGCACCTTTGGACGTGAGGTGTTTTTGACCCGGATCCTTTTCACGCAAGGACATTTTGGCCAGACCTTTCTCGGACTCTTCTGTCCTTGCCCTTTTGTTCAGGCGTTGGTAACATAATTGCTTCGAACAGCAGTTACTGTTACGTGGAAACTCACCAGATCGTAAACTATTATAATTATTTCTGGTTTCATGGTGAATGTTTGAGAATCAAACCATAAATGATCCACAAAGAAATTGGTACAGAACTTGTACGAGATATAGTAGTAAGTATACTGCACTATTGAGTTATCATTTCTTTAATTGTTTGTATTACTAGTGCGAAATCATTACAGGAGCTATCGGAACTCATATCACTACAAAAACAAACTTCTTTTCAGTGTCTTTGCTTGCATGTATTCCTACTGCCGCTGAGGAGCCTACTTTCTTCGGATGCACCCCGCGCTACCTTGCGGGATCACCAGCTTCGCTCTGATCCGACTCGGTTAGATAATATTCGAGTTTTTAGTGGTCACTTAGAACAGATTGGTTTGTTTTTCGCACTCTAGTTTTTATGACATATGTCCGACTGCTTTATTTATATGCAAATCATGAAGGAATTATATTTATCAACAGTTAGAAAAGAAGTACTGCTGGTGGCGCCGTTGAACATAACCTATGTATGCAGGGCCGTGCTGGGATACTAATCAGGGCGGTGGACAAATCTACTAAAAGGGCGCCCATACAAACGGGAATATATATATATATATATATATATATATATATATATATATATATATATATATATATATATATATATATATATATATATATATTTGAAAGAAAGTATAGATGCCTTTCTATATCAAAATCACCACCAAATTTGTTTTAGTATTAACGTAAATAGTTAATTTGTTTAAACCTCAAATCGAAATTCCCTTTACTAGAGAAAACTTTTTTAGTTCCTGTAATAACCTTTCTGTCAAATAAAAAGAAACTAAATATATCAACAACTTAATATAGCTCTATGGCCTATGGACACAGGAGGTTCAGTGCTTCATTTACAAAAGCTATCCATTGATTTCCGTCCTTAGCCTACTGAACCCAGTTTCTACTTTATATTTCAATATCTGCGAGAACCATTTTAATATTGTCCTCCCATCTGCGCCTCGGTCTTCCTAATTTTCGTTTTCCTATTTGGATTTCCAGTTCGAACTTTGAAAGCGTTTCTAATTTCTTCCATTCTGGGTACATAACCTGCCCGTTTGAGCCTTTTAGGCTTGATGACCCTAACAATGTTTTTGAAAACAGTATAAAATTATGCAGTTCATCGTTATGGAGTTTCAGCTATTCCCCATTCCCGTTCGTCTTGGAGTTCGAATATTGGTTTAAGAATCTTGTTTTCAAATACTATCAGTCTGAGATTTTCCCTCAGAGTCAGTGACAATGTTTCGCAACCATACAGCACAACAGGCATGATTATCGTTTTATATTCTAAGCTACAAATTCCTCAACAGAATTCGCGACAACAAAAGATTTTTAACTGAATAATATCACGAAATCCCTGCTTTCACTTGACATCATTTTTTTTTTTTTTTTTTTGTGATTATGGTTTTGGTCTGCTAATAATAATTCTAGATATTTCAAAGTATCCACTTTGTCTAAAAAAAAAATATTATTTGGTATTTTAACGCATCCATAAAATGCAGTATTACGATCCCGACAAACTTCCATGTATTTAGTTTTCTCTGCATTTACTTTTATGTCCATATCTCTGCAAGCGTTAAGTGAGATTTCTGCATTCCTTTATATTGTTCTATCATCCCTTATTAAATTTACATCATAAGCATACGCCATAACCTGGTAAATACAATTCAGCTCTAGGACCTGATTAATGTCTTTGATTTTCCTTATAGTGTTCCCCAGAACAAAGTTAAATAATAATGGCGACAACGCATCTCCTTCTTTCAGGCCATTCTCAGCGTGAAAGCTCGTGAACAAGAATTTCTCTACTCGAACCTTACTTTGGGATTCATTTAAACATGCCTTAATTAATCTACCGTTTTCGGTATTGCAAATTCTGTAAGCGTGTTGTACAATGTTTCACTCCTAACCTAGTCTAAAGTCAATAATTGATGTGCCAGAATATTGTATTCCCATTTCTTTTTAAGTATTTGTTGAATAGTAAGTATGTGGTCGGTAGTTGATCGATTTTACCTACATCCGCTCTGATAATCTTCAATAATTTCATCTGCGTATGGAGTCAATCTTGCTAATAGAATGTTTAAGAAAATTTATTAGATGTTGACAGAAGAAAAATGCCTCAATAATTATTAAATCAGTGTTGTTGCTTTTCTTCTGAACTGGAACAATAATTAATTCTTTTCACTCTTGTGGTAATTCCTCCTTGTTCCAGATAAGGAGAATGAGTTTGTGTATCTTGATCTACAATTCACCCCTCCAGCTAAAATTAAGTCAACCAGAATTTCGTCTACACCCGGAAATGTATGTTTCTTTAATTTTTTAATAGTGATTTCTATTTCTGTCTGGTTAGGTTCTGGAGTATACGGTTATGCTGTATGCATTTCACTTTCTCCACGCACATTCATTTCACTTTCTCCACGATTATGTGTTAAGCAAATCGTCAAAGAAATCTTTCCATCTATTTGAGATGCTATCCTGATCAGTGAGAACTGTGCCTTTAGCTTTCTTTAATATATATGCACGAAATTGATAGCCTTTTAAAAGTCCGTTGATGCCTTTATACATGTCCGGAATGTTTTTATTTTTTGCTATTATCTTCAAGTTAATTTTAGCTTTCAAAAATCGCGTTTCTTTGTTCTAAAAGTTTTGGAAGTTATCCACCAGATGACAGTGAAATTTTATGTAGTTATTTCGTTCGGATTTTGTAGCCAACGCTGTTTCTTCTGTTTTCTCTTCTCTGCTACTTTAGTGCATTCCTGGTTGAACCATGCTTTGTTCCTACGTATTTTTGCCTGTCCCAATATTTCTCTGAAATCTTAATGTTTTCCTAATTTCAACCAAGTATCCTGAACACTAGTGCACTCCGGACCTTCTAAAACCGAGAATCTATTCGACACTTCAATCTGGCTCCTCTCTCACCTGACTCTCCTATAATTTCTTTAAATTAAACCGCCCCGTTTTCAGATATTGAAATTTCTTTTATTCAGCGATAGCCTCTCTCTTATTATCATAATCAACTCCTCTGAACGACCGAACATCAGTTGTGCTAGACCGTTTTCTTCTGTCTACTAAAACATAATCGATTTGATTATGTGTTTTTCCGTCTGGTGAGGTCCAAGTATATTTATGAACGTGGCGATGTGGGAATTTTGTAATCATCACAATAAGGTTTCTGGATGTCGCAAGTTTACGAGTCTAATGCCGTTGTCACAACCTTCCTTATGCAGACATTTATTCCCTATAATCGGTTTCAAAATACCCTCTCGTCCTACCTTCGCATTGAAACCACCTAACAGAATTTTCATATGGTATTGCAGGAGATGATCAGATACCCGTTCTATTCTTTCGTAAAAACTTTTTTTTATTGTCATCCTTATTTTCTGTTTGGGCATGTACATTTAAAACAATAATATTACACTACCGACGCTTAAGAGAAGTAAAACAAAAACCAACATTAACAAATTCAACCCATGTAATTGCTGATATTACGTATTCGTTTGTGGACGAAAAGCCCTGATCCTAGTTGGTAATTTTTAATTCGTTCCCCGTAAAAGAACGTAAAATTTCCCAACTTGAATCCTCCATTTCCTTCTCATCTAACTTCCCAATATTCCACTAGTTTCATCTTCTATTTCTAAACTCATTCGTTACACATTTTAACGCGCCTGCCCTATAGAGACTTCTTATCTTCCATGTTTCAATTCTCATGTCGATTTTACTTTCCTGAGTTCGTGCGAAGTTATCAGTTCTGATCCGAGGATTCTGCGAATATATCTGAACAAGCCTTTTATTTCACAGGATGAGTTGTTAGCCCCACACCAAATCCCCAAGCTGCAGGATCACCCCTTGTCTGTCCGCGACTGCTTATTCAGTATATTCGCAGCTAATCTCTATGTCCCAGAGGCCTTCTCCTCGATCCACAACCTGAGGACGCGCCCCGCCGTGGTGACAGAAAGACCACATTTTAGGGAAATTAATATAGCTATATTTTAGAATTACAATAGGTACTGATTATCCGAACACTGATTTAAAACACACAGAAACAATCAATATGCTCGGATATATGGATGCATATTAAGACTGTGAAAGCTTCGATGCAATAAAAATAGTAAATTAGAGACTAGTGTCAGTGTAGTATTTCATGAATGCATCGTACGTTTGACTATCCAAACTATTCTTGATGTATCACGTTGTTTCATTTTATAGTTACATAACTTTATAATATTTTTGTAAGTGATTATGCTCTTTACCTGTTCTCTGCGAATAGCAACTGTATGAATTGTAAGGGGCGCCTTGTATTCTTCACAGCTTCTTTATTAACAATCATTATTTGAATTTATTGTATAAAGTTGGTACACAGGATAAATAAAACCACTTATCTATAATGTGATGTTTCGTAGGGCGCCTTATGTAAAAGGCGCACTGTACCTTTCACGGGTTCTTTACCAACAGTAACTGTGTGTATTTATTGTACAGAAGTGGTATAGAGATGAGTAAATAAAATCGTTCATCTTTGATGTGGACTCGCAAGGGCGCCTAATGTAAAGGGTGCACTGCACCTTTCACGGGTTCTTTACCAATAAAACTGTAAGAATTTATTACTAAAAACTTGTAACTTTATTTATACTGTGATGTTTCGGAGGGCGCACCGGGACACGTCCCGGTGTCCCGGTGGGCCAGCACGGGCCTGTATGTATGTATTGTCATGTTGTCCAGTGCAGATCTTTTTGAGGATAATAAGAAAGAAATTGGTAAAAGAATTATAATTTTTAACAATTATTTCAAGTGGTTTGCATAAACTTGACCTGTACTGAACTAGCTGCAAATATTTTACAGAAACATAAGGGGGTAGTGAAAAATCTATTTCTGGTGATCCCCTCAACTTGATCTAATGAAGTGGAATATTATCATCATCATATATAGGCAGGCCCGTAGCCAGCCCAAAAATGAAGGGGAGCCGGCTGAAGTTGGGGGGCCCGATCCAACCATATAATAGTTCATCACCATATTATAGTCATTTGCAAACGTACCCTGAAAATTTTAGGGGGACCAGCAAAATTTTAGGGGGTTCGGCCCCCCTAGACCCCCTCTGGATACGGGCCTGTATATAGGATAACACCATTTTTTAAAGATTAGAGTAATGTAAGGTTTATTGTTTAATACGGTAGTTGTGTTTTGTGAAGTTTGAAGTCAGTAGTGTTAGCGTAACTTTATACAAAGTATTTATTACAACTCCTTATATCACCATTTCTTGTTATTAATTGTTTAAATATTAGTTCTCAATTTTTATTTATTTATATACATCACGCTCCATTAAACGTTAAGGAATCCACCAAACATTGTGTCGGCTTATTTTACCTTTGGAAGTAGTAAGTATTCTTTACATTTAGTATTACAATGTTAAAATTTGGAGATAAAATACTTGATGACAGATTTTTTTATTTAATTATTTTAGGATGATGATTAATTTTATGAACATGAACGTTTTACGCTAACACGTCAGGTATCTTCAGAACAAGCGCCCAAACACGGGGAATTTACGAAATTTGTGTTACATATTATTAAAACTCAGATAAATAAAATGTTCAAGGTGATTTTAAATAGGAAATTTGCGTAGATCTTCAAAATATACATGCTTTTTTCTATAACACTTTAATCTACAGCTAAATAAGACATATATGTGTTGAAATCGACATACACATCTATATTGCATAAACAAAAATCTGTCTATCTATATGAAAGTGACTACATTTGTAAGTTAACTCTTGAACCACCCGACCGATCACGATCAAATTTTCAACATAGATGAGTTTCGGGCATCGAATCCTCGAATTAATGTCGAATCCATAGTTTTCGGGGTGGCTGATATGAACAATGACACTTCCGATGCCATTTAAATCAAATTTTAGTCCCCATTAGTACTCCAAAGTGGGATGGTGACGTAAAAATAATTGAAAGTTACCGATTAATTGGAATCCAAACTGAAAAACCGAATAACGTTGTTTTCACCTAATTTTCCATCTGATATAAATATGTTTTTTTTTTTAAACATTAGTTACAGCATACAAAAAAGGTAATGCCGGCCTACTTACAAATCAGTTTAGTACCATTGTTGTATGGTAGTATTTATAGTACCTTGTTAAAACATTTGTTTTCAAACTGTCAAATATAAATCGCAGTAAATTGTGTAATCTGCTGTGAAAAGAAAAAGTATACCATACTATTTTCCGATCGGTGTAAGGAAGAGATACCTTAGTATTTTTCGATTGGTATGGTAAAATAGTATTTTTCCATACTATTTTACAGTAAATTATTAATTATATGTAAACTTTGTTATTTTTAAGTGACTGAAACGAGGTAATCCTACGATGATGTTTTAAGAGTTGGTCATTTGGGGGGCCAGGAACTCATTTGGGGGGGCCGGGCCCCGATGGGCCCCCCTTGGCTACACCTCTGACTATACCAAATTCGTTAAAACACTTGATATAGTACTTACTTGGCCACGAACACTTGGCCACGAATAAAAGGCAGATTGTATGAAAGCACGCGAAGAAAGCCAAAAGCGTTCTTGCTACTTGGGTAACGACAAGTTTCGACGGAGTTCTTTAGCTTGCTTTTGTCACAACAAACTTATTTTAATTTATACTTCTAACAACGTTTGATGTATGATTTGTAACTCAATTCTAACATCAGGTCTTGGAATTGTAATCCAGGATCTTATGAATGCAGAAGAAAAACTAAGAGCGACATAGATTTAAAAGGAACAGCAACCTGAGGGACGTGGTAGGTATGGTGGAAGGAAAACGAGGGAGTAAAAGAAGCTATAAGGGATGGACCCCGTCCTATTTATAATACAAAAACATATCAGTCTGCAAGTAACGCGAATATCCTGGAATTTTATATAACCCTGCTTAACAGATATGTCATGTTGCTTGTAGAAAGATAGGGGGCAGAATGAGAAATGGTAAATGCATCAGGCTAATCCCTAACAGCAAACAATGACGTTAATAGGTATCGCTACATGCTACGAATGGCCAAAATTTTCTGGAATTCGGATAACGGAAAATTTATTTTCTGGAATCGAAAATTTATCTTTCCAGATTTCGTAAAAATTCCGGAATTCGAAAAAATCCCAATTTGAGAAAAAATGCAGAATGTCGAAAATTCCAGAATTTTTCCGATTTACTTTCCGGATTCCAGAAAGTAAAAATCCAGGAATTGGGCCATCCCTACTTCTATTAAGAAAGTGTACAAATTTATGTCGAGCTACCAAGTATTTTTAGGGGGAGGTGTACAGACCCGGTGGACCCCGGTGTGGATATATATATAAATACAGGGTGGTGGTGCATCAATGACGGAAAATTCGGGAGATGAATCTACAGGTAAAAACAAGCAAAAAATGTCATATGAACATTGAGTGAATGCGGCTTTGTTTGGACACTAGTGGTTTCTGAAATGTCACCTTCCGAGGCGGCAATTTGCAATATCGCAAGAACGGAGAGAAATACGAATGTCGGGTCAAAAGGTATCAAAAGAAACCTCATTCGAAGAATCCAGTTATGCATAAGTGATGGTAAAACAGTGGCGGCGCTAGAGGGAGGCACAAGGAAAGTGAATGAAACATGAAGAAAAGTGAACAATTTACACTAAAAAATGTAGGAGTGGATGTTACTTGGAACATGCAGCAACAAATGTTAATGAACAAAGGCAACAATGGCTTTTCTGTTGAGATTATGGGACGCGGAATGTAGGAATACAGTATCTCTGTAACGGAAAGAAATAGGAATGTCGGGTCTAAAGATGTCAAAGGAAACCCCATCCAAAGAATTCAGTTATGCATAAGTGATGCCGAAACAGTGACGGCGCCAAGGGACAAACGAAGTGAATACAACGCGGAGAAAAGTGAACAACTTACGCTGACAAACTGTAGGAGGGGATATTACGTGGAACATCAGCAACATATGTGAATGAACAAAGGCAACAATGTCTACGCTGTAGGGACACTATGGGAGGCGGAATGTCGGAATAAAGTATCTTTGTAACAGAGAGAAATAGGAATGTCGGGTCAAAAGATATAAAAGGAAACCCCATCCGAAGAATCCAATTATGCGCACGAACTGCGGAACAGTGGCGGCACATGGGAGCTACAAAGAAACTGTTAAACACTCTTAGTGATGATACGTGTAAATTGTACAAAACACGTACGGAAGATGAGGCCAGTGTACTGTAAAAACAAGAGGAATTGTACTTACCGTGGTCAACATAATGCTGCCTTAAATAAGGTATTCAATATGTCCTTGTTCTTCGAGACACACAGTTACACGATGGCGTAAGGTTTCTCTGACTTTTGGCAATAACGGTAGAGTTTGAAGTAGTGTGGCAAATGCAGCTCATACACGCTAGCGAAGATCTTCAATGCCATGCACGGGCCGTGTATACACGAGACTCTTCACGTAACCCCACAGGAAAAAGTCTAGGGTATTCAGATCGGGTGAACGTGGGGGCCATACTCCTTTGCTTCCACGATCTATCTACCTGCGTGGAAATTTTTCGTTCAGATATGCACGTATAGTGGGACATGAATGGGAAGGGACGCCATCATGCATAAACCACATACACTGTCGTGTCCTCAGTGGCACGTCTTTAAGTAGAATAGGTAGGCCCTAGGTTAGGAACTTTAGATACAATATTGCTTGCGTTCAATCGCTGTGGTAAGAAGTTTTGTTTCACAACGTCGTCATCAATAATACCAGCCAACACATGGAATTGGAAACACTGATGATGCTTCGTCTCTACAATTGCATGCGGGTTGTTGGGTTCCATTGGTCATTGCGGACATTTGTGATGCCATCACATATAAATGACTCATCCGAGAACAACATCAGTGCTAGAACTTTTCTCCGTGTTTCATTCACTTTCTTTATGCCCCTTGGGCCGGCATGGCTTCGCCATCACTTATGCATAATTGGATTCTTCGGATGGGTGTTCCTTTGATATATTTTGACCCAACATTCCTATTTCTCTCCGTTATACAGATACTGTATTCCTACATTCCGCCTCCCATAGTGTCCCTACAGCGTAAACATTGTTGCCTTTGTTCATTAACATTTGTTGCTGCATGTTCCAAGTAACATCCACTCCTACATTTTTTGTGTAAATTGTTCACTTTTCTTCATGTTTCATTCACTTTCCTTGTGCCTCTCTCTAGCGTCGCCACTGTTTCGCCATCACTTATGCATAATTGGATTTTTTGGATGAGGTTTCCTTTGATATTTTTTGACCCGATATTCGTATTTCCCTCCGTTCTGGCAATATTGCAAATTGCCGCCTCGGAAGGTGACATTTCAGATGCTTCGAGCGTCCAAACGAAGCCGCATTCATATGACATTTTTTGCTTGTTTTTATCTGTAGATTCACCTCCCAAATTTTCTGTCATTAATGCACGACCACCATATATATATATACAGAGGTTGTTGCTGCATGTTGCAAGTAACACCCCCTCCTACAATTTTTCAGTGTAAATTGTTCACTTTTCTACACGTTTCATTCACTTCTTTGTGCACCCCTCTGGCGCCGCCAATATTTCGCCATCACTTATGCATAAGTGAATTCTTCGGATAGGGTTTCCATTGATATTTTTTGACCCGATATTCCTATTTTTTTTTCCGTTACAAAGATACTGTATTCCTACATTCCGCGTTCCATAATGTCTCAACAGAGTAGCCATTGTTGCCTTTGTTCATTAACATTTGTTGCTGCATGTTCCCCACTCCTACATTTTTTAGTATAAATCGTTCACTTTTCTCCATGTTTAATTCACTTTCCTTGTGCCTCCCTCTAGCGCCGCCACTGTTTCGCCATCACTTATGCATAATTGGATTCTTCGGATGAGGTTTCCTTTGATATCTTTTGACCCGATATTCGTATTTCTCTCCGTTCTTGCGATATTGCAAATTGACGCCTCGGAAGGTGACATTTCAGATGCTTCGAGCGTCCAAACGAAGCCGCATTCACCCAATGTTCATATGACATTTTTTGCTTGTTTTTATCTGTAGATTCACCTCCCAAATTTTCTGTTATTAATGCACGACCACCATATATATATATACAGAGGTTGTTCAGTCTACATTTGGCCAATTTCGACTTACCTAAAAATATACAAGAAACCATGGCGCCAGGTCCGTATGCTCGATGTGATTCCCTTGGTTCCTAACAATAGCCCGACAGCGTAATTTTCACTGTAATAGGCTTCTCTGAAGAACTGGGAGGGGAATCTTGTCCCATTCCTTTTGCACAGCTTTCCAAAGTCCTTCCACAGTTGTCACATGCCGTTTTCCCAAAGCACGCTTCAGCAATCCAAATCCACAATAGTCCATAGGACTTGCATCTGGAGATTTAACAGGTACCTCATTGAAAGGTATCACCTGTATACCACTTGCCTGCTCCATCTCCCTGTAGAATGCTAGGGACGATCGTGAGGTATGTGATGAGGCCTTGTCCATGTGAATGCGCACCAGATTGGCGTCATTTCCGTACATTGTTGGAATCTCATGCTCGTAGATCAGCTGCTCCTGAAAATACTGCGAATTTATTTTGCAGTTCTTCGCCACCCTACGAATCTTCAGTTTACCTCGGTAACAGTAGCCAGTAACGACCATGAACCCTTTTGAGAAGGATTCTTTAGAGACACTGACCCACCTTCTTAAGTTCTTGGCGCCTTTCTCTCGGTACATGATGGTTCTCGGTTTGCCGCAATCGGAAAAGTAAATCCATGCTTCATCGAGCGTTACGACGTTCATCCACATTTATTTTGCCAGATGCCGTTCGTACAGCTTCCGGGCGTTACATTTTCGTTCCTTTTAGTGGGCGTCCGTGAGAAGATGGCCGCGAGATTTCATGACTTTTTCCAGCTTGAGTTGATGGTGTAACGTCCGGCTCACAGTCCCCAAATACACGTCAAAACGATTAGCCATACACCTTTGTGTTGGCGGAATTTATTGCATTGCCATTTTGCGAAGTTTCCTCTGCATGGTGGAGGTGGACTTGGTGCATTCCCGCTTAATAGGCAACTTCGTTGGTGATCCAAATAGTGGAGCTTCGTTGCCCTTGTACTTTTTAATAACTTTTTTATCCCACTTAAACTGATGTTGCAAGCATTCTTCTTGCACTGTTTTCTAATGACAGAAACACTAAAATGGGCGTCATAAAGAGCCGCAACAAAGCCTTCCCAAAGTCTGTACACCTCCCCCTAAAAAAACTTCGTAGCTCGGCATACATTTGTACACTTTCTTAATAAAACTAATTGTCTAGTATCGAAAATATTGTGTAAAAGTTATGTCTCAACTCGAAAAATGTATATTTCTCTATTGGAAGAGCTGTGTCTCGACTCGAATTTTGTCAGGAAAATTGTATCACATCTCGTCTCGTGCGTATCCCTGCCTGGTAAAATGACAGTATTTTCAGTGTTAATCCACCATCGTCAGACAATTGGAGAGACGGTTCAAGCCCCATGACTACACTCTAGCTGCGAATCTACTCCAGACCCCCTGAAATTAAGGTGCAAATGAAAAATATTACCTATAGAAGATTAAATAGCAGTTTTTATATTAACTTTTAATAACAGTCGGGCCCTCTCTGAAATGAAGTTTCTGGCTAAGGGCTCTGACTGGAGAGATAATTGAACTAAAAACATGATCAACTTCGATCAAGTAACCCAGATAACCACACATCATCCAAATGAAAAAATCTGGCTAGATATAGATAATCCTCCACGATTCGTAGCTCTAGGTATTTAGTTTTAGTTTAAAACTAGCTGTCCTTTGTGTTAACTAAGTCCTTTGTGTTATTTGGTAGGCATTCTCAAATGCTGGTGCCATCATCCAAGAAGACATTTCGGAGGCGAGTGTGATATTCGGTGTAAAACAGGTTCCAGTGGATGCATTGATTCCCAGCAAAACGTATTGTATCTTCTCCCATACGATCAAGGCGCAAGAAGCTAATATGCCACTCTTGGATGCTGTCCTAGAAAATTTCAGTGCAGAATTTTTGTAAGTCCATTTTTAGAGTTAAATCTGAAGGACGTTAATATTAATGTATATTTTTAGAGTTAAATCTGAACGACGTTAATATTAATGTATGCGATAGTGATAAAACCATATGATGTATGCAATGATGATGCCATTTTTAGACCAAGTCCTGATTTTTGCTCCCATACTTGGTCACACTAGATCTACAGGGTGAGCATAAAGCCTTGCCCTGATTACAAAAAATTATTACAGAAGAACCGTTTGACACAATAATGTAAATACTGGTCAGTTACATAGGTTAGTATTACATTTTTTTAAGAGCACTTACGTTAGACCACTTCAACGTGTAAAAGTCCAGTGGAGTAATGTCTGTGGAGGGGAGAGCGTGATACCAGAGCACGCATTGCGTTTTCCCCTGCTTCAATGCCATTTCGCCAACTAACCCGCGCGCGCCAAGTAACTTACTCCATCACTCTTGGGTAGCACTAGTACCATCTATTGGTCTTTAAAAAACTCGTAATACTTACCTATGTAACGGACCAGAGTTTACATTATTCTGTCCAACAGTTATTCCGTAATAAATTTTTATAATCAGGGCAGGACTTTATGCTCACGCTGTATTTTACATACCAAGAACTGACTACGAAGCATATATACCTAATATGTATGTAATTCTTTACTCTAAAATCAACGTTTGTCAGCATATACAGGGAGAGCAGGAATTAATTCCTTATGGAAAACTATTTATGACTTTTTTATATACTTAATCAATTTTCATGAAACAACAAGCATTTTGTTCTTTACAATAATGGTAAAATTTATTACATGATATTTCATCTATGTCACTCCCGGTATTAGTGGCGGACAATGGCGGAACGGCTCCCTTGCGTGAGTGGACTCAGTTATCATCCGGCTACGAAGTATGACAGTCCATGGTACAAGCGCAGAGATGGTGGCGAATTATGAAAGGACCTCCTGCCTCGGCAGATGCAAATAACATAAGGAACTACCATTCGAAGCTAATGGACACAGGTTCTGTAGCAGACGCGGTCGCTTCTCAACATCTAGGACAGAGAAAAATGTGCAAGTGCTTCAGGAAATGTTCACTCGAAGTCCTCAGAAATCACAGAGACAGGCATCTCGCAAAAATGGTCTAACTTAAAGCATAATCCAAATTGTTCTGAGAGAAAAGTTGGATTTTTGTCCATGGAAATTACATTACTGCCAGGAATTATCGCCGAAAGACTGTGATCATCGTTTGGAGTATGGGCAGATGATGCTTGCTTGATATGAAGACTGGTCCAATTTTTTCAATAATATCCTGTAGTCAGATGTAGCCATGTTTCATGTTGTGGGGTTTGTTAATCGGCACAATTGTTATTATTTGGCAGGAGAGAATCCGAGGATGGTTGTTGAAAAGAGCCAATATCACCCAAATGTTACATTGTAGTGCAGCATCCATGAAACCTGTAGGTCCATACGTTATTGAGAACACAATGAATGCAGAACGGTACCTTCCTATGCTTGAAACTTATGTTCACGGTATTGTATCCACGTAGGACAATTACAACGACCAAGTCTTTCTGTAAGATGGGGCCTCTCCTCATTTCATACGTCCTGTTCGTGCGTGACTTTATATGCATTTTCCAGGACGCTGGTTGGTTCAGCGTGGCGCCCTTGACTGACCAATAATGAGTCCTTATCTAAATCCCTGTGCCTTCTTCTTCTGGAGATAAACGAAAGAGAAAGTTTATCACACAAAATCAAAAGGTCTTCATGAATTGGAGGAGTGAATTCGCCAAGTTTATACAAACGTACCGCTGGAGTATTTACAGAAGTCTGTTGCAAACATGCCCAACCGTTTACGAAGATTGGTGGATAATGGCAGTGCTTATGGAATTTTAGGAATGCATAACAATTCTACCACTATAAGAAACAAAATGCTTTCTAGTTAAATGATTCAAATGGTATAAACAGTTTTCAGTAGTGAGTTAATTTTCTCCCGCCCACTGTAGATCTCAGTGTAACCAACTACGGGAACAAAATTCAGAAAATGCAAAAAAGTGACATACAATGTTTTTCCATTCATAAGTTCAGTTCAAATTTCAGATTTGAAAAGAAAATGAAGAAAAGGGAAAAGATGGCATCAACACTCATAGTAGTTGATTTAATGGTTTTATCTCTGTACTTTTCTCCTATGCGAGTTTAAATTATTGTTGCTGAACATTATGGTTATACACTGTGTGTTCAAAAGTATCCGGACACCCCCCAAAACGTACGTTTTTCATATTAGGTGCATTGTGCTGCCACCTACTGCCAGGTACTCATTATCAGCGACCTCAGTAGTCATTAGACATCGTGAGAAAGCAGAATGGGGCGCTCCGCGGAACTCACGGACTCCGAACGTGGTCAGGTGATTGGGAGTCACTTGTGTCAGAAGTCTGTACGCGTAATTTCCACAGTCCTAAACATTCCTAGGTCCACTGTGTCTGATGTGATAGTGAAGTGGAAACGTGAAGGGACACGTACAGCAGAAAAGCGTACAGGCCGACCTCGTCTGTTAACTGACAGAGTCCGCCGACAGTTGAATAGAGTTGTAAAGTATAATAGGCAGACATCTATCCATACCATCACACAGGAATTCCAAACTGCATCAGGATCCACTCCAAGTACTATGACAGGCGTGAGGCGAGAAAACTTGGATTTCATGACCGAGCGGCTGCTCATAAGCCACACATCACGCAGGTAAATGCTAAACGACGCCTTGCTTGGTGTAAGGAACGTAAACATTGGACGATTGAACAATGGAAAAACGTTGTGTGGAGTGACGAATCACGGTACAAAATGTGGCGATCCGATGGCAGGGTGTGGGTATGGCGAATGCCCGCTGAACGTCGTCTGTCAGCGTGTGTAGTGCCAACAGTAAAATTCGGAGGTGGTGGTGTTATGGTGTGGTCGTGTTTTTCTTGGAGGGGTCTTGCACCCCTTGTTCTTTTGCGTGGCACTCTCACAGCGCAGGCCTACATTGATGTTTTAAGCACCTTCTTGCTTCCCACTATTGAAGAGCAATTCGGGGATGGTGATTGCATCTTTCAACACGATCGAACACCTGTTCATACTGCACGGCCTGTGGCGGAGTGGTTACACGACCATAACATCCCTGTAATGGACTGGCCTGCACCGAGTCCTGACTTGAATCCTATAGAACACCTTTGGGATGTTTTGGAACGCCGACTTCGTGCCAGGCCTCACCGACCTACATCGATACCTCTCCTCAGTTCAGCACTCCGTGAAGAATGGGCTGGCATTCCCCAAGAAACCTTCCAGCACTTGATTGAAAGCATGCCTGCGAGAGTGGAAGCTGTCATCAAGGCTAAGGGTGGGCCAAGACCATATTGAATTCCAGCAGTACCGATGGAGGGCGCCACGAACTTGTAAGCCATTTTCAGCCAGGTGTCCGGATACTTTTCATCACATAGTGTATACTTCTATATAAGAGTCCTCACTGTTGTATGAGGAGTTAAGAAATTACTTAAGTTTTCTTGCGTTAACAATAAATTGTAGTTTACTTATGTGACTTCCCTCAAGAGACGCCACTGACCATTACTGTTCAATACAGATTAACATTCAAAAATTTAGCCGTCGTCTTCTGATTCCTTCAGATTTTCAGCATGAATTTCGGAGCACAGTTTCTGCGGGCGCCGTTTATGTTTTAATCCTTTGTAATCTATAATAACTTGCTTCCTTGCACCTGCCAACAGGCATTCCTGCTCATTCGTTCTCATTTTTTTGATATACCTGTTGCTGTATAGCGTGAGCAGTTGAAGTAAAAGTCTGTAGAACTGTTTTATTTAATTTTCTTTTTTTAACGGAGTGTAAACGTTTTCGTTTTCTCTTATATATCTGCAAAGATACAGGGTGCGTGTTTAAAGCTCACGGATTTCATTTGGGTTTAGAATTTCTAACTGAAGTTCGATTTTTATGCGGTTTGTAGGAAATGATCAAGGAAGGATGGGAGATTTATGGAACTATGTTTACTGATTTAAATTCATCCAGGGTAATATCGCCCACGCCTCAAGACAAACAGCAAATATTCGCCAGTGTAATTTACAATTGAAATGAGGTGCAGTGCAGTGTGGTGCGGAGATTTGAGTTTACTTCGTTAGATGACAACCTCGCCAAGGACAATAAGAAACAAGAAATTGGGTCGTTGTATTGGGAATTTTGCTGTACAGTTCTCTGCTACTGTGTGAGTATGATCAGGACACAGTGAGAATAGTGTACTCTTTCGAGCAACATGAGTTTATCATTAAAATTTTTGGAGAATGGTATCTGTTGTTGCTTCGCAAAGGGCATTCAGAAACAAATTTGCCTCACGCTCTGCCCCTGGGAGAAACATAATATGGTCGCTAGTGAATAAATTGGTATAAACAGGATCGCTTCTGAGTGAGATAGGGAAGCATCGGATCCCGCAGGCAGATGTTGTGGAAGATGTCAGTTATCGACTCCTTAGGTCGCCCAAGAAATCTCTACGTCGTTTCTCGCAAGAAACCGGCTATAGCTATTCAACATGTGATTTATGGGTGTCACCATTAACACTTAATTTGTATTCTCACTAACACTTAATTTGTATTCTGCAATTTAAATTCAACAATCCAAAACCTGATTCCAATTGTAAGGTACACTGGTGAATATTTGCTGTTTTTCTTGAAGCGTTGTCGAAATTACCCCGGGCGAATTTAATTGAGTAAACATAGTCTCATAAATCTCCCATCCTTGATCGTTTGCTAGAAACCGCATGAAAATCGGACTTCAGTTACAAATTCTAGACCCAAATGAAATCTGTGAGTTTTTTAAAAAATCGCTCTGTATAATATTGTCTCTAGCCTACATTATTTAATATGAATCTAGAATAGACAGTGAAGTAGAGCCCGCAAAATGAAGACGGCATTTCAGTAGAACGTAGAATGGTTAGGTGTATACGGTTTGCAGATAATATAGTGCTTGTTGTAGAATCTGAAGATAAAATCAATAAGATGGTAGAATACTTGAGGAAGAGCTGTAAAGAATATGGGATGAAAATAAATATTGAAAAGACAAAAGCCATGGTGATTGCAACGAAGAGTCGATATCAAATATAGAAGGGGAGAAATTAGAACACGTGACAAGTTTACGATACCTGGTTAGTATTATTAGTAATGAGATGAAGTGTGATCGTGAAATAAAAGCAAGGATAGGAATGGCAAAAGAAGCTTTTGGGAGGAAGAAAATACTGTTTTGTGGGACCTTGAACAGAGTTGAGAAGAAGACTCAGAAAGTACTTCGTGTGGAGTTTTGTGCTGTACGTGTCAGAAACATGGACATGGACAAAAATGATGAGAAACGAGTGGAAATTTTTGAAATGTGAGTGTGAAGAAGAATGGAGAGAATTAGCTGAGTCTAGCTGAAAACGAATGAGAGGGTGTTCAAAATGGTGGAGCAGAAAAGAACAATTTTAGATAGTATTAGGAAGAGTAAAAGAAACTGGTTGGAACATTGCCTAAGAAGGAACAGTATCATGAGAGACGTTTTAGAGGGTGTGGTCGCAGGAAAGAGAGTTAGGGGGCGAAGGAGACTGCAATTAAGGGACGATATCAAAACAAAAATTGTATGTGAAGACGAAGAGGTTAGCGGAAGACCATGGAGCACGGAAGCTTTTCTGTTGCAGCAAGTGACATGCCAATAATAATGATGACCTACAGCGTCCAAAACTCGGCATTTTTCAGGTACGAATGTTACCGGATTCCTGAATGTCAGACTTGTATTCTATTATAGTGTACGCTGCAATTCGACGCAGTTCTTTACTTGTGATGAGCATTTTCCTTGTTACATATACTGCTTCCAAAAAATTGCAACCTCTTAGGATATATTTCAATTTAGTAAAGATGAAGTGTACAGTCAACATAGCTAGCGTATAATATAAATAGAGTACAATATGGCTAAATTGTAGTATATATCTAGTATCCGTGTTAGCGCAATGTGTTACTCATCAGGAATCGGGTTCGTACCCGTAGCATGGGATAGCGACTAGTTTATTTCAACCTTCTATATTTTTTAGGCGATTTCAAAAATTCATTTGACTCCTATAAATGTCACATACTGTACATGTTTGATGGGTAAACTCTGGTGATCATGCCGCCTAAAGAGGAAATCAAACACCTTGCAGAGCGCGTTAAGTAACAAGGCCAAAACAGGGGGTTTCCAGGGTTGCAGCACAGTTCCGTTCCTACGACAGTGACGTAACCCGAACTTTAATGTAAGTGAAAACACCCTCTAGGCAAGTCACTTACCTATCCTAACACATATAAAATCATAATCTGGTCATGCCTTTCTTTTAGGAAGCGTGATAAAGGCCAAATGTTGTCAATATAATACACACTGAACATTTACGCTTTTAAGTCCAAACACCCATAGTTAAGCGTATTGGGAACACAAATTTCCTCTCTCGTACACCGTGTTACTACGTATTCTTCCGCCGCTCGCAACGAAATTAGTTTTCCCACGTAGTCTGCAAGTACGACGCTAACGAGGAATGTCGTAACACTCCTGTCTCAATTGTTTAAGCTTTTACGGAAATGAGCGCCGTAAACTCGAAACGTCGTATGTCGAGACCATCGTAAACCATGCAACCGGTATGTGGTTGGGCAGTACAAAAAAAAAAAAAAAAAAAAAAAAAAAAAAACAGTGACGGCAACAGAGCGGCTTGAACAATCTTTCGAACGTACCAGGCACTGGTGAATATTTCTTTCCAACGTACAAAAGGAGAACGACACCCCAGACCAGATTCCAGGAGTAAGCAGAAGTGGAACTAGAGATGTGCTTACTTGAGGTCCTGCTCCGAGTTACTTGTTATCAACAGTTCGTAATGACACTCCCGTGCCCACATCTGCTCGAATCTTCATATGAAGTTCCTGTGGTCTTGCCTGAGTCTGCTTTGTATGAACATAAAGACAAATCTGCGCTACGGTTCTGGAAGTAAGAATGTTCGTTTGTTTGAGCAGTAATCATCTGATAGGATCATCAAACCATCGGACTACATACGTCTTCTTCTCTTAGCTGTCTTACTGCACTGAACTTCGTGATTACAGGTGGTACAAGTTCAGATACAGATGATGCACTAGCGCGTTGGTGGCAAAAATTTAAAAATAGTATATATGGAGAATCTCCATCCCTACAGATTCATATAGACAGATGGAGAATCCATATATGTATTCCATCTGTGGGGACCCCCGTTGTGCGCCTACCGTTCTGCTTACATCTGCAGATCATTGCTTTTGTCGGGTATGACTTTCTACAGAGATCTCCACAGGCGAGTTTTAGAGCTCAGGTTGCGCCCATTACTTTTTTGGCGTGGAGCCATAATTTTCATTAATCGAACTTCAATTATGCGGTGTGATAATCCCACACAGCACACCGACGTCCAATGTACATCCATTTAACGTCCGGGCATGGATTTACGGGATGTCCAGTGGACGTGTGGTCTTGGTCCATACAACGTCTAGTGGATGTACACGGGAGAGTACAGGTGGCACAGTTGCCGTGCTTCTACTGGACGTCCAGAACGTACATATTATGTCCATTTCTGGTACCAAAACGAATTAATTATGGACGTATAGACGCCCAATGGACGTTTAGAGGACGTGTTCTTTTGGTCCATACGACGTCCACTCGATATACACAAGATGTTACTTTGGGACAGTTGCCATGCATCTCCTGGACGTCCATTCGGAGCTAAAATGGATTTACGGGATGTCCAGTGGACGTGTGGTTTTGGTCCATACAACGTCTAGTGGATGTACACGGGAGAGTACAGGTGGCACAGTTGCCGTGCTTCTACTGGACGTCCAGAACGTACATATTATGTCCATTTCTGGTACCAAAACGAACTAATTATGGACGTATAGACGCCCAGTGGACGTTCAGAGGACGTGTTCTTTTGGTCCATACGACGTCCACTCGATATACACAAGATGTTACTTTGGGACAGTTGCCATGCATCTCCTGGACGTCCATTGGGAGCTAAAATGGACCTATTATGGACTTCAAACTGATGTAGAGGATGTCCATATGTGGATATCATGGGAACCTGAACGCACAAATTGTGACTATTTTTGGTTCCTACACGGACCAATTGTGGCCTTTCACTGAATGTTCTAAAGGACTGCCACAGAAGGATTATTCACTTAAATCCCGATACAGAAGCCATACTATCTGGAATCAATCTATTTTTAACATAGGTTAAATTTTACCATATCAAAGTGACATTTAAATAAGCCATCTTCCATCAATTTTTACTATCAGTCAACAAATACACACAACATTTATACTATAAAGTTTTATGAGCAAACTCAAAAACAATGAGAAATATTTTTAATACGTTTAATATTTCTTACCTTTCCAGTCAAAATTCTTGTTCTGTGTTCCACGAAAATAATTTGTTTTCGATTTGTATCTACTGAAAGGTCAAACTATTTGAAGATTCGGTATCAATAGCAAATCTAGTTCCAATTTTACATGAATTAATCCTTCCTTACAATAATGCATCCTTATCTCCCGAAAATGAGAACTCAAAATATAATTAACAAAGTAAAGTATTCTGCCCATACGCTTCAGTTAATACAATTTGTTGATTAAAAAAGCTTCAAACCTGCATCCTCTTCCACTCTTTGTAGATGCATAGAAAGATATCACAAACCGAAACCTCCCTCGATTCACTCTAAAGTTTCAAATTAATTTGGAAATATCAGTTCTCCCTTTTCCTTAGTATTGAGAACAGACAAGACAGCTACGCTTCACTTCTCATATTGAAACAAATGATGACCAAAACTTTTTAACACTATCCCCACCTTTTTTTTCATATTATCATACTCATAGGAGAAACATTAACTTCAATCAAAACATGCCATCCATTAATGGCCAAGAACGTTACAAATTATTGAACTTATATACATTAAAGAATAAGAAAGGCGTAACATAGAAAGAAACGAATAACATAACAATATACTTTATTGGATTACCTCTAATTACATATACTGCTCTACAATATTTGTCTTTTTAATATATTGAATAAGATTGTAATACGATCTTCTTTCGCATCTCAATGATATTAAAAGTTTCGTATACATGTTTTATTCTTGATTATGAAATGTATTATAAGCGCATAATATTGTTAAGCAAGGGAATTTTAACCTTCTCACTGATATATCATGAGATTCTTTCTTCGTGCGCTCCATTTTTCTATTTTCTGAAATTAAGAAAATGGGAAAATTAATTCTAGGTATAATCAACATCACAACGATCAAAATTAAAATCAGATTATGAGGTTGATGTTAAGTAAGGTTCTTTATGTTTAACTTTAAAGAGTAAAAATTACATGACGGATTCAACTTGGGACCTTTGAACTACAAATTACAAAAATGAGCTCCTCCGTGGCTAAGCGGTTAGCATACGCGCCTTTGGCGTGGGAAACCCGGGTTCGATTACCGGCGGGAACCCACGTGGTTCGGATTCCAAGTTAATTAGGTCCACGTCTCATATAGCCTCGCTGCTGAAACGGACGTTAAACTAATAAATAAATTAATCAGTACAAATTACAAAATGTATTATTAGCGGCAGTTTTAAGTTTCTGAAAATCTACTTTTTTTCTTGCAGCCTTGGGCCACAAAATGTATTTCCTTTTCATACTTTATTCTGTTCAAGCACAATACAATGAATCTCAAATTTCAAGTTTAACTCCCAAAAGTCGTTCCATCTAAGAAACAGGCTTTCTTATTCCATTGTAAGATCGAAGAATGTTAAAGGTTTTCCGATTTTCTAAAATATCGGAAAAAAATATATACTGTAAGTACGAATATATCCCCACCTTTCCGAAATAATATATATACAGGTGGCGGCAGTGCGAAGCTCAACAGTGGCGTTCTGTTTCCAAAGCTTAACCCTTTTAGGCTTTATAGTAACTTATGTTACCACGGCGTAGTATCGTATTTGATCGCTTATTTAGGTTCTATAACAAATATTTAAGCCGGTTTTTTTTATTGGTCAAGTCTAGGATGGACCAAAGAACACCCCAGATGCGTTTTGAAACCGGATGGTGAACTTGGCAACGCCAAGTGGGGGCGGAGGGGCGTGAAATTTTTCATAAAACAAATTTCAGAAATTTTTCACGCCTTTAATTTTCAAGATATCAGATTGAAACTTTGCATACTGATTGCGTGCACCATTAGGTACCGGTATTTCTCAATCTTTTTGAGATCCCTATGTGAAACCAGGGTTGGGTACGAGGGGCTCAAGTGTTTTTCGGAGGGGTCTGAAGCGGTGAGTTTTTCTGAAAAATTTCCGATTGTCTCGATTGTTCCGGTTGATGTGTACGATACGGACATGTAGTGGTACTGTTAGAAAGAGCTCGTTATACTGAAGAAAATGACGTTTGAACCATGACTGTACCCAGGCCCGGGCCAGAAGGGCGCAAAAATTTCGATTTCTTTTTTCCAAAAAATCTCCGTTTTTTTTTTTTTTTGTTTTTTTTTTTTTTCGTTTCTAGTGTATAATATGGACAAGCGAATGATTTCTCTGTAACTGTCCACTTTTTCTCTGTAACTGTCCCGCAAGCTTTTTCTACGGATTGTGTGGAAAGAAGAATGTGTTATACTTGAGTCTGTGTGTATTATTTTGACATTCTAACATCTGCTAATCTATGAGATCTAACTAGTTATAACCAGAAAATGTAAAAACAGCAACTAAAGAATTTTGCAGCAATTAACGTAATCATGCCTGTTTGCCTCTAACCAGGGAGGTAACTTGTGGGGGCAGGGAGGGCAACTGCCCCTCCAGGGAAGCTTCCCGCCGTTCGAGGGGGCCTACTTTAAGACAATTTTTTATTCCATATACTGTAATACATGTAATTATAAATAAAGCATCAAACAGGTTCACTACATTACAAACACAAAACAGCACACAACAGGTAGATAAAACAAAAATGTGTCATGGACCCACTTCAGTAAAAAATGTCTATATTATTAAGTGCCCCAGAAATCTTTATTCTTATGGCTTTGACATTTGTAAATATTGTCCCTTTAGTTAATTTGTCATGTACGGAATGGGCCCTGCAGAGAGCTGGAGGGCCCACAAAGAGTAAGAGAAAGATGGAAAGACGAGATCTATTTTCGAATTTTGTGGGGAATCCAAAACAATCTTTTGGAGGGGGCTCAAATATTAATGTTTTCCCCCCAAAAAAAAATCTAAGTTACTGCGCTGCCTCTAACTTTAATTTAGAGCAAGACATGATATATTATGTGTAATTGAAAGGAAAAATGTTATAAGGTAGATATTTGTAATCGACTTCAAAAATGTTATCTATCTAACATTGAGCCCATTTACTACAAAAATATATTTATCGCACATTAAATGTGCAACATAAAAATTGTACCATTTTTTTTTTTAAAAAAAGGAGATAAACATATTTGAGTCATTGCACGTCAAATTATTACACTACAGCCCATTTTCAACCCGACCCTTTTCTTTCAAGTAAATTTTATTTCCGTGTTATCCTGGATAAAAAATTCATTAACTGTCTTAGAAGAAATTATGAAATCAATTACAATTTTATCTACGTCCATTATAGCCTACAATTTAGCCTTTAAATATTAAGACTAAAACCAAATTGATGATGCAATATTTTTGACATTTTTTTATATTTCAGACTCGTGTCTCTGGTAACATGCTACACGTATGAACCTAACACTGCATTTCTACTAGGACAGTACTGCAAATGCCATTTAATTCTGGAGATGATGTACTATGGACTTACAAAACTTACAACCATTTGTTGACTTAAACCGAAACAATTAGCCATAGACCCCAAAAACATATGGTCCTCTCAATACAGACCGATTATACTATCCTCAAACCAGCTATAAGTCTGTGACCAAGCAGAGATACGAAGGAGGACCACCGTTAGAAAGTTCCCCCTTAGTAACTGCGTCTTAGTTATTTCGTCTCCGCTAGACGACCTTCAGAATTGGAATTTACAAACAAATTCTATATAACAAACAAACTTCGTTACCACCAAAAGTTGGTTAAAAAGCAAAGATAATAAAAAGGAAAATTAAAAAAAAAAATCCAGTTTAAGAAAATTTAAATAATAGAAATTACTCTAATCAAAAGGTGAACTAAATAAATAGGAATAAATTACATGACCGGAGGAAAGCTTAAAATTAAATCGGATAGTTATTAGTACAAGTCCATCGGTGATGGAAAATAACATTAAACTTTCTTACTGTGAGCTCACACACATGTCCCTCCACATCACACCGCTCTGCCCCGAAGAAACCATGACAAACGCCATGAAGTATACAAGGAGATAAAAATTTCCTCTCACACGAAAACAAAGTAGGAAGAAAGTACTTAATTCAAATGAAAATAAAGTACAACAAAAAAAACTGGAAAATACCGAAATAATGAATAAAAACCATAGGATGTGTTAACCTGTATTACTTTTTCCTTACTAAATCTTCCTCGTTATTGAAAATATTGTAAATATATAATATAATAACGTTACTAAATAATATATGGACGTATTTATGAAGTTTCGCAAGATATCAATACGCATAGATATCATTACGCTATTCGTCTTCACTTACACGCCGAATTGCGACTAATTTCCACTCAACCTCATCTGGTTGATATACTTTTTACGCCGAATCTTTAAAACTGAAAATTTCTATAGTTACATTGTACGTGTTAATCCAACCCCGATATTCGAAAAAAAGACGCTTCTACATCTCCTACTCCCAGCTTCTAGAAATCTGACAAGCAAGGGGCGCGATATCGAGACTCGAATTGTGCAATAAGAGTTACATATACTGAAAGAGTATCAGTTAGTTAGTAAGTTACCAAATTATTAGCTGCAGTCCACCAGTAGGGAAAAAGTTATGGGAGTGTAAAGTTCAGAGCCTAGCGTACGAAAACCACACAAAACTTAGCATTTGGCTTGTTTCTCTTTGTATTGACAAAAGATAATGAACTCTAACGTATTCCCATCACAGAACATGATGTTTGACATAAGAAAATCTGTATGAGAAGAATTGTCAGTGTTGCCATCCATAGAAATTACAGTGTTGCCAGAATAAGAGTACCTCGAAAAGCTTGCAAGCAAATAGTATGTGATCGGGACTTGCGTTGCAAAATACGGGTTACAAACTATACTCTGAAAGAGCATCAATCATGAAGTGACCACGTTATTAGCTGCAGTCCGTCAGTAGGACAAAATTATGGGGCAAAGTGAACATGAGAGACTATGGCAAACAGAAGGAATAACCTGTTTGTGTGTGCAATAGCAAATGGTATTTGTTTGGGAAGGAAAGATAGCTATGTAAATGACAGTGTTAAGCCACACAATTGACATAAAGAGCAGAAAGTATCGAGTGATCCAAACAAAAACAGTTAGTACAATATGCACATCGGACGATAGCCAGCGACGCGCAGTGATAACATATTTCTATGGTAAGGGAGTCAAAACAGTACTGAATTGGTGTCTGGAATGCTTCTGGTGCGATGTCCAGGTATCCCGCTTTATAGAAAGCAAAGCGAATCATGTTGCGGAACAGGGAAGCGCAGAATTGGTACAGCGTGAACGCCTGGAGACGCAGGAAGTTGTTACGGTGCCAGATGTTCGTTTCCTGTGACAAGACAATTGTGTCAGTGACGAACTTGACAAAGTTCTTGTAAGAACGGAAAAATTACACGTCCAAGGGCTGCACCAGTCCTGTACTACCATGAGCAAAATAAATGACGCGTCTCTTTATTTTGAAGTTTTTTGAAAATATCTCCGTTTTCTTTATATGTTCGAAATTTCGGAAGGTTTCCCCAGCAGGACAGGTTAATAACAAACCCGTTTTTAATATTTGTGTTAGATATTAGCTTAAAATAAAGAAATTAGAAGCAAAAAAACATTAAATCGACAGAAATCTCGAGAATTACCAACTCTGCTAAAGTGGGAAATTTTCAAGAACACGAGGGAATTCTGCATTTCAACACGAAGCAGCGACATCTATGTCATTGAGAGAAATGTGGATTAAATCTACAAACTAAACTTTTAACGAATATTTCTAGTATGTCTTATTATATGCGTTATCTGCAAACTCCAAATATATGAATATATGCTAAGTATTAACATAAAGATAGAGCAAATAGTGGAAATTATCTATGGAAAAGGACGAATTGGTAGGACGATCGTAATGAAATATTGTCTTTACCGGAACAGGCTCAGTTCACGTAAAAAAACAAATAGCTCAGTTAGTTAAAGCAACGAGTCTGTATGCTGAAGGTAGCGGGTTCGATCCCGTGGAATTGCCGTTATCATTTTTATCACTACACTACGGTTATTTTTTTTTATTTTTTTATTTGGGAAAGAATCAAATTGTAACGTATGTGTAAAACTCATGACGATACCAAAAAAAGAAAAAAATACTGTTGTCGCACTTGCATTAGCGTCCCTAATTTTGTTTGCAAACAGTTTCGTAATTATTTCCCCTGTGCTCACTGCTCACCATATGCTCGCTGGCGCATAACGAATGTTTCCCAGTAAATGTTAATTCTAATTTGGAGAATTTTATAAAGTTTCACAATATTTCCCACTAGATAGTCTTCTATCTACGTGTTTGGATATTTTGATAACAGACTTCCCTATTAAATGTTTAATTTTCCCTAGATGTTTAATTACGGAAAAGTTTTACAATGTATTTGTATTGAATTGAAATTGTTTTGAATTTACTACATAAGGTAAGTAGACCGAAGGAGGAGAACTCAAGTAATTGATATTCTACGTAAAAGCAACCTATTGTAGAATGATGATGCTTCTTACCTTCAGCACATAATCTTTACGTTAGAGAGTCAGAGAGAGAAAAATCCTGGTTTTTCCTCCTCTATGACCACCCATCTTAAACCTCTACATATCATTGTTCGTCTCACAAAATTTCGGTGCTCCAAAAACATTCAAATAATAATAATAATAATAATAATAATAATAATAATAATAATAATAATAATAATAATAATAATAATAATAATAATAATCCTGAATATGCCATCCTTACATAATGTAGGATATCTTAGTTTCCTAGTTTAAATCTTAAATATCTTAGTTTAAAATGCTTTCTTTAGTACTTATTTGAGCAACCATGTAGAAGGGGGTACGACTTTTTATTTTGCCCCTCTCATTTCAGTAGCCTTCCAACAGAAAGTAACTTTTGATAAGCAGGACAGACAAAATGAATAAGAAATATATTTACAGCATCCTCTCCCCTTTCATGATTGGAATATCACGTAATATTTTTTATTCTACGAAAGATGGCCCTGTACGGTTAGGGGTAGGTAACTAAAAAAAATACCTAATATATAGCGCCCCTTGATTGTAATATTACCGTTTCTTTATTTGTACGAGGGAGCCCCTACACAATCAAGGGTGACAAAAAGAATAGGAAGAGTGTCTATTGATTCCAGTGGTGGATCCAGCACGAACTCCTGGGGGAGGGGAGGGGAAGTGAAACATTCTTTTGATGATGTGAAGCTGTCACAAATTACCAGTTAACTAAACTAAACAATGGTGGGGGAAACTGGAACCCAGTCAGTTTAAATTGATGTAAAAGTTTAATTTTTGGATTCATATTAAAGTTTTGGTTTCAAATGAGAATTTCAGTCCAAGTGGTCAATGATCAAATCTCGTGGGGCTCTTCAGTGTAGGCTAATACGGCCCCCTTATGAGAAAAGGCAAAATTATTAACATGTTTATAACTTTCGAATTTTTCGTCTATTTTAAAGAAATATTTTGCTTCGTATTAAAGTGTTGGTTCCAAATGACAAACTCAGTCCGAGTGGACAATGATCAAATCTCCGGGGGGGTCTTCAGTATAGGGGGCTACGGCTCCCTTATGGGAAAAGGCAAAAATATGAAAATGCTTATAACTTCCGAATTTTCCGTCTATTTTAAAGAAATTATTGGCTTCATATTAAAGTCTTGGCTTCAAATGACAATTTCAGTCCGTGTGGACAATGATCAAATCTCGGAGGGCTCTTCGGTGTAGGGGTTTCGGCTTCTTTATGGGACAAGATTCACGTAGTTGATATTGCAAAATTGTTTTGTATATATAAGTGGAAACTTGCACCATTTGGTTAATTTTACCTCTTATGTTTTGCAGATTCATATTCCAAGCAATAGTTACTTCGCAGAGCTAAAAGAAGGCACTTACTAGTTTCATTAAAATGAAATGTCTTTTATGATAGGAGCAGACGAACGAACAGGCACCCAAACGTTGGTTGAGTCGTACGGTTGAAACTCGTTAAGCTCGCTTCAATTATTATTATTATTATTATTATTATTATTATTATTATTATTATTATTATTATAAAGCATTGCAGGGACCTTTGGTGCAGGGGGTCCGTGGCTCGATTCCACTTCGTGCCAAGTGAAATTTGAGGTGGACAAATACCGTGTGCATGGGTATGTGTTTTCTTGAGATTTTCCATTTTCCTCCCACTTTCTTCATTTCACCATTTCATTCATCATCATTCTCCCTTAGCGTAGGTGCATAATCGTCCAACGTTAAACTAGATATTGCAATTTCAATAATAATAATAATAAAAATTAATTCAACTGAAAGGACTGTAATATATGTGGACAGCAATTATCATAAATATGCAACCATTATAAAAACAATGTTTTGAGTAGAAAGATAATCCTTCCCAAGTGTTAACGAATGCGCACGAGATAAGACATGTCTCGAGAAAGAGACAAGACGCGCTTTGTGACATCCAAGATAATACGAGGCATATAAAAGTGCATATAAAAGTGTGCCGAACGGACGGACCGGAAGGACGGGTGTCGAAAAGTCACATTTTCGGTATGTAGATGCCATGAAACATGTAAATCCGCTGAAATCTGAATTTGATATTATTTTCACAATCACTATATTTTCTTCTCTCTTTTGTCGCTCGAAAAAGAAAAGCCTGACACGAGATAGCTTGTAAAATGTCTCGTCTTGTCTGGAATGTCTCGAAAACAAAAGTCTAAGTTTTAAAATTATTTTTCAAGATCTATTCTCTCAGAAGTAGTTCTCTGCCTTAAAATTAATAACGACATTTGTGATTTAAAAAAAGATAAACAATGCCTAAAGTTAATAGTTAACTTTTCGAAAAGAAGCTTCATTAAGGGTGAACCTGAAAGATGTCCACAAACTTCGGGAGGTGATTCGTGACATGAAAAGGAGACAAATGATCCTCTTGCAGTTTTCGAATTCAGCTTCGTTGTCGAGATACAGGGTTGCCAACTGGTCGTGTTTGAGAAACTCACTGGGAATAAATTCAAGTCCAAGAATAAACTATTACTCATATATTTTTCAGGTCAATTGACTTATACCATGTTGTAAGGTCAAATATTTATTTATGAAGTGTGTACAAAATTCGCCAGGGTCTTTTCTGAGAAAATCGTCGAGAAAAAGTCACCTCCAAGAATAAACTACCCCTCGTAAATTTTTCTAAGAGAAATATCTGATACTGCAATATAGGGTTGTTAATTAAATATTGATTAATGAAAAATAAACAAAATTGTTAAAACCATTTTTGAGAAAATAGCGTTTTTCGATTTTCGGCTGTTTGTAAACCACACTTATTTTAGGTGGTAGGAAAAAATGGAAAAGCTCCTGTAAGAATACTAAGTAAACCCTAAATTTAAAATTTGGTGTAGATAAGTTGAACGGTATGGCCTCTAGGCGAGTGCATATAAAAGTGTGCCGAACGGACGGACCGGAAGGACGGGTGTCGAAAAGTCACATTTTCGGTATGTAGACGCCATGAAACATGTAAATCCGTTGAAATCTGAATTTGATATTATTTTCACAATCACTATATTTTCTTCTCTCTTTTGTCGCTCGAAAAAGAAAAGCCTGAGTTTACCACAAAAAGCTAGGGAGTTTCTCAAAAAATATCCAATTACAGGGCCACCGCACTAAACTTTTTCAATTCAATTTCTTAACTGTGTTAGGCCGCAGTTGTTACTGAAGTGTGTATTTGGATAATACGAATAAAATTATCGTATTATTCAAATACATCGAATGTCAGATTATCGAATAAAAAACTTCGATTGAATAAAATCCATACTACAAAACTAACTCACACTTTGAGCACATTTTCATTAGACATATAATAGACCAATTAATGCAATCATTGTTTATGAAATATGAAAAAATCAAATGAGTCACTTTGGGAAAGTCGTTCAAAAAGAACACGTCAGGAGTAACCTACCTCTTGTGAATTGTTTCGAACAATGAGTTAAGATATACTTTTGGTTATTAATGAAATATTTATTTGCGAAATTTGAACAAAGTCGCCTGTCGTTCGAGAAAATTGTCGGGGAAAAAACCTTGACCCCAAAAATAAACTATCCGTTGTAATTGTTTTTCATAGAAATGACTTATACTAAAATATAGGGTTATTAATGAAATACTTATTTATGAATTATCAATAAAATTGTCCGAGTAATTTTTGAGAAAATCGTGAGGGAAAAATAACTCCCCGATTAAACTATCTCTTGAGGATTCTTTCAGGGTAAGCGAGTTATTCCATATTACTAGGTTTTTAATGAAATATTTATTTCTGAGTACGAACAAAATTGATTGACTCATTTTTGAGAAAACCGTGGAGGAAAAACACCCCCAAGAGTAAACTACCCCTCACATATTTTTTCAGGACAAACGAGTTTTGCCATATTGTTCGGTTATTAACGAAATATTTATTTTTGAAATATGAATAAACTCTTTTGAGTCGTTTTTGAGAAAATCGCCCAGACAACACTCCACCAAGAATAAACTACCCCTCGCATTTTTTTTAGGACAAACGAGTTATGCCATATTGATAAGTTATTAATGAAATCTTTATTTATGAAATATAAACGAAAACATTTGAGTCCATTTTGAGAAAATCACTGACAAAAAACTCACCCCCTTAGTATAAACTACCCCTTGTAGATTTTTCTCAGATAAATGCCTTATACCACAAAATAGGGTTGCTAATTAAATATTGATTTATAAAAAAAGAAAGAAAACAAGATCGTTAGAGCCAGTTATAAGAAAATATCTTTTTTTTATTTTCATCGTACAGGAAACTACCCTTGTTTTGGGAGTAGGAGGGAAATAAAAAAAACTATAGGAAATACTATGAAAATCTTAAACTAAAATTTGGTGCAGATAAGTTGAACATACCGTAAATTTTTCAACTAATTTACGGTATGTTCAAGTATGGCTTCTAGGCGAGGTATGGCTTCAGGTATGGCTTCTAGGCGAGTGCACAGAAAAGTGTAGCGAACGGACGGACGAACTGATGGACATGTATCGAAAAATAACTTTTTCGGTGTTAGGGGCTATAATACGTGTAAATTCGTTGAAATCTCAAATTTGATTTTTTTTTCGAACACCATACTTTCTTCTCTCATTTGTCACTTCAAAGTAAAAGGAACTCAGAACTACAGATAAAAGACACCTACTTTTACACATAGACATTTATTGATTTAAAACTGTTTTAGTTTGTGTCATTTCACTTCCAATTGAAAGGTTTTACAATGATTAACGGCATACCAATGACGAGACGGAAGTTTTCAGGAAGTAAATGCATTCAGAAGTCTAGACTGCATTACAGCCTATTTTTATTTCTGCAATTGTTAACAGCTGTAATTTCGTCCAAACGCTACATGAAATAATTTTTGGTTGACGTCATTGTATTACTATTTTAGTATTGTTCTCTTCACACTTGGTTGAAGTTTTGTCTTAACGGTTATACATTTTTTTCTTTCTTATTTCATCGTTACACATAAGAAAAAAATGTTATGGTGAGTGGATAGATTCGAACCTACGAACATTGAGTTTATATTCTTCCAACACTTTACCAATGGACCAAGCTTTGTCTTCACGTTAACGCCCGGTTACAGGGTTTACTACGATTTAAATAAAATGGCTGGCTGTTAGAATTCCCTGCTCACATATTTCGATAAATAATTTTCATTGCTTCGTAGATACGTAGAGCAATGTTTAGATACACATTTTAGGAGAGTGAATTTTGGTGTATATAATAATTTCATGCCAGGTAAAAGCTAGATAAGTTTTGATAAAATGTTTCATATGTAGTTCTCAATAATAAGCTTGCTGTTCGGAGTGAAGTTCCAAGGTTCAGCATTGCCTAGCAGTTTTTGCTATTAATATCCCTTCTAACAATATTGGCAGTGGACAAAAGTTAGCCCGTGTTGAAGCTTTTTGCTCCTAATTTAGTTATTTTACTTATTTAAGGAATGTATTGAAAATTGTCAGCAGGCACGTATGCAATAATTTATTTCGGGAGAAGTCCGACTTCAATATTAGGATAAATTATAATAAAATTTAAAAGATAATCCTTAAATTTAGGCTAAATTTACAGAGAAGTTGGGATTTCAGAGGGGAGTCCGGACCACCTGGACCCACCCCTAAATGCGTCCTTGTTTGTCAGTAACGTTTCCTCATTTTGAAACCCTCAAAAACTTCGGATATATAAAGGAAAACGAGTTTTTTTCGATAAAATATCACTTCAGAAGACGCGACAGTTTTATTGCACATGGTGGTATCCCAAGTTCACAAGGGCAAGAATTCATTAATTTTGATTCTCCGTCATTGTGCTCTATCGAAAGGTTAGGTTTGTAACATATTACTCCTACGAACAAGCATGACTGGCAGATAGGAATACTGAACACAACTCCAGAGAAATGCATGCTGAATTTACGTTTATAGCTACGCTTGGTGATTTGCCCTCAAGGTCAATCGAGTGGTAATTCAGTTCCGTCCCTGTTCTTAAGCCATGTTCGTATTACTTCGAACAGTTTTGATAATGAAAAGCATGCCTCTTAATATAACAGACTTCTTTCGCGTAAGAAATCGAAACTCAGTTTGTCAGAGCAACTAGTCTGTAAGAATTAGGTTGTTAGTTAGTTAGGAGCCCAGTACGAGTAAGGGTTTTTATTACTATTGTTTTTATCTTTTTTATGTGAGGAAAAATCAAATTGTGACATCGCGATATCAAATGTATTTGATTAGGTAGCTTTGTCTTAGCTAAATTTTAAACATCAGTAACCGTCGAAATTATTTCACCAACTGATCACTTACTGAACATTTCAAACACGTCAAACCAGTGGCATAACATGAAGGTTAACCTCTCCTCCGCAGTCCTTAGTTATGCGTCCGTACTTTCAAGGGCGGACTAAGGGCCGGGCGACTGCCCGGGGCGCCAGAGAAAGAGGGGCACCAAAACGAGCCTCAAAAAGTAAATTTGATAATTTGCTTTCTACTGACGTTTTTGGTTTATATTCTTGTAAAGTAGTGGCAATTATATGATCTTTTTCCATTTCACTATGGAAGAAGAGAGTTTCATAGTACTAAGGGGGCTGTATCGAAAAATTGAGAGATGGCATGTAGAATAAAGAGTGCCGGGAATTAAGTATTGTTTGTTTGTTTGCTTGAGTTTGGCGTTCCACAGTTATGCCTTAATGGGCAAGGGAGATGTGGATACTAATTATAGTGGAATCCGAACCACTTTTATCGTTCAACAGTAATCCACCGGGAATTGGACCCGGTACCACAGAAGGCAGGCGTGCTAGCCACTAGACCAGGGGGGTGGAGTTGGTATTGTTTATAGCGGGCCATATTCTTTGTGAACTTTTCCTAGGTAATGGATTTCTTTTTGAAAATGGGTTTAAAACAGGGGCGTGATTTAGGGAGGGCAGGGAGGGGCATTTGCCCCCCGTGAGTTTGAGATGTATATAGATTTTATCATTAGAATAGTAGTAAATCAGTGAAAAACGCGAAATTTTACTTGTATCAAGAGGTCTTGCCCCCCCCCGAAAGCAAAATCTGAAATGACGCTCCTGGTTTAAACTATTAAAAACACTATGATAAAATGTAAAATATAGGTTACTACTAGGGGAAGGGCGCCAAAAAGTCACTTTGCCCGTGTGAAAATTTGGCCTGCTCCGCCCCTGCGTACTTTCTGTATATTTTTTGGCCTTGCAGCTTGTGCGGTCCCCACGCCACATTGTTGCGGGGGCGCTATTTACGCCTTAACGTAATTCAATAACTGTTTAAGAAATTCTACCATCAGCGTGAAAACGGGAATATATTTTTCTAATAGTCCCATAGAACTTTCACTCAGAATGCCAGATGCAATTTTTCAGAGTGGGCTCTGGCTAAGTAGAAGGAAGATCTGTTTCCTAAGTAAGTTCCTTTCAGAAAGTTTGCTATTTCTTTAACAGTGATGTAAATAAATATACTTATCGTTCTTAGCTCGACACCAAACCATCCTGGACAAATCCCTCTAGAACAATGATCGGCAAAAGTTATTCTGCATAATTTTATAAGCGACTCAAGGGTGAAACACTTGTTAACGAAAGCAATGTTGTGTATATACTGCCTTGTTTCTGACAAAATATAAAGTATTTTGTAATCTTTAGACACTTTTCCTATTCTTTTTGTCACCCTTGGTTGTGTAAGGAAGCCTCGAACAAATAAAGAAGAGGTAATATTACAGATAAGGGGCGCTATAAATATATTAGGTATTTCTTTTGTTGCCTAACCATAACGGCCTAGGGTCGTCTTCAGTAGAATAAAAAATGCTACGTGATATTACATTCACGAAGGAGGAAAGGATGCTCTAAATATATTTCTTATTCATTTTGTCTGCCCTGCTTCTCAGAAATTATATACCTTCTGTTGGAGGGTGCTGAAAAGAGAGGAGGGGAAATAAAACGTCGTGCCCCCTCATACATTTTAAATTTTGTGACGTGGTTGCTCAAATTATTACTAAAGAAAGCACTTTAAACTAAGATGTGTAAAGTTACAACATTATGTAAGGGTGGCATATTCATTAATAATAATAATAATAATAATAATAATAATAATAATAATAATAATAATAATAATAATAATAATAATAAATATGAATGTCTTTGGAGAGCCGAAATTATGTGAGACGAACAATGATATGTAGAGGTTTAAGATGGGTGGTCATAGAGGAAGAAAAATCAGGATTTTTCTCTCTCTGACTCTCTAACGTTAAGATTATGTGCTGAAGGTAAGAAGCATCATCATTCTACAATAGGTTGCTTTTTCGTAGAGTATCTATTACTTGAGCTCCCCTCCTTCGGGCAACTTTGCTTATGTAGTAAATTCAAAACAATTTCAATTTAAGACAAATATTTATAGAGAAAATTAAACATTTAATAGGGAAATCTGTTATCAAAATATCCAAACACGTAGATAGAAGACTATGTAGTTGAAACATTGTGAAACTATAAAATTCTCCAAATTAGAATTAACATTTACTAGAAAACATTCGTTATGCATCAGTGAGCACAGGGGAAATAATTACGAATCTGTTTGCAAACAAAAATTAGACACACTAATGCAAATGCGACGATATTTTCTCTCTTTTTTTTTTTTTGGTATCGTCATGAGTTTTACACATATGTTACAATTTGATTCTTTCCCAAATAAAAAATAAATAAAATAACCTTAGTGATAAAAATGACAACAGTATTTCCACGGGATTCGAACCGTCTACCTTCGGTATACAAACTCGTTGCTTTACCTAACTGAGCTATTTGCTCTCTTACGTAAGCTGAACCTGTTCTACAGTAAAGACGATTTTTCATTACAATTGGGCTAACAATTCGTCTTTTTCCATAGGTAATTTCCACTATTTGCACTATCTATACGTTAATACTTAGCATAGATTCATATATTTGGAGTTCGCTGATAATGCATATAATAAGACATACTAGAAATATTTCGTTAAAATTTTCGTTTGTAGATCTAATCCACGCTTCTCTCAATGACATAGATGTCGCTTCTTCGTGTTGAACTGCAGAATTCCCTCGTGTTCTTAAAAATTTCCCACTTTAGCAGAGTTGGTAATTCTCGAGATTTCTGTCGATTTAATGTTTTTTGCTTCTAATTTCTTTATTTTAAGCTAATATCTAACACAAATATTAAAAACGGGTTTGTTATTAACCTGTCCTGCTGGGGAAACCTTCCGAAATTTCGAACATATAAAGAAAACGGAGATATTTTCAAAAAAACTTCAAAATAAAGAGACGCGTCATTTATTTTGCTCATGGTAGTACATCCAGCCGGGATCAATTGCTTCCTGAATGTGACATTTGCAGGAACAAATTTATCGGAAAGCTCTTCGTCTTTTTTCGGAATCCACGAGTCCAGCAAGAGGATAGATGTTCTCCCTTTTATTGGGAACATGATGTCACAAAACACCGTTGTGTTCACTCTTTCATTCGCTGCAAACCAAGCTTTTCGCGGTATTCTTATTCGGGCAACACTGTAATCTCTATGGATGGCAACACTGACAATTCTTCTCATAAATATTTTCTTATGTCAAACATCATGTTTTGTGATGGGAATACGTTACAGTTCATTATCTCTTGTCAATACAAAGAGGAACAAGCCAAATGCTAAGTTTTGTGTGGTTTTCGTACGACAGGCTCTGAACTTTACAGTCCCATAACTTTTTCCCTACTGGCGGACTGCAGCTAATAATTTGGTAACTTACTAACTACCTGATACTCTTTCAGTATATGTAACTCTTATTGCACAATTCGAGTCTCGATATCGCGCCCCTTGCTTGTGAGAGCTAAAATCTTTAACCAATGACATTTCTTCTACCCACCTGTGGCAGATGTGACGAAGAAAAAAATATCACTGCTAGAATTTGCTAGTAATTATTTCAGCTTAATAAATATAAATGATACTGTAAATAATAAACTTTACTATTATGATCCAAAAAAAATTGATGCTATAGACCTTTTACGTTTATTTATTAACTGACATTTCTGTTTCTTGGCAAAGTGCTGATACTTAAATACACGATAAGAAAATCTATACGGAAAAGGGAGAGGGTACGAAAAGAGTTTTTCCCTCTCTCTCTCTAATCATTGTAACGATAAGTTACACACTGAAGTATTGAAATGCGGGAGCGTTTCAGGCAGAACAGAGAAAAAATAACTCAGGGGAAAAAATAAATAAATAAAAATAAAAAATTAAAATAAAATAAAAAAACAAGTACATAGAAATACACAATTTGGCGACTACTTTCATCTCAGTGTCTATGATCCAGCATCTTCAGTTTTTATTGTGCAGTATTTTCAGTACTTATATTACAATATCTGCAGATATGTTTAAGTAGATAAACACTGCATCTAAAAGTTTTTAGTATATCGTATTGTGAAAGCGTATCTTCACTATAAAATAATGCCTTCAGTTGACTTGAAGAATTCTCACTTTACGAAACGATGGCTCAGTGGTAGAGCGTTCACCTCTGGTGCATATGGCCCCGGGTTCAAACCCTGTTCCCGCCAAGTGAACTTTGTGGTGGTCAAACACCATGTGCGTGGGTTTCCTCGGGGTTCTCCCATTTCCTCCCACTTTCTTCATTCCACCATTTAATTCATTTCTCATCATCACCACCGTCTCATTTAGCGTAAAAGGTATAAACGTGGGACGTAAAACTCAAAAATATAATTTTCATTCATTTACGAAACGACGGAGCATAAGTGATTAGAAGGGGGAAGGGGAAGCAGGTGAAGAGAAGAAAGGTAAAAGAAGGAAAAGAGGTGGACTCAAGGAACTTGTGGTATTGTCGATTGGGGCCAGAGGGAGGGTTCATCTTTATTTTTTTTTATTTTATTTATTTATTTATTTATTTATTTTTTTTTTTTTACTTTTCTTCTCCCTATTCAAATCTAACGATACACATTACTGGGTTGTGCTGTATACAACTTCGGTAGAGACTAAGCACCGCTTGGCGAATACATGTTCACCCCATTCCTCTGAGCAGACGAGAAATGATGCGAGAAGAGCCTTTAAGCGATAACTAGAAGTGTAAAATGTCCAAGAACTCTCATTATACTCTGAAACAAACTAGGCCTAACCTAGGGAATATAGCATTCGTGCTTTTTATTGGTCTCCTAGCACAAGTTGGTACATCATCATGCATTGTAGGCTTTATGCCACACACACGTAATTTTTTTTTATTAGGCTCAGGTCAGTCTTTCAGAACCGGTATCCGCAATGTCGTTGCTGTTCAGTTTAACGTCCCGTTCATCAGTAAGGCTATATAAGACGTAAACTTACTGATTAACGTGGAATCCGAACCACCTGAGCTCTCGCCGGTAATCGAACTCGGGTCTCGCACGCCAACTGCTTAGCCACGGAGGAGCTCACATCCGCAATGTATTTATACTTATGGTATTACTGGCTGTATTGCCTCCCTTAACTTGCCAGACTTAATAAGTGCTCCCTGGCTGTATTGCCAGAATACGAAAATAAGAAAAGGAATATTATTTAGTTTCTCACCCAAAATACTAGATATTGGCCCTGGCTCACTTGATAATGATTAATGTTCGAAATACGATGTGAACGTATGGCATAAAAGCTAGTCCATAGACACTGACTAATTTGTGCTACGTGGCCAGTAAAAAGCACGAATGCCATCTAACCGAGTCAAAACAGGAGAGCAGAAACAGCGTCCGTAGGGAGCAGGCGCGTCAGCGGCGATGAGTATACGCATAAACGAGGATGGTGGAAAAACAATTTCATCTAACAGTTCATTTCATAAAATGCACGCCTTATGTGTTACACAGCTTTGGGGGAGGTGCTACATGCAATCCAAAAAAGTACCAAAATGTACTAAATTAGATTATACTCGATTAGGTTTGGTTAAATGTTCCTCTTCTTTTCTGTAGCTTCAATTTGTTTACACTAGTCACAATAAACTTTTTGCCTGTTTAGTAGACCATGCCTTTCACACAATTTCGACAACTGACACTCATTTTTGTATAACTTCATAAAACTCAATCACGATATGACACAACCTTGTCATTTACGCACTGCCTTTCCCAAAATTCATAACAAATATACCGCCAAATAGTCCCTTCCGCCCGGCAAGGTTCTAGATTACTGGCCCCCCTTCCCATTGAGCAGTAATAAAGACAGAAAACAACGTGCCCTGCGGGGCTCTGACCCGCCTTCACTCGCTAACGCTCGCTCGGCAATACTGTATAAGTTAAATGTATACTCTTTAGTACAGAAAGAAACATACCCAGCTACTAATCTGCATGGGGGACCAGTAATCTAGAACCTTCCCCTTCCGCCCCCCATATATATAGTGTAGCTTACAATATCAAAAATAACTAGCGACAAGTATTTTGGTAACTATCACCCTCAACTTACTTTTACTCACGAACCAAAAGAAACCCTCCAATTTATCTGGTAAATTTTCTAAAATTGGTCCCGCGATACAGTAGTAACCCATACTGAGCTCTCCTGAAGTCAATCTGCAAGTAGTAATGGAGCTCCTCATTTTGTGCATGCTGGGCTAAAAGAAATACAAAACTCTAATGTAACCTGGGAATGTAAGAAATCTGTCAAAATTTGGTTGAACCGTCTTCTCGAGTAATGTCGAATTGAGTCCTGAGCTTTGGTACACAAGGAACGAACCTCACTAGTATCTTATATGAGGGTGTTATTACACCCTTCACCATCCGAATTCACTGATATATATATATATATATATATATATATATATATATATATATATATATATATATATACATTACCAATTCCCATGTGCCCATCTACGTTACCCCAGCCTATTATAATACACCCGAATATAAGATTTGAAATGGCATGTCGACGTAATAGCAAAGATATCCACGTCCTGAATTGTTCCTTCTTAATTAAAAATTGCTTTATAATTGATAATGACTTACTTTTGTACACATACACAAAACTTTCAGTTGTATAATAAATGGTGCACCGGAATAAATCTATATAAACAAATCACTCATCATATCTTACCTTTTTCGCAGTTCCTATTCTATCTTTCTGTTTCACTCCAATACAAAAAGGTCTTCGTAAATAAATTACTTAAATTCAACAACCTTAATCAACCATTTAATTCAAACGGGCTGAGAGTGCACTGTGCAAAAATCTGCGCATGCGCCGTCACTAACAATTGAATGTTGTTTTCCGTTCGTCCCTTTTTTATCCAGATAATGTAGGTCCGTGGACGTTTCATTTGTGGATTAAATATTGACATCCAATGGACCATCCACTGAAGTCCAGAAAATGGATATTCACTTCTTAACGTAATATGGACAACCAATGGATGTTACGCATAAGTCAATGTACTAAAACTGGACGTTCTGGATCTAATATGTACGTCCACTGGCTGTGATGTGCTCTGTGGGATAATGCTTTTAAGGTGTTTTTTAAAAAGTTCCAAAATTGAATATAATTTAGTCTACAAATCAAATTATCTTAGTTTGGCTTACTTGCTTTGTAGTTTAGCGTCCTTTTTAGCACCGAAGATACATGAGACATAGTCCTATAACTAAGGCCCGGATTTTTATGTTTTTACATATTTTTTCCTTTGTATGTACGCTGGTGAAAATATGAAATGTTCGCAAATTACGAAGTAAGGAGCCATATAAACCAAAATCACGTTACATATTTTTACATATTTTGAAGTCTGTTACATATTTTCCGTCTACTGTACATATTTTTAAATAAATTCAATTTTCTGGCTCCTTTTTGCTAATTTTCTTTAAATAATACGCAAATAAAAGTAGGCTTATATATGTAATAATAACTCAAAAAGTACTTTATTTAAATATCTGTATTTTTTTCTCTCACTTTGTTCAACCGATTTGCATTGAGGGAAAGCTGGGTTAAACCAAATCGTACACTCTACAATATGAAAAAAAAACGTCGTCAGTTACCGCTTCCAATCCTCAAAAAAATTTGTTTTCTTATATATAAATAAAGAAAACAATATAAGGAATTTTGTGCTTATCGCCTTTGCAAGCAGACGCCACTCGGATGTGTGCCGACAAAACAAACTAAAACGCATACAGTTGGCTGGCTTTCTCACCTTTTTTTGTGTGTGCAACCTCTACGGAAATACAAGAAACTCAACATTGTGCAGGGAGAAACAGGTGCGAAAATTGCCCGAAAGTTCCAGTCAGTTTTGAAGAGGAATCCAGGATACCTAACATTGAGGACTGCATGCAGGATATTGGATGGAGAAGAAACGGAGGCACCTGAGGAAATCAGTCCTGGAAAATGTCATTTGCTGAAGTTCGCGCCTGTCAATTCCTGCGACGTGGAGAGGCCTTTCTTAGCCTATAAAAGGATCCTGACTGACCAACGACTCTCTTTAGCTCCTGAACAATTGGAAAAGTATGTAGTGGTTCATTGAGCATCAGCAAAGTAAGCGCTTTTTTTTTCTAAGATTTTTTTCATCATATACAATAATGTGGTTTTCATTTTTTCAGAGACAATTTCATTTGTTACTAGTAAAAGCTACTAGTTACTAGTACTAGTTATTAGTACTAGTTACTAGTTACTAGTTACTAGTTACTAGTAAAACTAGTTACTAGTAGTATCTGTGGCAAGTTAGAGATTTTTTCGAATACCATCATATAAAATACTTAGTGGTTCATTGTGCGCTCCGAAAGTAAGCGCTCGTTATTTTAAATATTTTTTTCTCTTTTGATATTCAATAATGTAATTTTCATTTCTCCACGAGACAATTTTATTTGTTCTTAGTGAAAATTTGAACGTATCAGTGACAAGTTAGTGACAAAGTTTTTCCATTGCGTAAAATTATTTAGTGGTTCATTGTTCGTCCCAAAAGTAAGTGTCTTTTGTTTAAATAAATATTTTTTTGTGTTTATATGTTCAATAATGTGATTTTTAATTTCTTTATACATATTTTCATTTGTTTCTTCTGAAAATTTGTACGTATCTGTAGGAAGTTATTTACACTTGTTAAGCTTTTATTACATAAATATGTTACAGTATATTAATTAGCTAAGAAAATAGCACAGACACAAAATAAACACGAAAAAATATTTTTACATATTTTCATATTTTTAACATATTTTTTACATATTTCATTGATTTTTGCTACATATTTATGTACATATTTCGGTACTTTGGACTACATAAAAATCCGGGCCTTACCTATAACTTAATGTGGATTCCGAACCATATGAGCTCCCACTGGGAATCGACCAAGTGTCCCGCGTCGAAGGTGCCTACATCACCCTATTAGCAGAGACAACTTACAAACCGCTTGCTGTAAGCTTGCATTGGAAGTCGGCAACCTTGCATCCGGCTTGATTGGAAAACGAACAAGCATGCCGCAAGCTGGATTACAGTAACGAAGTTACATGGGTTCAACCTGGCATTGAGTGTTCTATCCAAGCTTGACCAAGCGTTTTACGCTGACGCAAGTCAATGGCCAATCAACGGCCAGTAATGCTATGACGCTCTGCGAGGTATCTAAAGTATCGCTTGCAAGTACAACAAAATTCAGATTGAATGAAAGCACGCGTTGAAAGGGCAAGTGTAGAAAGACGAAAGCCAAGCACGCGGCAACTGACCGAAAGCTTTCTTTCCACTTTGGGTAACGACGTAGCCAACAAACTCTACTACTGTTTTGAAAGAAGAATGGTAAATTTGGGGTAACTCTGCCCTAGCACTTGAGGGTGGGCACCACTAGTTTCTGTGTAGCATTTTGACCCAACAGCGATATCTTTCCGCGTTCATAAGATATTCGTCATTATATTACCACCTTCGCTCTTTTTTCAGCGTCTCTCGCGGAAAACAGTGGCGTTTCTGACCCACGTTCATTAAGCTCTGTTTCTTAATTTCATGTCTCCTATTGCCTCGTTCAGTTTGTCGGTTATTACCTTACCACCCTGTACATTGTGAAGCGTTAGTTATACTTCTCACATTGTTTTTATATGATTTTGTAGGTTGTTTTTAAATGTGAATATTTTGCTTTATTTTCAGAATTTCTGCTTAATAGATTATGAACGGTTAGTAGGTGAACACGGCAAGAGAGTGGTGGCTTTTGGAAAATACGCTGGTGTGGCAGGAACTGTCAATATTTTACATGGATTAGGACTACGCCTCTTGGCCTTAGGACATCATACGCCATTTATGGAAAGTTGTACGTTATTTCCACTAGATTACTATTACCAGTATCAAAAAGACCTAAAGCAGCGGCAGATTGTATGAAAGCAAGCGTAAAAAGCCAAAAGCCAAGCACGCGCCAAGTGGCCGAAAGCTTTCTTGCTACTAGGGAATAGGGAATATACTAGTAAATTTAGCCACTTTCGGTTTCGATAGTATTGTGGGTTGTGATGATATATACGAGGGCGAGTCAAAATGTATCTACACTTTTGTCATAATTTTTCTTACATTGTGCACTTTGTCTTCTGTCCTCGCTTATTTTATTGTTATACTGTTGTGGTAATGCTGTGAAAGTGTGATCTTAATTCCTCCATTTTTCTTTCTTCTGTTGCAGATATATCATGGCTGCAAATTAGAAGTTTGCACCAAAGAGAAACAACGAGCAGTGATCCGATTCCTGTGGTCGGAGGGTATCAAAGGGTCAGACATTCATCGCAGACTATCATCGCAATATGGGAGAAGTGCACTATCACGTAAAATTGTGTTTTTGTGGCTCGAGAAGTTTAAAAGTGGTCGAACAAGTGTAACGCATGAAGAGGGAGCAGGACGGCCATCAACCTCCACTACAGATGACAACATTCGGCAAACTCGAGAGATGGTTCTGGTGAATAGGTGAATCACTATCGATGAGGCAGCATCAGTCATGGCTCTGCCTATCAAATCATCCACGACGAGCTCGGTTTTCATAAAGTCTGTGCACTGTGAGTACCAAGAAAGCTTACTGCAGAACACAAGTTCACTTGTGTTAGGGGCTGTCAACGCATTCTCACTCGCTTCAACAACGGTGATGCATTTTTAAGCACAATAGTCACCGGCGATGAAACATGGGATACTTTGCCGATTTGCCTTAGATTTAGATGTGCAAAATGCGGTGCAAAAGTGGTTTCACGACCAACCGAAAACCTTTTCTTTGAAAGGAATACTTAAGCTCGTTGACCGTTGCGCCAAGTGCTTTGATAAGGAGGGAGATAACGTAGAAAAATGATGTGCATAGTTAGTGTTGTAAAAAAAAAGGTCTTTCTCTGTGAAGTTTTTTTAAATAAAAAACATCGTTCTTTTTCATGTTTTTTTTTCAAATATCTGTTGTTTTTTCTGGCAACTATTATTTATTGATTTATGTTGCAGATTATTGAAACAATCAACAGAATTTGAGTCGAAGCCCTCGTAACTTACATATCGTTTGTTTCTTTGTACCTATATGAGCACTTATTGCTCAGAAACCATTCATTCGATTAATATGGTTAAGGCCTTGATTTTTAGAAAATGGATGTGGCTATTTTTTGGTGTAAGTTGCATTGCAGTGTTGCCAATGGGTGATTATTGAAGGAAATGTAAAGGTGAAAATTTACAAAAAGTTCCCTAACCGAATTTCAATTTTTTTTTTTTTTTTTTTTTTTTTTGTATCTAGCACCACTGCTGCTATATGGGTTCAAGTCACCAAAAAATATTTTTGATGTCTTGACAAGGTACAGTGAAATCCTGAAGTCACTGGCTTCCATTCAAAGAGGGAGAGAGAAATTCTCTGTCGTCATACACATGAAATTTTGACACTTTTTATCCCTCAGAAGCAAAAATCAACAGATATGCCGGGGCTACAGCTTCTCTAATTATCGTATTGAAACTTTTTATAGTGCGTTCTGTAGTGCAAAGAGGAAGCTTCCAGGTAGTGGTACGTTTGTTTCAATGTAGCCAGTAAGAGGGTAATAATAGAGGAGAAAAGGGAAATTTACCGAATTTTTCACCTAAAATCAGGAATTAATTGTTTAGCCTGGAAAAGCTGCCATCAGACAGACAAAAACTATTTGAAAATAAACCTTAGTACTCCAAGAGTATATTCTACAAGTATCATGGCGATATCTAACAAAGTAAGCATGAAATTAATATATATTCCTTATCATTTCCAGAATATGGTTTATTATAAACCTCAACTGTACTTCCCCTAATTATTCTAGTGAAACTTTTTATGGTGCACTGTGTAGACTAAGGACGACGCTTTTAGACCTTAGTACGTTTGTTTGAGTGTAGCCAACAAGAGGGAAATAATAGAAACAAAAATGGATTTTTTTTCACAAATTTCCCCTAAAATCTGGAATTAAAATTTTCGGTAGCTGGCAACACTGCTATCAGACACACACACACACACACACAAACTATCTTAAAATAAGATTTGGTATCCCTCTAATATATCCTACAAGTATTGTGACGACATCTAATAAAGTAAGCATGTCAATAAAAAATATTCTACCTTAAAAAAAATCACAGTTATCTTTTCAATTAGAGAAGAAGGTCTACTGTAAACCTCAACTGCACTTCTTTTAATTATCCTAATGAAGCTTTCTATAGTGCGTTGTGTAGGGCAAAGACGAGACTTCCAGATACTGGTACGTTTGTTCCAATGTAGCCAAACAAGAGGGAAATAATAGAGACAAAACAGATAATTTTCCTTAAATTTCCCCCTAAAATCTGGAATTAAAATTTTCTGTAGCTGGCAACACTACTACCAGACAGACGCAAACTATCTTAAATTAAACATTGGTAAACCACTAATATATCCTACAAGTATTATGGCGATATTTAAGGAACAAAGCTTCTAATTACCAAAAATATATTATGGTAAACAGAAAAGTAGGGAAAAGCTAGAAAAATCAAGGGTTAGAACCTAAATACGAATTTTTCGTGCGCCCCCTAATTACCCCATTGTAACAATCTGTACTTGCGTTTAAGTAAGGACAAATGTTCGGTTGGCGTAAGTTGACTTGCACTCGGGCTTATAGGTACGGATTTATTAACAAAAATTTCGAATGTTTTGCCGAAATTTAGGGAAATTTTAATTTCCCTAATTGGCAACACTGCGCGCAGGCCCGTCCAATTGATGTCAACAATTAGGTATCCATCCGAGGTATCTGCCCGGCAAGTCTTACGGAGGTCTTTCTAGAACGAAGGAAGCTACAAGGAAAAAAGAAGTAAAAGAAATTCGAAATTAGAAAATTCTCGAATTTTTGACTGGGATGAAATTTGAGAAGGAAATTCGATACCAAAAGAAAAATAAATTAATATGATAAACTATGGTCCAACCATATTTGGCAAGAATAATATCCCGATATCTTAATTAGTGTCCACACAGGAGCGGATTAAAAAAAGTGACAACCCGTGCGTGCCACTTTGGCCACCTGGGCCACCGAGTGTACATTTGATTACATTTTTTTGACAACTAACCCGTGTTGTTGTTGTAGTTATAGTCTCGACTAATAATAATATCGTTGTTGCAAACAATAACTTTATAAGGAAAATTTTCTCTCCTTTTTACATCTTAGTTCCAACACTGTTGGTGAGAAATGCAGGGTGTTTCAAAATAAATATCGTGGTTTTAAGTCTTCGTAGTACTTATTACATTTTACGTACAATTATAAGCAATGCATCAAGTAAAAGAGCACCTCAAACAGTCTTTGCTACAAGTGTTCGATGTGAGATTCATTTGTCACACGGCACACATCTAGTCGATAGGCGAGAAAGGCCCATAAACTTTCCGCCATATGGCACAAAACACATTCAATTTAGGGGAGTCTCGTTTCAACTGTACCATCTCCTGAGGATTTGCAGACGGCTAGATGCAAACATTATGAGTGGTCACATTAGCTCTTAGGTGAAATGTCGATTTATCACTGAAGACGACACGATCCTGAAAATCTTCATTGTTATGCAGCAATATTTCACTTGCGAAATTGGCACGTAAACCGTAGTCTGTAGGCTTTAGACCTGTAGCAACTGCAAACGATAAGGACGTAGTTGCAAGCGTCTCCTTAATATTCTTCACACAGACGGTTGCACTGTTCAGATTCAGTCTTTATTAAAACACAAAAAGCTTTCTACTCTCTAGTCTCCATCTATGCTACTTGCTCTTTCTAACGGCAGATAGAAGAAACAATGCATATATACATGCGTGCGTACAAAACTGTTTGAATTGCTTTTTCATTTGATATAATATTTATAATTGTAAGTTAATTGTAATAGATACTACAAAGTTTCAAAACCCTAATATTAATTTTGAAACAGCCTGCATTACTTAAAATTGTGTAATCCTATATTCATGTCTTGTATATACATATCATCAGGGCCGGCCCTAGGCAATTTGTCGCCCTGCAATGGCATAATTTGCCGCCTCCTCCTTTCTCCAGAAAGAACAAATCTTAAAAGTCACGATTTTAAGTATGCTACTCCAGCATGAACAACGAAGGGGAGGGTAAGTGCAATCGCCAGGGCCGGCCTTAAGCCGATAGGATCGATTGCTCCCAATCGGGCCCCGTGCCTAAGGGGTCCCGCGTTAGTGCCGTCTACTCTACTTTCCAGTCTACTCTACGCTCTACTGCCGTTTTAAGAACATATTAGGCCCAGAAGAAACAAATGTGTTGTGGTCGCTATGACTAAATTTTGCTCCTAATACATGTAATCAATACATGCCATTCTGCTCTCGGGGCCTCCAATGCTTGTGGGGCCCCGGCCAGGTAGCTATGATGTCGTTAAGATGACTCTGCTACTCTCGGTCGTCAAGTACACGTAACATATTGCAATACAGGTATATCCATGGACTCCACAAGGGAGGGTATGGCCTCTCCCTAACAAGTAAATGAATAATTTGTATTGAGTTTCAGGGCATAAGCAAGTATTTTCTGAATTTAATGCTGCAGTAGTTTCTTTATTATTATTATTATTATTATTATTATTATTATTATTATTATTATTATTATTATTATTATTAACATTTACAACTTCTGTTGTAAAAGTAAATATTATATCCAAGGAGTATTCTGCACAGTCCCAACACCCCTAGTGCTCCCCTAACACACTCCTCGCCTTCGATGCGAGCGGTCCCGGGTTCGATTCCCGGTGGGAACACTGGGTCGAAAAAGTGTAACATCTTCAATGAGGTTTTTCCTGGGTTTCCCTCATTCACACCAGACAAATGCCGGAATGGTACCTAACATAATGGTCCCAGAAGTCTTCCTTCCTTCTCTTTCATTGGATAGTGTGTGCTCGCTGAGAGACGCCATCCCTCATATACGTGACGGCTAAATGGCCTTACAAGGAAACATTCCGATTTGGTGAATTCAATTGCTGAAAATGATTGCTAGCACTGGATTCATCAGCAAAAGAAACATAGAAGAAGTGGGTGTTTAGTGACAGATCGTATACAGGGTGGGAGATAAGTAAGGGCAAAGTGCGAAGATAGAATGTAGAAAATGTCTAGAAATCCCATGTAAACTTTGAAACAAGTGGAAGGATTGAGATCAAATGTTGGATATGAGGAATGCATGTAGGACTTCACTGAATAGAATTGATGTGAATCGTGGGAACATCTGAAAATCCGCCATGTTGGAATTAGCACAAAAAGAATATACGGGAAAGGGATTATGTGACATATGGCTCTTGACGCACACTGTCTATTGAAATTAACAGATGACAGCCCAGAAATCTAATTTCTAATCCTATCATTCATTCATTCATTTTCAAGTATGTCTTTAGTAACGGGCGACTTTTCATAAGAAATTATACGCAGGTATTGTTTTATTCAGTCATATTAACACACAGACCAAGTGCGGCCTATTATTTTAACTTTAAATAATAATAAAAAAAGTTTAGAAAGTCAATTCGTGTAAGCCCAAACTGACAAAGAAACTATGGTATTTATAATATTCTATTATGACGCATTCAAGACGTCATTTTCTTGTTTTCCACAATATAAGAATTGTTGGTGGCTTTTGATGAATTTTTAAAACACGTCCTAAAGTATAATCATTGTTGTATGCATGGCCGCCCGTAGGGTGAGGCAAGGGGGTCAGTTACAAACCAATATTTTCGAAAAGTGCTCAAATCTTCGAAATACGTGTTAAAACTTATTAGATAGGCTTGCTGATACACAGTTGTATTTAATAGATTACTAGGAAATTATATCGTGCCTTTAATATCTATATACACAGTGGCGTAGCCGGGATTTCATTTCGGGATGGGTCCGGGGATCCTTCCCAGGAGTTTCGGCAATGGAGAAATTAAAAAGCAATTTTTAGTTTCTTTTAACAGCTTTAAAACTTTCAAGGGTCCGGTGGCCCTCAGTGTTTGGTAATGTTTGGTTATGTGGGAACTGAAAACGTAATTTTAGATTTTATTTTAACAATTTTTCAAAATTTCGGGGAGGTCGCTAAAACAAGTAGTATTATGACTATGTCCTTTTAGATACGATATACTAATATTGTTCGTTGTAGATTTACATAGTCTATATATAATTTTATATTGAAATGTATCATATATGTTTAGTCTATTAACTTTCACGCACTATTTAAGCGCACATTTTGATTGGCAGTCGTTCTGACTGCAAAATCTCTATTAAACGTTTGAAATGAAATGATTATTTTTTATTTGACGTCCCAGGATTTGTTCTTAGGAGATGGACGATTAATGAAAGGAAATGATTATGAAATTAAATTTTGTGTGCTCTCTCACCGGGAATCGGGCTCGAGATTATGTACACCACGGGCGCACGCGCTAATCACTAAACCAGCAGGGAGAGTGATATATATATTGGCTCTATAGACCTTGGTGCAAGTTACCAGCAGTTGTAAACCAGGGGGCCCCGCATCTCCTAAGGCCGGCCCTGGCAGTCGCACTCAGAAAGGTTTAAATACTTACTAAAAGTGCAATCCCGTTGTATCTGTTTTTTTTCTTTAAATATTAATCTGTTATGTTAGTGAAAGATAAAGCAAACACACCTGCAGAGGAAAGATGGTAATCCTCTTTATAGAATTCAATATCGAACTTCAATATCAATGTATCAGTTTGCAATTCCAGTGCAACTAGCTCTTTTATCTTTATTTTTGATTTTTCTTCTAAATCTGTTAAATTTGTTTTTAAAAAAACTTGTTTCTATCTTCAATGATAACGAACTTGTTTGTTACAAAAACAAGACTAGTTGTCATATCAAAACTGTGATAACTTACTAAAGGGAACAAATATTCGGTACTATTCGAGAATTGAATTCTTGCATTTGACAACAATCAAGCAATTTGTGCTCGGATTTATTCGACCATTTGCTTTAGCATTGTCCATGTGACCTTAAACTAATGCAACCTAAACATAATTTATGAATGTAGTATTCAAATAGGTCAGCTTAGTAAGTGTAATTATCATCATCATGAAGTCTGTTTCCAACAAGAAATATTTAAATATAAACTAATTATTTGCTGAGCAAAACTATATATTTTCATTAAAATTCAACACGTGTTACAGTTTCGCCAACTAACTTTTTGGCTTCATCAAACACTATGTGATATAGGATAATTGTATATACAATCGTATATACAATTATGGAAGAAATATTTATTTAAATAATATACTTATGACAGATTTTGCCGGATCCTCCAAACTTGCCGCTCCATGCAAATGCACGTGTTGCATATATGATAGAGCCGGCTCTGCATATTATATATATCTAGTCAACAAATTATTTATATATGATATTTAGAAAAATACTATTAGGCAAATTAGTATTAGTTTTTACCTTTAGATAGGTTATTTGAATTTTATACTGTTCGTGACATTATTTTCACACTTATTAAAGGCCTGTTTTCACAAAAAAAAAAAAAAAAAAAAATCATTTCTACTTTTATTTCTTAGTTGATATTGATGAAAACTGTTGAAACCCGAATTGTTAATAGGTATGGTATTCATGTAAATTGTAAAACATTTGTAGCGTATCAGTATCTAGCGTTTAATTTATGTTTCATTTTACGTTGATTACACGTAAGATGCATTACAAATGACTATTTGAAAAAAAAACGAAATTTAGAAAAAAAACGAGGCAATGTTTTTTTTTTCTAAAAAAACGTACATTTCTGAAAAAATACGAACGTTTTTTTTTTTTCTATTTACAACACTCCTGTGATGCATGGTATCCCTGGTTCGAATCCTACTGCATCAAGTAGGCTATATGGTGGACAAACATGGGTTTGCTCGGAACTGTCTTACTTTATTCATTTCACCATTTCCTTTATTCTCATTATCTCCTTCTCCTTTAGTCTGCACGAGATAACTGTGGGACGTGAAAGATTTTATTTCTGAGGAATTACCTTTTAGTTTCAACCAGTTCACTTGTAAATCTTAATGTATGCTATTTAAAGAACATTTAGGGTGAAAAATATGAACCACTTTTTGATATAGGTAATTATTTTTTTCTGGAATGTGGTTTCAGTTTCTACTGGCTAATAAATTGTAAGTAATTGTTTTATTTTCTTTCAGTATGGAACTTTCAGTATCGGATAGCATTGGTCATTTCAGTGGTGCTTGTTGAAAAAACTGTGTCTGCCGTTGTATCCTTGTAATTTCCTAAGCAATACCAAACTCAAACTCAACTTGCAGTATGTAAGTAGATATTACATTATCAGCAGAGGTGTTATTCTAATTTTTTAACAACCTGTTATATATATATATATATATATATATATATATATATATATATATATATATATATATATATAGAGAGAGAGAGAGAGAGAGAGAGAGAGAGAGGGGGGGGAGGGATGTCCGATCCAAAAATCTACATCTCGATGTCTCTTACTGTTTTTGATTTATGTAATTCAGTATTGAAACCGGAAATAATAGTAAATACAAACAATTTCTGGTTGATAGAATGTTGTGGATAGTTATGTTGTCTTATGGCGCTCAATTGATTGCAATAAATCGCTTCTTGCTATCTATTATCCTTTTCGTTCTATAGCGATAAAAGTTGAAACCACAAAAGGGTACTGGAACTACTTCCGGCTTGAATGGAGAATTAATGAAGGAGATGGAATCTAATTTGGGGGTTCTGAATCGACTGCAAGAAACGGCTTCTCAATATCTGTTACCGCTCTTGCTCTGACGCCTGTCGACAGACGAACGGACGAATTTTGGCGTGAGTCAATGAAAACTTGGCCCACCACCCATTGTGACCCACGACCCACTGACCCACCATCCACCGTGACCCACCATGACCCACCACCCACCGTGACCCACCACCCACAATGAACCACTCTCATCCACTGTAACCTACTCTGACTCACCAAAATCCATGGTCATCAGCTCTGAACACGATCTACGGCCTCTTCTGTACTGACTAAAGAGTTTACACTTGTAATAAAACAAGACTGAAATTGTCACTAATGGGAGTTTGAATTTCTAGTCAATTGCTCAATCACCACTCTATTACAATAATTGTGGATCTTCACGATATAAAATGGTAAAGTGTTTGTCAGTGAGGAAATTGAAACAGTTCGAGGTGGGGGAAATTAGTGTGTGCCTAAAATATACTTGTACTAAGAGAGTATTCTTGCAAGTGTTAATTTCTGAACGCATTCCAAAAGAAACTTCTATTCGCAGGAAAATACTCCTGTACAATATGGAAAAGGTTATGATTTCTCAGTTCACAGTCAGGGCCGGATTTAGCATTTTGGCGCCCCTACGCCCAATAATTTTTCCGCCCCCTAGTCTAGTTAAAGTTACTTTCCTAAAAACCTTTATTAAAAAAATATATGAGGCCTATATGTTAATTGCTTAAACATCACTCCATGATGCAATTTTATCAATGCAAGTTTTTTGAGGAATTTACTTGGTTCTGGGCTTAACAAAATACCGTTAATATATTAACAAAAGATTGGTTTTGTTTTTGGTTTTGTGTGTTTTTTTCAATTTAGCCATTTGGGCAAATATATATTTAAAAAAACTGTAATACATTATAAAATAGTTTCACTAATCTCAGAAACACAGCTTACATGAAGTATTCTGATAACGTGACACAAAAACTGTGTTTTAAAGTAAAACTAGATATTTTGTATGTAGAAGTAATAATTGTACTAGTATAAAAAATGACATTTTTGAGATCAATGTTGTAACGAAGTTGATGCATAATGTTGAAAAATATTTTAACTTTACCAACAATTATTTGTTCCAATGAACTTCAAAATCAGAATGCTTTATTAGCATGATTTTTTTAATCAATTCAAAAAATATGTTAAGTTATGGCTATTTATTTTTATTTCTAGATATTTTTTAAATTTTTTTTCTCTAGGCCGTGCGCCCCCTGGGAGCTTGCGCCCATAGGCCCGGGCCTACCGGGCCTATTGGGAAATCCGGCCCTGTTCACAGTATTTTTTCTCTCAAAAGACTTGAAAGATCAATTTTTCATAGTATATAAAGGTGCTCGGGTACCCTATGTGAGAGCATCTCCATAAAGTATGCTCATAATTGTAATCTGTGTAATCACTAAAACACCACGTTAAATTTAAGTTACAAATATGCATAATTGCAATTACGAATATTTACTCAAAGTAGTTTACCTAAAGCAAAGAAGAGACTTGCTAAAAATTAGGTACAAAGTTGAATAACACAAATAAGGCATTAGTAATACAAGTATACTTTTCAATAACTCGTAATTTTCCACCTTAAAACAAATCTGAAATCGGGTTTATTTCCTGTTGGTAACTTTTCGTAGTAAATCATCCGCAGGGGAATGATGTCCATCCTTCAGCCAAGAAATAATTAGCTCGTATACTTTGAGCTTGTCTAGCGGTGGGCCATTAACATTGATGAACAACAAGTTAGACAATGTTTGAGCACTTAGTCTATTTCTAATATCAGTCAACTGTAAATTCATAAGGGGAAATCCCCGTTCGCACTCTGTCTTGGAAATTGATAATAGACTACTTCTACCCGATTCTGCAACTCCTCATCGACAATCTGCTTGTTAGACTTAAGTCTGATAATGATTTTTTTTTTTTTTTTGGTCAGTTTTGAAATACTCAGCAAGAAGTATCATCTCTCTCTATCACCATACAATATCTTTTCCATATCGACCATGTCAGTTGATAATGTCGACTCATGGAGAACTGAAACTTCATCTACCACGCCTTCGATAGGGAATCTTGTGAATAAATTATAAATTAAAGCCTGATAAACTGATGATTTCTTATTTGTTTATAAATTTAATTTTTGTAATTACACATGAAGGTTTGATGTCATTACCAAGTTCCCTCCCCCCTCCAGAAAGCGAAAGCGGACGAGGTTCCTGGAAAGTGTTCAGAGGTGAATGGGAATTTCCCTCTTTCTTCCTCTTCAATTACCACACTGCTGTTAGCCATGTCAAATTACCATGCCAAATTACCATGAATTTCAATTAAATTATCATAGTATAATTATTTTCTTGTTGAATTATCGATACTTTTCAGTGGAAAAAAGGATGAAATTTGAAAATTCCAAATCAAAGTCAGTAGACCACCGTAAAAGGGAAAAAAGTGGTGTAAAATTTTCCATATAATTATGCGTATAATCCAAATTTAAAATTTCCGTGCAATTAAGCTTACAGTACAAATTTTATGCCTATTTTTCTCACAACTTTATGGGTTGATTTGCCCTGTGCTATAAGCGCTCCATATAATAAACATAAGCTTCAGGAATTATTATAGTAGAAAGCAATGGATATATGAAGCCAAGCACTGTATTTTTTGTTTCTTGTTTTTTTCTTAAATAACATCGATCGTTTTCGATCATTTTTACAAACCAACTCACTACCGATTTTCCATACATAGAAAGTCCCCCCCCCCCATAAAGAAGAATTTTAAAAAATGCTAGGACACATTCTGTTTATTTTCAATAAGGAGTTAATACACTGAATTTCAGCTCCGTAAGTTTAACGGCTTGCGAGATACCCTTTTTTTCCCCGCAAATATTCGGATTCTCACTACCCCCTTAGGATATTATGCATTATAATGAAAGCAATATAACATCCCAGTATGGATTAAGGCCTAACTATATACCCAAGGAATTTCATTTGACTTTGCAATTTGACCGTTATGATCAGGCACACATAGTTACATTCATTTTTTATATAATAATTTATATATTACAGTGATTCAAAAATGTATTTTTTCCAGTAGTTAGCTCCTCTAAAAATTCAGAGGTCTCGAAAACCAAGTAGTAGTATAAGTCCTATTTTCTATTATTACAAATATCAATATCCAAAAGTGCCTGAAGTTCTTTTTCACTTGGTTAGGTATACTCACCTTAAGTAAATAGACAGAAACAAATGGAAAAGGAAGGGAAATGAAGGTCTTGAAATAAAACGAAGACAAATTTACTAGTATTCAGAAGATACTGTGTACAATGCAGTGAGCAAAGTGGGTCGGTAGATCATACTGAGTCGGTGGGTAGCAGTGGGTCATGGTGGGTAGTGGGTCGCAGTGGGTCACATGTTGACCCACGACCCACTGACCCACTCAGAAAACTTGACCCACTGACCCACTCCATCTTTGGACGAATAGATGGACAGATGAACATAGCCGTTCTATAAGACTTCCTATACGTATTTATAGTATACTATAGTTTGGAAGTCCTAACAAATGAAATGAATTCAATTTGTTTTACGAAAATTATCCATTCCGTTTCCGTTTCTCACCAGTTTTCCTTTTCTGTTTTTCGAGAAATTTTCGTTTTTCGTTCCTTCTAAAAATTCTTTGTTTTTAGAAAAAAAAATCGTTTTTCGTTTTTCCAAAAAAAAAAAAAATTCGCTTTTCATTTTTCGTTTTCGAAAAGGTAGTTTTCGAAAAACTGTTGCCATCCCTAGTTCTACTCTACGCTACGCCTGCTCTTGTCCCACTAATACAAGAAACATAATTACTTAATGATCTTAACTGTAAACTAGTAAATATAAAATAGTTTTCATTTTAAAGCATAATGTAGTAAAGTATTCGGAAATTTCAATTTTTCCCAATTCTTTCGTTTTTTCCAAGCTCGGGAAAAAACGGTAAAAAACTGTTTTTTTTTTTACCCAAAAGTTCCGGTTTTCTTCCAGGGCTTTACAACACTATATACGACACATCAATTGACACTGCTTTTTGCAGGGAAATGCAGTCCCGCAAGCAGAAATGCGTTATCATGTCCCGTTCCAAAGTTATGACGCCCCAAAGTCCCTTCTACATGATGTGCTTCACATGTTGCCCGTCCATTGCAACACACAACCGGAGTCTCTTAATCCAGTCCTCCTGAACCCGAAACAACACAGTGGGGGTGATGCTATCACAAGCGTCCTGATTAAATCCTTGTAGGTGTGCAACATCCCGAATCTTCTCCTGATACACCAGATGTTTTAAGTGTCCCCATAAAAAATTCCAAGGGAGTGAGGTCCGGCAACCGGGCTGGCCACTTCACAGAGCCTCGGCGACCGATCCAACGTCCAGGAAAATGCAGTTCCAAGCATTCCCGCACAGTCAGTGTATAATGTGGTGGGGCACCATCTTGCTGAAAATATCGCGGCAAGGTGGCACCAGGGCGGGAAAGCAACGGAAACACCAACTCCTGTAACATGTCCAGATATCGGACCCCATTTAGGGTACCAGGAATGAATAAGGGTCCTATGATCGACGTGTTCCATATGCCACACCACACCATGATATGAGCAGGGGTAACCCTCTTGTAGGGATTGATCGTATGTGGGTTTGCATCCGTCCAATATCGCATGTTCTTGCGATTCACTTCCGCATCCAAATAAAAGTTTGCTCCCAAAGTTTGCATCCAAAAAGAGTGAAGCATATGTAGAACGGGTGCAACAGGCAATTCTCCGGACCTCAACCAAGTCAGTCCGTCAAGCGTCTCGACAGTTCCAAGTTGCTGCCTACAAGTTGCAGCTGTTGCATGTGCGCGCAAAGCATTTGTAATTCAGATTCTGAATCGCATCTACGAGGATCCAAACTTTCTGACAAAGGTGGTGTTCTCGAATGAAGCCTGCTTCCATGTGTCCGAGACGGTAACATAATGTACGGATATAGGGACCGGAGAACCTCCACATAAGCCAGAAAATAATGCTACAGTTCGAAGGTAAACGTGTGGTGTGATCTGCGTCATGACTGTCTGGTGAGGCTATTTTTCTTTGCAGATGCGTCGTTCATTGCGACTGTTTATCTGGGTATGTTGAAACAGTTTGCGTTTCCACGGGTCGAATACCTGTAAACTGACATCTTACTGCAGCAGGACGATGCTCCCCTTCACTGGGCCGCGATCGTTAAGAGGACTTTCGACGATACATTTCCAGGTCGCTGGATTAGTCGAGGAGGATCCGTTGCCTTGTTTCCAAGATCTCCGGAGATGACCCCAGTAGATTTTTTCTTTGGGAGCTTTGTGAACTACGTGGTCTTCAAGACCCCAGTGCAGGACCTCCAGGAACTGAGCTCGTATCGACACAGCACTTGGATACGTTATGGAGGATACACTAGGTGGGACATGGGCGAAACTGAAATATCGCTTAGATATCCTGCGCGCTGCAGATGGTGCACACATTGTACCCACGGCTAGTAAAATTTATGCTGGAAACTACATGTTTCTATCTATCCCCATTTCTGACTTATACGCGATCAAAGTTGGAAAGGTCATTGGAACATCCTCTATATTTTTCATGACTTCGTCATGTTAAGAAGATGAAACTCAGTACGTAGAGGCATCTGTAAAAACAAGTTTACATACACATGTGACTTACAATCTTGAAATAATACTGTGAAGGTAAGACACCACTAGATGGGTGGAGAGGGGTGACCTGTAAAACTAATCGAAAAGACCGATATTAGTGTTAAATTCATATTTTTCGGGGTTGATGAGATGAATCCACATTTTTGATTCATGTAAGTCAATGTTCAGTGAAAAGTTGTATGGTATGGTTCGTGAAAACCGGTGTAAAATGAAATGTCCAAAATGAACAAAATTAGGGTCTGATTCATAGTATTCATAGTTTTCGGGGTCGTTAAACTGATTGACGATTGTCCGAATGCTATTTAAGCACAATTTTAGTAAAAAAAAAAAAAAAAAAAAAAGTGCGTCACTGAGAGCTAGTCACTTCTTTATTTTGAAATATTATGCATAATATTATTCTTCCCGTGCAACTATGGTATTTCAGGTAGTTTATTATTATTATTATTATTATTATTATTATTATTATTATTATTATTATTATTATTATTATTATTATTATTATTATTATTATTACAATGCTGTAATTCTTAGAACATTTTAGAAAAGAAAGTTTGGTATTGTATGTTTACTGAGGTTTTAACCCCTTCTATTTTCATTAATTCTTTATTATTTCAGATTGATCAATCATGCCTGTACATACGTTGGCATGGTTTAGAAGAGAACTTAAGAAGCCACTATCCCAAAGAAGACAGAGAATTTCAAGGTACACGGGGTACTCCCGTGGACTTAACGACCCACTGCTACCTGCGTCTGGTAAAGTAGTAACTAATGCAATTTATTAGTTTTAAGAAATATTACCTAACGTGAGTAAGTGTGCTCGCTAAACCGGCAAAGTAAGGGCAGAGAAGTACAGTAGAACGTGTGTACAAGGCGTGGCAATAAAGGTCCAGGATTTATGGTTACACTCTGTATTTCCTAATTTATTATAGGTAATTGACAGCGACGTAGCGTAAGGGAACGCCGGTATGCCCGGCATCCCCTGTTAATAAGAAAAAGTACGTATTTCATTATATACGTATAAATTGTTTGCTTGTAATTATCACAATTATTTCCACTGCAATCTTCTGGCGCGCTCTCTCGACTTACTTTGACAAGAGGAACCTACGCATGCGCGTCGCTCAGTTGCACATTTTCTGTCTTTCCTCCTGTCGGCATATTTGCGGATCCCAAACGTTTCAGCATATCCTCTGATCTGATTGGTCGATACAGATGCGATATCACAAGACATGATATACATATAGCACAAAGTAAACGAGAATTGTTGTCGGCTCTGGTAGCCGAGTGGTCTAGCGTAACATGCTAGTAACGAAAATGTTTTTGGCGAGGGTTCGAATCCTGCCTACGGACAGTTTTTTTTTACTACTTTTAAAAATGTTTATAACACTTCTTTCGTTAAAATAAGATTAAAAATAATATTCAAAAACTGATTTAACGATCATTGTTTTAAAATTTTCATTAAACTTCTTTCATTAAAATAAGTTTGCCCTTGTACTATATAGATCCACAGCAAATGTAGTAGTAGTAGTAGTAGTACGTTTGCCCTTGTACTATATAGATCCACAGCTAATGTAGTAGTAGTTGTAGTAGTAGTAGTAGTAGTAGCAGGAACGGGTTAGAAGCCCCGCAGGGGTTGTTTGGATTATGTTCTCGACATCAAATTGGCAAGAATGCTGAAACGTTTGGGATCGGCAAAAATGCCTCCTGTCGTATGCTATTTTCCTCGGGCTTCCAGGCCTACTGAAAGCATCGGGGTTTTCGTCTGCTTTCTGTTGAATGCGCATGCGCTCTACTTTCCTTCTCACTCCTCCTCATCCCTTGCACCCTACATTTGCTTTAGATATACGCTGGCATATTCAAGTATTTCCAACTGTAGATATTTTGAACTAAGCTATAGTTTCTGAACAGAACGTACGAGCCCTAATATAAAGGAAATAGAACAAAACGGAAATGGTTAGTTCAACGCATTTTTGAAGCATACCGTTATGTAAATAGTATTAAAATAGTTATGCCTTAATCGTAACTAAATGCACCGTAATTGTAATCTTCATCGTAAAGGAGCTCACAGACACAGGCATAAATTCAAAGCATTCTGTAGAATTGCGGTCACCGATCTGGTAGGACAAGAGAGCCACCACTCCCCGTCACTCGCAAAGATTGTGCCAGGGCCCTTCAGTCACTGGCACAAATCTCGGGGACATAAGGGGAACATGTTCCCTACAATCTTGTCCACCCCCCTTCAATAATCCGATTTGAGATTGTGGTGGTGATGATTTCTATCCGACTGCCACAAAGGAAACTGATGTCCTTTGACTTGTTCCATTTTTAAAAAAGAATCGTATTCTTTAATATTTCATTGCCATTAATTATTAGTAGTCTATTTTCAACTATTTGTTTAATTCCTGTAACAATTCCTATAATGCTATTGTGGTTATCATAATTTTGCTCAGATAAGAGTATTGTTGCGCCAAATATAGACTTGATTGATTTTCTTTCATAGTTTTGGGGAAGTCATTATTTGTATTGTTATAAAACAAATGTCCTAAAACTTTAATGTGGATCATTGTGGATGCGTAAGTAGAAATATGTCAATTATTATTATGCATATATTCAAATTTCAGAATGTGCTCACGCACTGAGTTGTAATGATATGTACCACTATTTCATCTAAATCATTTGGTATATAATATACGAGTACAACAGGTTTACCTCAGAAATCTGATGCATCTACTGTAATATGAGTCTCTTCTCCCCTCTCCCCACAATAAGCTTTAAAATGTGCCCTCCTGCCGATGTTATAGACAACTTTGCTCCCCTAATTCTCCACAGCATTTTTGCAACTTCATAAATATTTTGAACATCGTTAAAAAAGAAAAGGATTATGGGAACAGTCTTACCCATCCCACGAACGTTGAAGACAGATTTGCGCCCTTGAGTTCAGTATCTGGATACAGAAACAGGCCCCCAGAGTTGGTTTAAGTGCTTGGTATTTACATCTTCAAATGATATATACACTCAGGCCCATATTCACGAACGGGCGTCTGAGTTCCGGACCCAAGATGACAAATTTCTAGGGGCGATATATATATATTTTTTTTGAAAGAACGAGATTGACGTGTGGTATGTGGAGAAAAAAGCCACCCACGAGAAAGAAATGAAGGGAACGATACTGGAAACAATGTTCATACAAAAGTGGGGCCTAGTTTTCTAGTCACAACGGTTGTGGCAAGAAGGAGCTGAGACAGTTGGTTATTAAATTCTAGTGTAATCCACGCATTCACTTCTCTATGCCCCACTAGACCTCCAATTAGGGGGGCTTCCTCCTAAATTTTGTATAACTCTATATTTCCATTCGGAATAGCTATGTATTGCTGCTTGTAGTAGTACTATATCGCACAAATGATTAACTTTGGCATCCCCCTTTCGGAATATCACGCTACGCTACTGGTAATTGATTGGTATTTGCTCAGTAGGTTACTCTTTCTATTTCATATGACCTCGGGGCTGAAAAGGAAAGTTAAACGCTAACCCCTGCAATCAATCCATTCCAATCCATTCACGTTTCATGTAGTTTCCGTGATGACTTTTTAAAAAGTATAAACACGGAGAATCTTTATATATAAGCAGGTATATATATATATATATATATATATATATATATATATATATATATATATATATATATATATATATATATATATATATATATATATATATATATATACAAATAATTCCTTCCGTATAGTTGAACGATGAGAGCCATTGCATACTGTATTTTTTCATAAAACCGTCTCTTAATTTTCATAAAATTCTTATTAGATTGATGGTAGTTTTTTATAATTATATTTGGACGAGGGGATTTGTTTCGTTACTGAGTAGTGGGAAGCATGTAGGAGAGACAGCGGGTATATTTCAAGAAAGATGTAGGACGCCGAAAGCATAGTGAAGTGCACGTAAATGTTGAAGTGTATACCATGTACAGAACTCATTTAAGCGGGCTTATAAGATAGTAATCTTATATTTTTTTAACATATTATTTTAATTAGGGTTATCCACCAAGAGTACACGTGATCCTTATAAATTGGTATTTCATAGTGACATATTAGCTTTTTCCTGTAAATTTTGGTCCTCGTGTTGTTCAACTCCACCACTTCTTTCCTTGTCATCCTTGTAAGTGTTAACTTTTGGTGTAGATTAAGAATATGGAGGCACTATTTTGAAGATTTACGGGTAAAATCTATAGATTCACAAAGAAAGAGTAACACATTCACACATAAGAGTAACACATAAGAGAAAGAGGAACTTCAACATTAGCACAATATGGTAGAAATAGTCTAATCAGTATGCCTGTAACTGAAGCAATATAGTAGAACGACGATAATTATAGTGTCATTGTTGTGTATCTACCGTACATAAAGGAAATACACTCAATATGAACTCTATCCCAAAGAAGCTTTGAGCCACATTATTGTAAATAGAGCTCCCCTCGGTACCTCCGGTGTCCTAACACTCTTGCAAATTGCGTACTTTCACCTGCAATAAAATTGCTAAGCTACTTCGCAACAGTCATCAACGCCCTAACCATCGGTGCAAATCTGTCTTCAACATTGGGTGGGACGGGTTAGACCGTTCCCATATTTTATATATATATATATATATATATATATATATATATATATATATATATATATATATATATATATATATATATATATATATATATGTGTGTGTGTGTGTGTGTGTGTGTGTGTGTGTTCAAAATATTTATGAAGTTGGAAAACAATGGTGTGGAAGATCAGGGGAGCAGAATTGTCTTCAGTGGCGTATTTAGGGGGTTATCGGACTGGGCTCAAGCTCCCCCGAAATAAATTTGTTTGTTTCTCGCATTCCACGCACAACAATAATCCTTCTTACCATTTCTAAGAATGTCATTGACTTTCCATTTTCTTACCCTCTTTGTTCAGACATAATACTGTAGTCATTTGTCAAATTTCATTCCATGTAAGAACTGCGTCCTTTTGTTCTTTCTTTCGTCCTTTCTACTTTTCTGTTTCTTTTTCTTGATGTTACTTTCTTTCATTTCGCTTATCATACTTTATCGACCGTTGTCAGTTGTGATTCAAGTCGGCCGACATCAGTAACACCAAAACTAAGAGGAATTGATGAGCGAAACTGGTGTTCCACACCAACTTGCGCGGATATCAACGTGACAGGATTTTGGTTATTATAACAAAGGAAAAATTATATCGGTTAGTTATTTTTAAAAGAAAGGTTTGAATTAAAGAAAATCAAAACGGGGGAATAATTAGCCCGGGAAATTAGGAAGGCCAAGAGGATGATTCCTTTTTCTTGTGTAAATAGAATAAAGGGTTAGATTCACTCCTAAAGTTTTGTATCATATCATATAGGATTTATCGGTCTGCAATTCTTGCCATTATAACTTCAATTTATGCATAAATTAAAATATATTCTATTCTCAAACTCAGGTGGGCAATTGCCCACTTCCTTCCTTGTGTTGGACATAGGCCCTCGAAACAAAATCCTAAATACGCCATTCGTTGTCTTCAACATTGGATGGTGGGCAGATTTGAGGCTTATTCTAGAGAAGGGAGATGAAACTCATATTACGGTAGATGAATCTGATTTCTGAGGTGAACCTGTTGTAGAGTATATTATATATTAGGCGATGTAGATGAAGTAGATGAAGTAGTAGTACATATCAGTATTACATATCACTGCCGTGAACACATTCCGAAATCTAAATACATGCATATTTTATAATTGGTATGTTTCTAATTAGGCATCCACAAAGATCAACGTTAATTTTTTTTATAATAATATAATAATATAAATAATGATTTCCCCAAAACTATGAAGAAAGAATATCAATTATGTATGACGCAACAATACTCGTATTTGAGCAAAATGATGATAATCTCAATAACATTACAGGAATCGTTACAGAAAACTGACGCATGTCATATACTCTTTAGTTAACAGATGTAACCTTAAGATTATGGAGAAAAATATTCCAGCAATTGAATTCTTTTCTCTGCTTACGACGCATCCTCTCTCTCTCTCTCAAAAAAAAAAAAAAAAAAAAAAAAAGGACACGTGGAAATACGTAGGAACAAACCATGGTTCGAACTAGCAGAGAAGAGAAAACAGGCAAAATTACGTTTGCTACAAAATCCGAATGAAATAGCTACACAAAATTTCATAGACAACAGGCGGGAAACTTCCAAAACTTTTAGAACAAAGAAACGCGATTTTTTTGAAAGCTAAAATTAAAGAACTTGAAGATAATAGTAAAAATAGAAACATTCGAGACATGTATAAAGGGATCAACGAATTTAAGAAAGGCTATCAACCTCGTGCTTATATTAAAGAAAGCTGATTTAACAGTTCTCATTGATACAGATAGCATTTTAAATAGATGGAAAGATTTCTTTGACGATTTGCTTAACACGCAGCCAGAAACTAATGTGCGGGGAGAAAAGGAGATACACACCGCAGAACCGTATATTCCAAAACCCAACCGAACAGAAGTAGAAATCCCTATAAAGAAATTAAAGAAACACAAATCTCCGGGTGTAAACGAAATTCCGGCTGAGTTAATTTTACCTGGAGGCGAAAAATTGTGGAACAAGATATACAAACTCATCCTCCTTATCTACAACAAGGAAGAATTGCCACAAGAGTGGAAAGAATCAATCATTTACAATTTCCAATCCACAAGAAAGGCGGCAAAACTGACTTTAATAGTTATCGAGGCATCTCTCTTCTGTCAACATCCTATAAAATCCTTTCAAACATTCTATTTGCAAGATTGACCCCATACGCAGATGAAATTATTGGAGATTATCAGTGCGGATTGAGACGAAATCGATCAACTATTGACCAAATATTTACCATTCGCCAAATACTCGAAAAGAATTGGGAATACAGTAGCCCGGTACATCAACTATTTATTGATTTTAGAAAGGTTTACGAGTCGGTTAGGAGGGAAATATTGTACAACGTTCTTACAGAATTTGAAATACCGAAAAAGCTAATTAGATTAATTAAGGCATGTTTAAAGGAATCCTAAAGTAAAGTCCAGGTAGGAAATTTTTTGACCACGAGCTTTCATGTCGAGAATGGCCTGAAACAAGGAGATGCGTTGTCGCCATTATTATTCAACTTTGCCCTGGAAGACGCTATAAGGAAAATCAAAGATAGCAACCAGGGCCTGGAGTTGAACGGAGTTCACCAGGTTATGCGTACGCTGATGATGCAAATTTAATAGGGGATGATATGAGAACAATAGAAAGAAATACAGAGAAAACTAAATACATGGAAGTGCGTCGGGACTGTAACACACTGCAAATTATGAATGCATTAAAATATTAAATAATACTTTTGATAAAGTGGATACTTTCAAAAATCTAGGATCAATATTAACATACGAAAATCATATTCACGAAGAAATTAAATATCGACTAAAAACAAGGAATTCGTGTTATTATTCAGTTTAAAATCTCTTGTCGTCGCGAATTCTGTCGAGGAATTTGAAGCTTAAAATATATCAAACGATAATCATGCCTGTTGTTCTGTATGGTTTCGAAACATGGTAGCTTACTCTGAGGGAAGAACATAGACTGAAAGTATTTGAGAACAAATTCCTCAGACGAATATTCGTATCCAAGAGGAACGGGAATGGGGAATGGCGAAAACTTCACAACGAGGAACTACATAAATTATACGGCTTACCAAACATTGTTAGGGTCATCAAGTCTAGGAGGCTTAGATGGGCAGGACATATAGCCAGGATGGAAGATAGTATGAACGCTTTCAAAGTGTTAGCGGTAAGACCAATCGGAAAACGACCATTAGGAAGATGTAGACGCAGATGGGAAGATAATATTAAGATGGATCTCGCAAAAATAGGAATACAAAGTAGAAACTGGATCCAGTTGGCTAAGGATAGAACTCAATTGAGAGCTTTTCTGAACGCGGCATTGAACCTCCGGGTTCCATAGGCCATAGAGTTGGCTTACGAAGCATGAGTAGATGCCTAAGCTGATACTACAAATAGTTGAAATGCGCATTTACTGAAAAGATGGATTCTACTGACATTGGGTAGTCTATATACGCTTCGTGTTCTAGGGTCTAGGGGAAAGGAGGAGATAAGATTTCACATCAGGTTACGTCACACACAGTCGCACACCTTAATTTTCATTAAAAATGGAAAATCCAAGAGAAACCAATTTCATCTCACTTTCCTTTGTGACAGTCGGACACGAAACATCACACTTATCTGCAAAAAGCACTTTTCAAATCGGATTATTGTTAGAGCCTCCAGTTCCAATGCTGGGAGGGCGGGGAAGCATGTCTTCCCATTTCCCCGGAATTTGTGCCCGTACCTACAGCTGAGACAATTTTCCAGCATGAGGAGAAGGGCATATCCTCCGCTGGCATTTATTGCAATTTGTGCCCAAGTAGCGGAAGTGGAATTAATACATATTGATGAGACTACTAAATGCACTACAGCACGAAGTTCAGTTTGAAATATTACAGAATATGATTCTTTTTAAAAGAAATGATAAAGCCAAGATAAATCAATATCATATTACATTCCTTTGTGGCACTCGGACACAAATCATCACACTTATCCCCAAAAGCACTTTTTAAGTCAGATTATTGGAGGAACAGTCCCCCGCAGGTCCAAGATTGGGGGGACATGTCCCCCTCATCCCCCTGGATTTGCGCCAGTGGCCCTAACCACCAGTGCTACTTTTCTTCCGGGGGATTAATAAATATTCCCTCGCGCAAGCATGCCTAATAAAATAGAACATCGCCAATAGTTTAGTGGTTTTGATGCTGATAAACATTTGCAGATACGGCAAAGCCGAAGCTCTTGGCATACATGAAAGAAACTCTTGCGTCATTTTATGGTTACCCCATATTGTCAATCTGTACGATATATTTATCTTTAATATAACTGGAAAGTCATTCATCTATATATATCCCCTCTATATATATATCTCCCTTCTTTTGTTATCAATGTTCAACATTACACTACAATGAGGCGTGTAAACAAGTGTGGATCAAAAGCTAATTTGAAGAAGTGTGCACTGTTTAGTGTGCACTCTGTTTGTAGACTTCGAGTGTGCATCCTCGAAGTGTGTACTATGCGCTTTTGGACACGGCCTATGTGAGACGTGTACCTACTGATTAACGTGGATCCGAACCACATGAGCTCCCGCCGGGAATCGAACCCGGGTCTCCCACGCCATAGCCACATAAAAAAAATGTTGGTACAGTGAAAAGTTCAGAGACATCAATCATTTACGGGAAAGAATCGTCGCGGCGGTTGGGACATTTACATCTGAAATGTTGGTGAACGTGTGCAGGGCCACAAACTGATGCCATGTTGGAGTCTACCAACATTAAACAAAACGTGAAGGAACTCTCTTTCATGATATGTACTCATTGATGTAAGTTTTCATTCATTTCCCAATTAAATTTATACTTAAAACTAGGGAGTTCTTTTTCAAATACCCTGTATTATGTCCTTGCAACTGTTCGGAATATTTTTGGCTCTGCACGCTGAAAGATATTATGGAATTAAATAATACAGGCCTTCGACACAATCTCCATACTTGTTTATGACAGCTTCCCAATATTTTGTAAATACTGTATTCTGGATAGGGCACCTCCATTGTTGAGGTGTTAGATCACTCGGGCCACGTCACTGAAAGCTTCGTCAATCGAATCAAAACGTTTTCCACAGAGTGGTTCTTATAATTTGGGGAACAAATCAAAGTCTGGTGGTTCAAATCATGATTATATTGGGAAGAAAAGTATTTCCCATCCATACTTGTTAAGTGTCACCCTTACTTGTAGAGCAGTATGTGGCCTTGCATTATCGTTCAGAATGAGGAAACCAGCTGCAAGCATGTCAGAATTTCTTTCACGAATTTTCGGCTGCAAAATTTTTTGAAGAAACAGCTTGTAGTATACGCCTGGTACCGACGTCCCATGTGGCACTCTATTGTAGCATCTCTCCATTCGTATCATACGCGAAAATCATCGTGAGTTAAACCTTTGATTGTTGCCGGCGGAATTTCTTCGGGCGTGAAGCGTCTGAGCTGTTTTATTGTGACGACTGAAACTTCAGTTCTGGTCCAAACTCTCGTATCCAGGTTTCATGAATTGCAACAGTTCCTCGTAAAAACTGATTTCCTTCTGTTTGATAACGTTCAAGCAATTTTTCTGCGATTCTTTTGCGACATACTTTCTGCTCTTTACTCAGATCATGCGGAAGCCATCTCATCTTCATCTTCAGCTTCTCAGTAATGTTTCTGTAAACTGAAGTGACAGACATTTTGGCCTCATATGCAATTTTCTTACATGTTTTTGTCGATCCTTTTTCAAAATGTCATTCACAATAATCTCAGAGGTGTAGTCTGTTGCAGTTGATGTTCTTTTACTTCTTGGCGTGTCCGAGGTTCTTACACGACCTTCACGAAAACGAGCACCGTATTACAGTGCTATGATCCACTTCACTATTTCCACAAACCGTCAAAGCACAGTAAATTTTAGTTGGGTTCTTGGTATAGGACCGATATAGGAACGCTTATAATCATGTATAACCCAACCTCAGTCGGGTTCACCACTTAATTTCTCACAACACAGCTATGCAAACCAGAAAACACAGAAACAATCGTCAAGCACAAACTCTGACCCACAACTAACCTAAAAGTGAACTGGATCAAATCACTCAAACGTGGTGCATGGGCTGTGTATAAGACTTTTGAAATGACACTCCTATTTATACCTGGACCCTCTCATTTTGTAACGGTATGCGTCAACACAAAGCGAAAATAAGCATTTCGGTTTTACTTTCACGTGGTGATGTGTTTGTTTTCTACGGACAGTCCCACGTTTGCTTATCCTGAACTCCAAGAATATGTTACATCATAATGATCACGTAGCACAGGATGGTGCTTGTTTTTCTCCCTTGTCTTTCTTTAGGCGCATACACTGTCGCTGACATGCCTCCTCCATACGGACAAAAGCCCGTGTGAGTTTCCAACTTCGTTCTGTTCAAATAGATGAAATGATAGTTTCTAGTGACCACCATGCAGAGGTTTGTACGTATTTTTCCGAGAATAATCGCTTTTCAGACATATCATTTTGCAGTAGATCATAAATCTGTATTCAATTTGTGAAGCATTGCACAAAAATCAAAAGATTTTGACTGAAGTATGATAAGTAAATTGTGTGGTTATGCCTTCTTAAAGAGAAGCTGCGAGGGCACGGTTGCTCAATGGTAGAACGATTACCTCTGGTGCGTGGGGTCTCTGGTATGATTTCCGGTCCAGTAAGTTTGTGGTGGATAACATCGTGTCGATGGGATTGTCGGGTCCTCTCGCTTTCTATCAAATTCTTCTATCATCAGTCACTTTCCTTAATCATTGTCCCCCTTAGACTAAATGGCATTTACTTGGAACGTTATACAGAAAGTTAAGCTGCGCTAAGGAATACGATGTCGCATATAATTTGCAGAAGAACTATGGAATATTCTTTACACAGTATGTTTACACTATTTTGTTTACAAGCAAACCCACCTTTGCTAACGTGCCAGGTGCGTATAAATACCTTGAGTTTCCAATAGTTTAGCCCTGCCCTGACTTGGTTAAATATTTTCTTATTTGTGCAAAGTTTCGCTTCTCTCTCTCTGGGTTCCTCTGTTATAAAGGTGGGACATTGTAAATGGTGCACCCGGTATATATATATGGGCGGAATGAGGTTGTGTGGAGTCTGACTTCCTATCGGCCAAAAGATTGTTCAAATGAAGACTATGTAAATTCGTACCTACATTACAATGGTTCTTGATGGAATAATAACTACAAGAATTTTATTATCGTGGTTTAGTCCTAAAACGATAGCCTATGTATAGAAAATTTAATGTAATTCTCTCTAGTCTTATTCGCTCAAAACATTGTTAAGGTATATTCTTTTTTTCTTTACCAGGTATCCCCAAAAGTAAACAGGACTTTCTTCAAAAGTATCTTGAAAAATCGCCCAAGTTTAAGGTGGTAGCTGTTGCTTCATACCTGAGAAGAAATGGGGTACCCCCACCTGGTTTTTGCTACGGGCCTTTTAGAAACATAAATAGAACAATAGATGAAGATGGGTGTTACTTTGAATTTGACATTAATATGAAACTCACTGGAATAAACAGAGGTATCTTTCGCTTAGTATATGGTTGCAGAAAATCAGTCCGTATAACCCCTGATCATTATCAAACGTACCTTGTCTACAAAAAAGGTAAGCAAAAGAATTTAAACAAATTAAATTTACTTTGTTTTGACACTACTCCATTCCATCCGATCTCATCCAATATATTTTTTTTTACAGCACATTATAGAAAGTGTATATTTTAGGTGCATTTCGCCAGCCCCCCACCTTGGAGTTTCGAAACAAAACCTATGCCAATCGTTTGTGCTACGTTTGTGCCGGAATGTACCGCAAAAATTTTCGTTTCTACCACTTCCGGTACGAAGTTATAAGGGTTCTAAAGTGGGGGGCTGGGGAAACGGCAGCCCCCCCACCTAGGAATTTCAAAACAAAACCTATGCCAATCGTTTGTGCTACGTTTGTGCCAGAATGTACCGCAAAAATTTTCGTTTGTACCACTTCCGGTACGAAGTTATAACGGTTTTAAAGTGCGGGGTCTGGAGAAACGGCAGCCTCCAACTTCGGAATTTCGAAAAAAAACCTATGCCAATCGTTTGTGCTACGTTTGTGCCGGAATGTACCGCAAAAATTTTCGTTTGTACCACTTCCGGTACGAAGATATAAGGGTTCTAAAGTGGGGGGCCTGGGAAAACGGCAGCCCCCCACCTAGGAATTTCGAAACAAAACCTATGCCAATCGTTTGTGCTACGTTTGTGCCGGAATGTACCGCAAAAATTTTCGTTTGTACCCCTTCCGGTACGAAGTTATAAGGGTTTTAAAGTGGGGGGCTGGAGAAACGGCAGCCTCCAACCTCGAAATTTCGAAACAAAACCTATGCCAATCGTGTGTGCTAGGTTTGTGCCGGAATGTACCGCAAAAATTTTCGTTTGTACCACTTCCGGTACGAAGTTATAAGGGTTTGAAAGTGGGGGGCTGGAGAAACGGCAGCCTTCAATCTTGGAATTTCGAAACAAAACCTATGCCAATCGTTTGTGTTAGGTTTGTGCCGGAATATACAGTAAAAATTTTCGTTTGTACCACTTCCGGTACGAAGTTATAAGGGTTTTAAAGTAGGGGCTGGAGAAACGCCAGCCTCCAACCTTCGAATTTCGAAACAAAACCTATGCCAATCGTTTGTGCTACGTTTGTGCCGGAATGTACCGCAAAAATTTTCGTTTGTACCACTTCCGGTACAAAGTTATAAGGGTTTTAAAATGGGGGGCTGGAGAAACAGCAGCCTCCAACCTTGAAATTTCGAAACAAAACCTATGCCAATCGTTTGTGCTACGTTTGTGCCGGAATGTACCGCAAAAATTTTCGTTTGTACCACTTCCGGTACGAAGTTATAAGAGTTTTAAAGTGGGGGCTGGGGAAACGGCAACCCTTGCCTTAGAATTTCGAAACGAAACGTATGCCAATCGTTTGCCCTACGTTTGTGCCGGAATGTACCGCAAAAATTTTCGTTTGTACCACTTCCGGTACGAAGTTATAAGGGTTTTAAAATGGGGGGCTGGAGAAACAGCAGCCTCCAACCTTGAAATTTCGAAACAAAACCTATGCCAATCGTTTGTGCTACGTTTGTGCCGGAATGTACCGCAAAAATTTTCGTTTGTACCACTTCCGGTACGAAGTTATAAGAGTTTTAAAGCGGGGGCTGGGGAAACGGCTTCCGTTTCCAGAACCCCCCACCTTGGAATTTCGAGATAAGACTATGTCAATCGTTTGTGGTACTTTTTTACAAGAATGTACCGCAAAAAAATACGTGCCTGAAGTTGGCCCCCCCACCTCTCCCAAATTACATTAAACGTTGCACATCGTAAGTGCATCGTTAGTGCACGTCAGTGCATTTAGAACTAACGTTAGTGCTATCAGCGTTTACGAGGTATTGAAGATTTTGGTGGGGGGCAACTTCATATGAAGTTAGCCCCCCACCCATCTTTATGCAGACAGATTTTCACAAAACTTAGCGCATCGTTAGTGCATCATTACTTCACTTAAACACACTAAGCACTACCGTAAGTGCTACCATATTTTGGGATTTATTCAAGATTTTCGGTGGGGGGGCCAACTTCAGAAATATCAAATTCTATACAAATAGAGGTAGAAACATGGGGTTAACGGTAATCGTTAGTGCATCGTTAGTGCACTTAAAAGCACTAAGCACTAACGTTAGTGCTACCAAAATTTGGGATTTATTCAAGATTTTTGGTGGGGAGGCCAACTTGAGAAACATCAAATTCTATACAAATAGAGATAGAAACATAAGAGTTAACGGCAATCGTTAGAGCGTGATTAGTGCACTTAAATGCACTAAGCACTAACGTTAGTGTTACCACATTTTGAGATTTATTCAAAATTTTTGGTGGGGGCCAACTTCAGAAATTTCAAATTTTATACAAAGTGTCAGTATTTTCAGGAAGCAGTAACGAATGCACTAATTACTTTGTTAGTACTTGAAGAGGGCGCAAATTCACGCTGACCACCAAAGATATTTTACTTGTAGCACCTACACTAATTAAGCACTAACGTTAGGGGCTGGTGCACGACGAAGCACTAACGATGCGCACTAAGGATTGTACTAGAAATGATCATTAGTGCTTTTTAATTTGGCAGAAATTTGACACAGTGAAAAACTCTCCTTTAATTTCTTATGTGAGTTTCCTGAGATGTAACTGGCCATAACTACACTAATAGTGAAGCACTAACGAAAGCGGCTCTAATTTTTTCGTTATTGGTTGAAGTGGGGCGCCAAGTTCATGAAAGCTTCCAAAGGTTTTTTTTTACTTGTAGGACCTACATTAATGAAGAACTAAAGTTAGGCGTTAATGCACTAAGAAGCACTAACGATTTCAGTAGAAGAGGTCATTAGTGCTCTTGATTTTGGCGGAAATTTGACGCAATGAAAAAATCCACATGAATCTCTTATGGGATTTTTGTGGCATATAATTGGCCATATCTACATCAATAGTTAAGCATTAACGGAACTATGAGTGTTTTGCAGAAGCGCTAACGATACATTAACGAATGGACTTATTTTTCGTTACTGCTTGAAGTGGGAACCAAGTTCACGCTGGCCCGCAAAGGTTTCTTACTTGTAGCACCTACACTAATGAAGCACTAAACTTAGGTGTTGGTGCACTAGGAAGCACTAATGTTACAAGGAAAGAAAACTTTCGAAATTATCGTGAACTTAGCCCCCACTATAAGCACTAACGAAAAAATTAGTTTTATACGTTAGTGCATTGTTAGTACTTCTAGAAGATACAAATAGTTTCGTTAGTTTTTCACCATTAGTGTAGAAATGGCCAATTATAAGTCTCAAAACTCCCATAAGAAACACAAGGGGAATTATTCATTGTATCAAATTCCCATCGCATTCAAAAGCACTAATTACCTCTGTTAGTGCAATTGATAGTGCATAGTAATTGCTTCTTAGAGCACAAACACCTAACGTTAGTGCTTCATTAGTGTAGGTGTTACAAGTAAAAAAAAACTATGGGGAAGTCAGCGTGAATTTCGCAACCACACTTTAAGCACTAACGGAAAAAAATAGTGCAATTCGTTAGTGCTTCTATAAAGCACTAACAATTTCGTTAGTGCTTCACTATTAGTGTAGTTATGGCCAATTACATATCACGAGACTCACAAGAAATTTAGGCAAATTTTTCATTGAATCAAATTTCCGAAAAATTCAAAATCACTAATGATCTCTTCCAGAGCAATCGTTAGTGCATTGTTAGTGCTTCTTAGTGCATCTACACCTAAGGTTAGTGCTTCATTAGTAAATGTGCTACAATTAAAGTACCTTTTGAGGCCAGAGTGAACTTAGCGCCCCCACTTCAAGCACTAACTAAAAAGGTAGTGCCATTCGTTAGTGCATTGGTAGTGCTTCTGGAAAACACTAACAGTTTAGTTAGTACTTCAATATTATTTTAATTAATGGCCAATTACATGTAACAAAACACACAATAAATTTATGGAAAATTTTTCATTGCATCAAATTTCCGTCAAATTCAAGAGCACTAATGATCTCTTCTAGTGCAATCATTAGTGCATCGTTAGTGATTCTAGAAAACACTAACAGTTTCTGTTGTCCTTCAATATTAGTGTAGTTATGGACAATTACATGTCACGAAACTCCCATAAGAAATTTATTGGGAATTTTTAATTGCATCAAATTTCCGCCATATTCAAAAGCACTAGTGATATCTTCTAGTGCAATTGTTAGTGGTTCTTAGTGCACCAACCCCTAACGTTAGTACTTTATTAGTGTATGTGCTACAGGTACAATATCTTTGGAGGGCACGGTGAACTTGACCCAACTTCAAGCACTAACAAAAAATTAATGCCATTCATTAGTGTATCGTTAGTGCTTCTAGAAAGCACTACATGTTTGTATGGACTTTGATATTTCTGAAGTTGGCCCCATCAAAAATCTTGAATAAATACCAAAATATTGTAGAACTGACATTAGTCCTTAGTGCGTTTAAGTATACTAACATTGCACTAACGATTGCCGTTAACACTATGTTTCTACCTCTATTTGTATAGAATTTTATATTTCTGAAGTTGCCCCCCCACCAAAAATCTTGAATAAATCCCCAAATATGGTAGCACTAACGTTAGTGCTTAGTGCATTTAAGTGCACTAACGATGCACTAATCATTGCCGTTAACACTATGTTTCTACCTCAATTTGTATAGAATTTTATATTTCTGAAGTTGGACCCCCCACCAAAAATCTTGAATAAATCCCAAAATATGATAGCACTAACGTTAGTGCTTAGTGTGTTTAAGTGCACTAACGATTGCCGTTAACCTCATGTTTCTACCTCTATTTGTGTAGAATTTGATATTTCTGAAGTTGGCCCCCCCACCGAAAATCTTGCATAAATCCCAAAATATGGTAGCACTAACGGTAGTGCTTAGTGTGTTTAAGTGCACTAACGATGCGCTAAGTTTTGTGAAAATCTGTCTGCAAAAAGATGGGTGGGGGCTAACTTCATATGAAGTTGGCCCCCCACCAAAAATCTTCAATATCTCGGAAACGCTGATAACACTAACGTTAGTTCTAAATGCACTAACGTGCACTAACGATGCACTTACGATGTGCAACGTTTGGTGTAATTTGGGAGAGGTGGGGGGGGCAACTTCAGGCACGTAAAAAAATTTCGTTTGTACTAGCTCCGTTACAAAAGTATAAGAGTAAAAGTCTGGGCTGTAGAAAAGGAAACTCCCCCTTTCAATTTCCAAAATTGTAGATTTTCCCAATCGTTTGTACTACGTGTGTAACATAATGTACTGCAAAACTTTTGCTTTTACCACTTATGTTAAAAAGACATAGTAGTTTTAACTAGGAGCTGCCGTTTCCACAGCCCACCATTTTTTTAATTTTGAAACAAAACCTATGACAATCGTTTGTACTACGTTATTTCTGGAATGTGCCGTAAAAATCTTCGTTTGTACCACTTCCGGTACAAAGATATAAAAGTTTTAAACTAAGAAGCTGCCGTTTCCACAGCCACCCCCCCCCCATTGTGTTTCCAAACAAAACTTCTGTCAATCCCTTTTACCATGTTAGTACCGGAACGAACAGCAAAAAAATTCGTTTCCCTTCCGGTACAAAGATAAAAGAGTTTTAATCTATGGGGCTGCCGATTTCACAGGCTCCCACCATTGAATTTGAAATATAGTATATGCCAATTATTTTTCTACGTTTGTAGCGGAATGCACGTCAAAAATTTTCGTTTGTACCACTTCCGGTACAAAGATATAAAAGTTTTAAACTAAGAAGCTGCCGTTTCCACAGCCACCCCCCCCCCATTGTGTTTCCAAACAAAACTTCTGTCAATCCCTTTTACCATGTTAGTACCGGAACGAACAGCAAAAAAATTCGTTTCCCTTCCGGTACAAAGATAAGGGAGTTTTAATCTATGGGGCTGCCGATTTCACAGGCTCCCACCATTGGATTTGAAATAAAGTATATGCCAATTATTTTTCTACGTTTGTAGCGGAATGCACGTCAAAAATTTTCGTTTGTACCACTTCCGGTACAAAGATATAAAAGTTTTAAACTAGAAGGATGCAGTCTCCACAGCTCCATACTTTAAATCTTCTATACCTTTTTAACGGAAGCGGTACAAACGAAAATTTTTCCTGTACATTCCGGCACAAACGATTCCAATAGGTTTTGTTTCGAAATTCCAAAGTTAGAGGCTGTCGTTTCCCCAGCCCCCACTTTAAAACTCATAACTTCGTACCGGGAGTGGTACAAACGACATTTTTTTCCGGTACATTCCGGCACAAAGGATTGACATAGGTTTTGTTTCAAAATTCCAAGGTTTCTCCAGCCCCCCACTTTAAAACCCTTAGAACTTCATACCGGAAGTGGTACAAACGAAAATTTTTGCGGTACATTCCGGCACAAACGTAGCACAAACGATTGGCATAGGTTTTGTTTTGAAATTCCTAGGTGGGGGGGCTGCCGTTTCTCCAGCCTCCCACATTTGAACCTTTATAACTTCGTACCGGAAGTGGTACAAACGAAAATTTTTGCGGTACATTCCGGCACAAACCTAGCACAAACGATTGGCATAGGTTTTGTTTCGAAATTCCGAAGTTGGAGGCTGCCGTTTTTCTGGCCCCCCACTTTAAAACCCTTATAACTTCGTACCGGAAGTGGTACAAACAAAAATTTTTGCGGTACATTCTGGCACAAACATAGCACAAAGGATTGGCATAGGTTTTGTTTCAAAATGCCAAGGTTGAAGACTGTCGTTTTTCCAGCCCCCCACTTTAAAACCCTTATAACTTCGTACCGGAAGTGGTACAAACGAAAATTTTTGCGGTACATTCCGGCACAAACGTAGCACAAACGATTGGCATAGGTTTTGTTTTGAAATTCTTAGGTGGGGGGCTGCCGTTTCCCCAGCCCCCCCACTTTTGAACCCTTATAACTTCGTACCGGAAGTGGTACAAACGAAAATTTTTGCGGTACATTCCGGCACAAACCTAGCACAAACGATTGGCATAGGTTTTGTTTGTAAATTCCAAGGTTAGAGGCAGCCGTTTCTCCAGCCCCCCACTTTAAAACCCTTATAACTTCGTACCGGAAGTGGTACAAAGGAAAATTTTTGCGGTACATTCCGGCACAAACAGCACAAACGATTGGCATAGGTTTTGTTTCGAAATTCCGAAGTTGGAGGCTGCCGTTTCTCCAGCCCCCCCCCCCGCTTTAAAACCCTTATAACTTCGTACCGGAAGGGGTACAAACGAAAATTTTTGCGGTACATTCCGGCACAAACGTAGCACAAACGATTGGCATAGATTTTGTTTTGAAATTCCTAGGTGGGGGGCTGCCGTTTCCCCAGCCCCCCACATGTGAACCCTTATAACTTCGTACCGGAAGTGGTACAAACGAAAATTTTTGCGGTACATTCCGGCACAAACGTAGCACAAACGATTGGCATAGGTTTTGTTTCGAAATTCCATGGTTGGTGACTGCCGTTTCTCCAGCCCCCCACATTAAAACCCTTATAACTTCGTACCGGAAGTGGTACAAACGAAAATTTTTGCGGTACATTCCGGCACAAACGTAACACAAACGATTGGCATAGGTTTTGTTACGAAATTCCGAAGTTGGAGGCTGCCGTTTCTCCAGCCCCCCACTTTAAAACCCTTATAACTTCGTACCGGAAGTGGTACAAAGGAAAATTTTTGCGGTACATTCCGGCACAAACATAGCACAAAGGATTGGCATAGGTTTTGTTTCAAAATTCCAAGGTTGAAGGCTGTCGTTTTTCCAGCCCCCCACTTTAAAACCCTTATAACTTCATACCGGAAGTGGTACAAACGAAAATTTTTGCGGTACATTCCGGCACAAACGTAGCACAAACGATTGGCATAGGTTTTGTTTTGAAATTCCTAGGTGGGGGGGCTGACGTTTCTCCAGCCTCCCACATTTGAACCCTTATAACTTCGGTCCGGAAGTGGTACAAACGAAAATTTTTGCGGTACATTCCGGCACAAACCTAGCACAAACGATTGGCATAGGTTTTGTTTCGAAATTCCGAAGTTGGAGGCTGCCGTTCTTCTGGCCCCCCACTTTAAAACCCTTATAACTTCGTACCGGAAGTGGTACAAACGAAAATTTTTGCGGTACATTCCGGCACAAACGTAGCACAAACGATTGGCATAGGTTTTGTTTTGAAATTCTTAGGTGGGGGGCTGCCGTTTCCCCAGCCCCCCCACTTTTGAACCCTTATAACTTCGTACCGGAAGTGGTACAAACGAAAATTTTTGCGGTACATTCCGGCACAAACCTAGCACAAACGATTGGCATAGGTTTTGTTTGTAAATTCCATGGTTGGTGACTGCCGTTTCTCCAGCCCCCCACATTAAAACCCTTATAACTTCGTACCGGAAGTGGTACAAACGAAAATTTTTGCGGTACATTCCGGCACAAACGTAACACAAACGATTGGCATAGGTTTTGTTACGAAATTCCGAAGTTGGAGGCTGCCGTTTCTCCAGCCCCCCACTTTAAAACCCTTATAACTTCGTACCGGAAGTGGTACAAAGGAAAATTTTTGCGGTACATTCCGGCACAAACATAGCACAAAGGATTGGCATAGGTTTTGTTTCAAAATTCCAAGGTTGAAGGCTGTCGTTTTTCCAGCCCCCCACTTTAAAACCCTTATAACTTCATACCGGAAGTGGTACAAACGAAAATTTTTGCGGTACATTCCGGCACAAACGTAGCACAAACGATTGGCATAGGTTTTGTTTTGAAATTCCTAGGTGGGGGGGCTGACGTTTCTCCAGCCTCCCACATTTGAACCCTTATAACTTCGGTCCGGAAGTGGTACAAACGAAAATTTTTGCGGTACATTCCGGCACAAACCTAGCACAAACGATTGGCATAGGTTTTGTTTCGAAATTCCGAAGTTGGAGGCTGCCGTTCTTCTGGCCCCCCACTTTAAAACCCTTATAACTTCGTACCGGAAGTGGTACAAACGAAAATTTTTGCGGTACATTCCGGCACAAACGTAGCACAAACGATTGGCATAGGTTTTGTTTTGAAATTCTTAGGTGGGGGGCTGCCGTTTCCCCAGCCCCCCCACTTTTGAACCCTTATAACTTCGTACCGGAAGTGGTACAAACGAAAATTTTTGCGGTACATTCCGGCACAAACCTAGCACAAACGATTGGCATAGGTTTTGTTTGTAAATTCCAAGGTTAGAGGCAGCCGTTTCTCCAGCCCCCCACTTTAAAACCCTTATAACTTCGTACCGGAAGTGGTACAAAGGAAAATTTTTGCGGTACATTCCGGCACAAACGTAGCACAAACGATTGGCATAGATTTTGTTTTGAAATTCCTAGGTGGGGGGCTGCCGTTTCCCCAGCCACCCACATGTGAACCCTTATAACTTCGTACCGGAAGTGGTACAAACGAAAATTTTTGCGGTACATTCCGGCACAAACCTAGCACAAACGATTGGCATAGGTTTTGTTTCGAAATTCCGAAGTTGGAGGCTGCCGTTCTTCTGGCCCCCCACTTTAAAACCCTTATAACTTCGTACCGGAAGTGGTACAAACGAAAATTTTTGCGGTACATTCCGGCACAAACGTAGCACAAACGATTGGCATAGGTTTTGTTTTGAAATTCTTAGGTGGGGGGCTGCCGTTTCCCCAGCCCCCCCACTTTTGAACCCTTATAACTTCGTACCGGAAGTGGTACAAACGAAAATTTTTGCGGTACATTCCGGCACAAACCTAGCACAAACGATTGGCATAGGTTTTGTTTGTAAATTCCAAGGTTAGAGGCAGCCGTTTCTCCATCCCCCCACTTTAAAACCCTTATAACTTCGTACCGGAAGTGGTACAAAGGAAAATTTTTGCGGTACATTCCGGCACAAACGTAGCACAAACGATTGGCATAGGTTTTGTTTCGACATTCCGAAGTTGGAGGCTGCCGTTTCTCCAGCCCCCCCCCCCCCCGCTTTAAAACCCTTATAACTTCGTACCGGAAGGGGTACAAACGAAAATTTTTGCGGTACATTCCGGCACAAACGTAGCACAAACGATTGGCATAGATTTTGTTTTGAAATTCCTAGGTGGGGGGCTGCCGTTTCCCCAGCCCCCCACATGTGAACCCTTATAACTTCGTACCGGAAGTGGTACAAACGAAAATTTTTGCGGTACATTCCGGCACAAACGTAGCACAAACGATTGGCATAGGTTTTGTTTCGAAATTCCATGGTTGGTGACTGCCGTTTCTCCAGCCCCCCACATTAAAACCCTTATAACTTCGTACCGGAAGTGGTACAAACGAAAATTTTTGCGGTACATTCCGGCACAAACGTAGCACAAACGATTGGCATAGGTTTTGTTACGAAATTCCGAAGTTGGAGGCTGCCGTTTCTCCAGCACCCCACTTTAAAACCCTTATAACTTCGTACCGGAAGTGGTACAAAGGAAAATTTTTGCGGTACATTCCGGCACAAACGTAGCACAAACGATTGGCATAGGTTTTGTTTCGAAATTCCGAAGTTGGAGGCTGCCGTTTCTCCAGCCCCCCCCCCCCCGCTTTAAAACCGTTATAACTTCGTACCGGAAGGGGTACAAACGAAAATTTTTGCGGTACATTCCGGCACAAACGTAGCACAAACGATTGGCATAGGTTTCGTTTTGAAATTCCTAGGTTTGGGGCTGCCGTTTCTCCAGACTCCCACTTTTGAACCCTTATAACTTCGTACCGGAAGTGGTACAAACGAAAATTTTTGCGGTACATTCCGGCACAAACGTAGCACAAACGATTGGCATAGGTTTTGTTTCGAAATTCCAAGGTTGGAGGCTGCCGTTTCTCCAGCCCCCCCACATTAAAACCCTTATAACTTCGTACCGGAAGTGGTACAAACGAAAGTTTTTGCCGTACATTCCGGCACAAACGTAGCACAAACGATTGGCATAGGTTTCGTTTTGAAATTCCAAGGTGGGGGGGCTGCCGTTTCCCCAGCCCCCCACTTTAAAACTCTTATAACTTCGTACCGGAAGTGGTACAAACGAAAATTGTTGCGGTACATTCCGGCACAAACGTAACACAAACGATTGGCATAGGTTTTGTTTCGAAACTCCAAGGTGGGGGGGCTGGTGAGTGATAAAGTTGTTGTTAGTGATTCAACGTTAAAATCTGTGTCTGTGACTGCAGCCGAAGTGGTATATACCGAAGCCGAAAACTATATCTGAGAAACAGTGTGAAGCAGGGGTGCCCATCTCCCCCAAAGCTGATGGCGCACTCCCCCCAAAACTAATAATCTCTTCCCTCCTCAAAACTCAAGTCCTCTAAAAACAATTGCCCAGTGTAGCAGTAGTTTTTTAGTACTAGTAATTGTTATTTTTGTTGTTGTTTTTATTTCCTGTAGTAGTATTATAGAATGCTTGTAGTAGTAGTAGGGGCAGTAGTAATTATAAAAATGGCATTACTTTTATTAGTAGTCTTGGTAGTGTACACTACTAAATATGTTCTATAAGGGTATTTAAAGGTATAAAAACTTCTACACACTGTGTATGGCACAGGTATTATTTTTTTACAATTAGTAGTATTATTTTTTTCTTTACAAAATATTGATATAATTCCCTTGTACATGAAAAGTAAGAGGCAAGTTACAAGTTATTGAGTTTAATACCAAAAGAAAATGTTATCCTCGAAATTAGCCTACAGAAAGAAGTTATATCCAACAAAAAACATTCCTGTAAAAGAGCCAATTTTTTTATTCCCCGCAATTTTTTTCTCGATGGCACAACTTGCGCCATTCATCTCTCCTGTGAGCGGCCCTTCTCTCTTAAAACGAACCAACCTTTCCTTTCATACGGCTACTTGCGCGGTACTTCATTCATCGAGTATCGAAGCAGGGGGTACGGGGGTTCACCCCGGAAAATTTTTGAAAATTAGCTTCTCAAAATCGTGTTTTAATGCTATTCCGACAGTAAAATTGCTAGTTCAAAATTAGAGTAAAATCCCCCCCAAAATTTTTCTCAATGGCGCAGCTTGCGCCATACATCCCCCCTGTGGGCGGCCCTGGTGTGAAGTATACGCAACGACAAGTAAAAGTACAAAAGCTGTTATGAGTCTTAATTTCCCAGACATGGGCGAAGTTTCGGACTGTCTTTAATTCGAATCCAACAAATCCCTCACTGACAGATCAACAAAGAAAAACTATGTTGACTAATGTGCTTGTACCTGAAACATCTTTCATTTTCCCGACTCACTGTTATGGAGAAAGGAAATTGCGTTTTGAGAGAGGCTGGATGACAAAATGGGAATGGCTAGTATTTTCTCCTGTGAAATGTGGAGCCTACTGTAAATACTGTGTTACATTCTAGTTAGAATATGCAGGAAAAGGCCTGCATCAGAAAGTTAGAAGTTAGGTGTCAATTGGAATGACAGAACTGAAAGATTTAGGAACATTCTGCGTCGAAATTCCATCAGTTTTCAACATTGGCTGCAGAAAATTTTCTAAAGATCATGACATCAAAAATGGAGGATGTTGCTACGCAACTGAGTGAACAAAGAAGAAAGGAAAAAGAACAAAACAGAGTGGCTTTGAGAGCTTTAGTGGAAACTGTCATTTTATATAGAGAACAAGAGTTGCCTTTACGAGGTAACAAAGACAGTGGTCCCTTATCTCTAGAAAAACCACGTCATAATTATGGGAAATTTCGGGCATTGTTGCGATTTAGAGCACCTTATGATGAAACTTTGCGAAAACATGTAATAAATAGTCCCAAGAACGCAACTTACTTAAGTTCTGAAATTCAAAATGAGATAATAGAAGTTTGTGGAAAGCTCATACAACAAGAAATAGTGAATCGAGTAAATCAAAACAAATATTTCGCCATTTTAGGAGACAAAACATTGGACGTGAGTGGAAAAGAACAATTTTCGTTGTGTGTTCGTTACACTTATATAAGCACACCGAGATAGGATTTCTTGAGTTTTTTTTTCTTTTTGAACTATAAGATTTGAGTGCCGAAGCCGTCAGTGAGACAATTTTGAATAAGTGCAAATATCTGGGATTAAATCTGGACAATCTTGTTGGAGAGGGATATGATGGAGCAGCCAACATGGGAGAGAAAATTAGTGGTGTGCAAGCTAGAGTAAAACCGCAGTTTCCAAAAGCTACCTACGTCCACTGTGCTTCTCACCGACTGAATTTGGTGCTTTCTCATTCTTTATCAGTTCCTGACGCGTGAAACGCCATTGGTGTTGTGAAGGAAGTGTATAAATTTTATTAACATTGGAGAATTCTTAATTGTGACTGTACTCAGTGTTTCATTTCGTATATGTAATCATATTATTCAGAGTCATCTGAAATTCATTTCTAAATGTTCATTGAAACCATTATATGATATAATTAATTAACAAATCAGTTTCGTTTCACCGTGTGAAACTACGGTAGACTTCCAAACTGTGAGAATTTAATATTCAAACTTGAACTAGCACATCTGTAACTACTTGAATAGAGGAACAATACCCAAGAAACTACCTATTCCTCGGACGCTGAATCCATATCAAAAAGCCATTACTCGCTATCCAGTACCATAGGTGTCCAAACTCGCGAGCCCGACGCTCGTGAGCTCGGCACTCACGCTCAACCGGGCTCGGGCTCAATAATTGTAGCTGTTTTATTATAAAATGGTTTTAACAAACACTTAGAGTCTCTGATATCAGATCCTGTTACTCCCTTTACCAAACGTTTAGCAGATTTTCGGGAAACGTTTAGCTCTTGTTATTATAAGTTCTGTAATTTCACGAATGTTGAATACCTGTAATGTCTCCCTAAATTTCTACTTCTAATTTTACTTCTAAAGCTGTCTTCTCACAAAAATATAAATAAATAAAAAATTAAAACCTAAGAATCTGTGTGTTAGTTAAAAACAAGAGATATCTATGCGTAATGTGGGTGTTGGACATAAGCTCACCGGACATAAGCTCACCGACAGTCTCATATTACAGGGATGGAGAAAAGCTCACCGATAGCAAACATAAGCTTCCTTGAAGGACTTGTAATAAAATTCACCGAATATTGAAATTCAGGTGTTAGTTACTTCCTAAGCAGAAAATGGAGCTACTATCTTATATGACTTATTTATCAGGTATAAAAGAAAAATAAATAAATAAATAAGGACGTTGCTGTGTTGCGTTGTATTAAACGTGGCCAGACCTTGAGGAACTTGTAATAAAATGCCCTGGATATTAAAATCTAGTTTTTGACTACAATTACAAATAGGCCAAATAACTCGGTAGAAAGTAGAGCTACTAATGTCGTATAGCAGTTATCAGATATCAGAATAAAATAGGGATGTTGCAAGTTTAATGTGTGAAACATGGGCGACAGTAAGCCTAATTTTGGCCCTGGAAATTTTCGAACCAAATTTTTCTTATAAGCCTGACAATTCATCAACTGCATTAAAATAATTTCATGATAAAGCATGAGAACTTACATAATAGAATTTGTTTGCTAACAGGACTGGTGTTTTTTTTTTATTTTTAATTTTACGAAATCATCATACTCAGATATATTTAGGCTTTGCTTCTTAGTGCTGCCGTCGTGCTTGCAGACAAACACTCAAACAAGTTTCTTTCTTATTTACTAACACTAAGTTTTTTTGTTTTGTTTTTGTTTTTTTTTTTTTTTTTGTTCATAAGTTGTTTTGATCTTAGTAAATAAGAAAAATATTCATTTAATTAGTATTGGTCTGCAAGTGTGATGACAGCCTTAAGACTTGAACTCTGCAACACTCTTAATATTTTATTCTGATCTCTGATAACTCCTATATGACGTTAGGCATACAGCCTATTTTCTATTGAGAAACTAGGCCTACTAGTAGTCAAAGCCCAGATTTAAATATCAGGAGCATTTTATTTCAAGTTCCTCAAAGTCCGCCCACGTTTAATACATTAAACCCTGCAACATCTTTTTTATTTTATTTTTATATCTGACGACTGATATATAGCATTAATAGCTCTATTTTCTACTGAATTAGGCCTACTGCTAGTCAAAGTCTAGATTTTAATACCTCTTTATACCCACCATATACCCGCGAGCCCAATTAAGGCAAGTGAGCGCGAGTTTGAGTGAGCCCGAGCCCAGTTGGGAGAAGTGAGCGCGAGCTCAGTTAACAGAAGTGATCGCGAGCCCAGTTGGGAGAAGTGAGCGCGAGCCCGAGTGAGCGCGAGCTCAGTTAACAGAAGTGATCGCGAGCCCGAGTGAGCGCGAGCCCAGTTGGGAGAAGTGAGCGCGAGCGCGAGTGAGTGCGAGCTCAGTTGGGAGAAGTGATCGCGAGCGCGAGTGAGTGCGAGCCCAGTCGAGAGATATGAGCGCGAGCCCGAGTGAGTGCGAGCTCAGTCGAGAGAGATGAGCGCGAGCCCTAGTGAGCGCGAGCCCTAGTGAGCGCGAGCCCAGATAAGATTAGTGAGTGCGAGCGCGAGCCCAGTTGGGAGAAGTGATCGCGAGCGCTAGTGATCGCGAGTCCAGCTGAGACTGGTGAGCGCGAGCGCGAGTGAGTGCGAGCCCAGTCCAGAGAGATAAGCGCGAGCCCGAGTGAGTGCGAGCCCAGCTGAGACAGGTGAGCGCGAGCCCGAGCGAGCCCAGTGGAAAATGGCCACCTTTGTCTAGTACTGCTTTTGTTCTATAGCAATAAATGCTGAAACCGGAAATCGTTAATTTTAACCACTTTCGTTTTAAATAAAGTATTATAAGAAAATGTAAAACTCATTCTTAAGACGCAAAATCGATTGCAAAAAAAAAAAAAAAAAAAAAAATCTCAACATATGTTACGTTTTTGATGTATGGAAACAAATATTGAGAACAGAAGTACTTGTAAAATTATTCCATTATCGGTTTTGGTCAAGTGTTGTTCTTGGAAATGGTATGATTTCGTGGGACGATGAATCAGGTGTTAAAGATCGCTTCTCGCTATTTATTAACGCTTTAGTTCTATGGCAATATATCTTGAAACCGGAAATAGCTAATTTTATTCACTTCCTGTTTAAATAGAGGGTTAACAGAGAAAGGACCTATTCTTATGACGTTCAATCAACTGCAAAAAAAAAAAAAAAAAAAAAAATGTTTCGATATATCTTGTTCTTCTCTGTCGAAATCAATACTGAACCGGAACCGAAAGTTCTAGTAAATTTCAATCTCTTCTTATTTTGCGAGAGTGTTACGAGTTGTGATAATATGTTCTCTTGAGACGCTGAATCCATTGAAAGAAAAGCTCGTCGCTGTCTAATACCATTTTTTGTTCTTTGGAAACAATGGTTAAAACTGGAATAGTTATTTTGAAAGACTTTCGGTTTAAATAGAGAGTTAACCTATGGAACGACGAGCAACATGGTTCCTGGTTTCCGTAGAGCAAAAACCGTAAGAAATATCGATATTGGGATTTTTGCAATCGACTCTGCACCCCCCAAAAAAGGTTCCATTTCCGGTTTCGTAAAATGTTCTGGGCTGTGTTCTGTAGTTATGTGTTCATTTAAGATTGTGAATCGATTTGCGAAACATTTTCTTTTAAAGCCTGTCACTATATTCAGCATTTTTATTCTATGGCAACAAAGGTTGAAACCGGAAACGGTTAATTTGAACCATTCTGGTTTGTATAGAGAGTTAACGGAGATGGAGTTGATTCTTGGGACACTGAATCGATTTTAAAAATTCCCTTTCTTACCGTTCGGGAGATTTAAGGAGCCATATCTTGGAAACAATAGGTCACAGAGAAAAGATATTTTGCAATTTTTTAAATTTTGAGCTTTCCATTTTAAGCATGTGTCTTCGTAAAACAACATATCGTAGAACGTTTTAAGACGTTTCCTCCTTCGTATAAACCAAACACTTTCTCATGACTCCTCATTACACGGTTGCAGAAGTTTTGTGGCTTGTTGATGTGCGTCCTTGCGAACTCTAAGCGAGCGTGTGTATGTGCATCTGTTGGTTTGACCTGCAAGGCAGAACAAATAATATGAGTGCAATTACATGTCCCTGCACTACATTTCAAAATTGTTTTCAGATTTTTTGCATCAGCGAACGGGTTTGCTGCGTCAGCCTCAATAATCAAAACATTTTCGTGCTTCCGTTGTCACTTGCGGTCTACTCAGTTTCGATTTAGTTTGTAGTCCCTGTTCCCCTCCTGCTTCGAATCGATCAATTATATATCTTACTGTTTTAATATCCACGCTGATTAGAGCCCTTCGCTCAGTTGAGTCGAACCGAGCAGATGTGGTCGTTCAACGTACAAGACCGTTCAACGAGCACATTGCCTGGTAACGAGAGGAGCACCCGCGTCTTTTACCTGCAAAATATTTTGATGAAAGCAGATGATGAAATCTAGGGATGCAATGGGAAACGAAACACTTCGTTCGACTTTCGATAATATATTTGCGAATTACATATTAAATATTTACAAAGTTAAGGAATGATATTCTGAAAAAAGGAAAAAAAATAATAGTCAGCTACTTAACTTTCGGAAACTGCTGGGTTAATAGTCCACTTTTACTTTGTTGGTTATAACATTTTCACACACAAGTTCAGCACTGTCACTTTTGCAATAACACATTCCAAACTAGGATCTTCTATGGGCCGCCCCCTCCGCTGCTGCCTGCCGGACTCGAACCAAGACGAAGAAGAAGTAGAAGGGCGAGTCATGCTTGGACTGCCCTTTATAGGTAGTAGACAGCACGTGGCTAGGAGTGTTGCCAGATCCCACGCCGAGAACGTGTGGTACCAGCTCCTACCACACGATGGTGCTCCAAGAGAACGCCATCCACTGGACATGGCGAGAACTCACGGTTAAGCTCTGTGAAATTTTTTTTTAAAAACACAACATTTAGCAATTTTGATACACTTTATATACACAGTCAGTACATTTTCACAGTTGACCGTATTTTTTTAAACAAATGATTCCCAGAGGACGCCATCCACTGGACATGGCGAGAACTCACGGTTAAGCTCTGTGAATTTTTTTTAAACACATTTAGCAATTTTGATACACACACTTTATATACACAGTCAATACATTTTCACAGTTGACCGTAATAATTTTTTTTAAACAAAGGATTATAATAGTAAAATTGAACACACACACACTAGTAATGGTACCATAGTTCCTACTATTTTGTCCGTCGTATCATGTATATTTACAGGTAAGGTCTCCAGTTTTTTTGAGATACTGAAACTCACGATACTAAACTACGTAACGCTGTTTTTTTTTTTGTTTTTTTTTACTGTCACTGACACAAATTCTCCTGAAAGTTAGGAAGCGTATGTAACCCATAGATTTTTCTTTGTCGATAACAAGTTCACAGAAAACTTGAAACTTTGGGGGTGTCCAATTCACGTCTAGGCACTTCGTGCTGTTAGGAATTCCATTCAATTTTCAAATACTCTATGTTGCATTAACAAACGTCCTTATGGTAGCTGACAATAACTTTTGGGAAGTGGAAAGACGGCGGGAAATGGTGCACGGAGAGAGAAGTAGAGGAAGTTTCAAGATATGTTTTGTATATTCGCAATCTTCTTCTCAAGTTGTCGAAGTGTGTCCCCTTTCACGCATTTTGCACCGAGTTTCAACCAAGCCAACTTGGTTGAAGGTGATGGGAGCCACAACTTCATATTGTGCACGCTATGAGTTCCTATTGATTTCCCTGTAAGCGCGTCGCAGAGCTCGAATACTTTGGTGCCTACTTCTCAGAAACAAAGATACGGTCCCCGAAACAGATCGAAAAACTTCGAAATTTTTCGGTCAAGAAAACTACTCGTCGGGTGCTGACGGAGAAAGACTAGATCGAATGTTTCAACTTTCCGTTTAATGTCTTCTGTGGCATTGATCCGTTCATTTCGCCTGCGCTTGTGATCTCTTCTTCTAAAGTCTGCAAGAAGTAGCTTGCGATCCCATGTTTCTGTTTTATCCTTTGGACTGTGGTTATTCAGTGGGACTTTAAAATATTTCTCTACATCCCGCACGGTATCCTGATTAAGGTGCAGTTCGGCGGGGGAAATTCCCAAGGATGCTGATACTGAATGTTAAGCAGCATTACGATTTGTGCAACATAGTCTGGCCATTTTTCGTGTCTGTCTGAGCAAAACAAACGGAATAAACGGGAAATGTTCGAGTGTTCCCTCTCTACCGGACTACTTTGAGGATGGTAGGGGGAACAGTGTTTTATTTTGACACCATGTTTCTGCATGACCTCAAGAAAACGTTTCGACGTAAACTGTGCTCCATTATCGGTCAAAATAATTTCAGGGGTTCCGAGATGAGTGAAATAAAACGACTCCAAATGATTGGCAATTGAAACACTAGTGGCAGACTTGAGACAGTATGCTTGCAAATATCTTGTATAAACATCTAACAGTCAACAGATATTTTTCGCCTCTGGGTCCACGAGGGAGAGGGCCATACAAATCACACGAGACCAATTCACCTTTGCGAGAAGGTGTAATGGATTGCATAGGCAGAGCAACTGGAATTTTATAAGATTTGGTGCGCATGAAGATCACACAGTCCCTCACATAATTACGAATATCTCGACTCATGAAGGGCCAGTGAAACGCTTTTGAAATCAGGCTGAAACATCTATCTCGACCAAAATGGCCATTGTTATGGTAACATTCGATTACTTTGCTGACAAGAGCACGAGGAAGACAAATTCTCCAGCGTTCCAGGAAATGGAAATCTCTTATGAGTAATACACCACGTTCCAACTTATATTGGTCTTTCCATTTTCGCCTGCTAGCAGCAGGGGGAACAACTTTCTTCACTCTTCTGACTCGGTGTAAGGAAAGAAATTTTATCCTCGTACGCTGGGTCTTCGCGCTGCATTTCAATTAATTGTTGCGTAGATACGTTGATGACGTCCTCTCTTAAAACTTGAAGGGCGTGTGCGCGAACTATTTTCTGTTCGGGTTTTGGCAACACGCGCGTAAGAGCGTCTGGGGTATCATTCAGCCTACTTGGGATGAATTCGACGTCAAAATGGAATTTCTGTAACTGCAGAGACCAACGCAACAAACGATTATTCCATGTTTTTATTTTCTGCAGATACAGTAAGCTTTTGTGATCACAGCGGATTGTAAACGGGTGTCCGTCCAAATACGATTCCCACTTTTTTACTGCGTATATGATACTAAGGCATTCGAGTTCAGAGATCGAATAATGGGATTCACAGTCAGTTAATAGCCTCCTGACGTAAGCAATCACTCGTTTGTCTTCTCCTTCATACTGATAGAGCACTGCAGCAATCGCCCGTAAATTTGCATCACTTTGCAAGTAGAAGCGTTTCTTGAAATCCGGATATGATAACATTACATCTTTGATGACGGCGTCTTTAAGCTGTGCAAAAGATTCATCGTGAGCACTAGTCCACTGCCATTTCTTCTTTGCTTTGAGAAGATCATACAAAGGAGAAGCAATGATTGCGAATCCTTCTATAAAGCGAGAATGCCACGAGAATATGCCTAATACGTGCCTAAGCTCCTTAAGATTAGTGGGTTTGGTAAGAGCGTTGATAGATTGCACTGCATCCGGGTCTTTCCTGTATCCACTAGGGGAAACAATAAAACTAAGGAATTTAAGTTCAGACACAAAAAATGAACATTTTGCAATGTTGAGAGTCATGCCAGCTACTTTTATCTTTTCAAGGAGAGTGTCCAATGCACTCAAGTGATCGTCTGTCGACTGACTCACCAAACAGACATCATCAATATAACGAATTATACTACACATTAAACTTTCTCCTAGAACCTGCTGCAAACACATGTTTAGGGCGCTAGAACCATTTTTCTGACCAAAAGGCAACGAAGTGTATTGTAGCAATTCTCCCTCAAATAAAAACGCGGTGAAAGGGCGGGAGTTTTCAGTAAGACGTAGTTGTAAGTAGGAATTACAAAAATCAACCGAAGAAAAGACTACGTTACCATGGAAACGAGCTAATAGATCTTCCATACGCTCTGACCTAACATGCTGTAACGGTGTTACTTCATTTGGTGCCCTTAGATCCACTACAAGCCTACAAGATATACTATCGGAGCCAGGGGGAGGCTTTTTTGGAACAACATGTAAAGGATTCAAATGACAAGACTTACTAGGTTCCAAAATACCCAATGATTTTAATCTGGATATTTCTTCTCTTACAGCATCCCTATATTTATGAGGTATGGGGTATGGGCGTCGAACGATAGGCCCTGTGGCTTGAATACCAAGATCATACTCGAAATTAACACACTGTCCTGGGAATTTAGCAAACACTTCCCTGTGCGTCATCAAAATATCTAAAAGACGCTTCTTGTCACTTCCGGTAGCCAGTTGAGACCGGGCTACCGTTTCAAAAATCTCACCAGATGCAAATAATCCAGGGCACGAATGAAAATCCACGCCTCTACCATTGAAAATGTTTCCACTCTGATTTTCTTTCGCACTATTCTCATTAACAAAACGCGACATAGAAATATTGCAAATAGTTTCGCGATCTACACTCAAAACTTCTTCATAGTAGGAAGGATCACTTTCGTCGCTTAATGGTTCCTTGTTTAAAGAATCCATATTGTCATTGACGATTTCCACAGGAGGGGATGTTTCAACGCTTTGTATGCCTATCTTATTCACTGGTTCCTGAGGGTCAGCCACAGGTAGAAGCCTACAAATAGCTTCAAATTCAGCAGTGGAAAATTGTACAGTCTGATCACGAAAATTAAGTATTGAGCGTAACTGAGACATTATGTCTAACCCCAGAATAATATCTTCTGACAAGTCCGTCACTACAAGAAAGTGTGCGAATAGTTCAAAATCACCCAAATGAATAGGTAAAAGAACTCGTCCCTTGACTATACTTTTCTTTCGGCCTGAAAAATCGACAAGAGTGACGTTAGGTGCTGGTGTGAGCCGTGGCGAGGAAACAAATGAACTAACACTTTTCCAAACCCTTTCCTTTATCAGTGACGCATCGGACCCCGTGTCTAATAATGCAATATACTCTTTCTGCAAAACACGCATTTTAATACGAACTGAAGCGTCACGCCGTAAAAACTCCAAAGTCTGTTCACCATTTCTACTCTGCTGCTTATCACTCACGTCATCTTCATCGTAAGAGATCTGCAAGCTGACACAATAGTGCAGCCCTTACCTTATAAGTAACTGAATTCACACTTTCTTGTATTTCTGAAGATGAGGGATTGTTCTGACTTGAAAATGCTGGACCCGCGGTAACCCTCTTACCCGAGCCATTTACTAGTTTAAATTATCATTGCGTGAAGAATTTTGAGTTCGTTGATTTGTGTTAGTAGATGTTTCGTTCGTACGAAAGTGTTGCGTGTCAGGATCAGGTGAGTTGGAACGATCAGACCCCAAAGAATCGGAACTCCGTCGTGACTGGTTGCGATTCCGGTTCCGGCTCCTCCGACGAGTTCGATTGCGCGATTCTGTTTGGGAATTATCAGTACGAATATTGGTAATACGCCGTTCCACCTGACGTTCACCTTGCCAACGCGACCTGTAAGGCTGATTCTGGACCTGTGACTGTCGGTTATCCGTAGAATACACAGACAATGACTCTAGTCGCTGAATGCATGCTGCAAAGTCTGAGAATTTTTCGTGATGAGACGCAACTAAGTAATTTTGAAATCTCACTGGCAAAAGTGGAATCAACGATGAAATGATTTCTACCTCAGAGATGGATGGGGATAAGGCTTTCATTTCTTGAAACCTACTCATAATGAATGATTCGACGGATTGATGTTTTCCAGAAGAAAATTTCTCAGTTCGCAGGTTGGTTAACTTATTCGCGACAACAAATGTATTCTGATAATGACTCACAAATTCCGTACGAAATTGTGCAAATGTCACAAATTTCTCTTTGTTTAGCATAAACCATCCCAGCGCATCCGATTCTAACACAAATTCGACCATTTCTAAGTATTGAGACGAATGGATGCTTAAAAACTGCATTTCCCGCTCAAATTTCTGCAAAAATATAGACGGCAAAACGCCCGTGGGGTAGCCTGAAAATTTTGAGAGAGATTTTAAATCTGACAAACTCAGGCGAGGGGGACGCTGAGAACGAACGCTCTCCTCATTGTCATGTTCTGAAATCACGCTATTATGTACCTCGTCTTCCACAGAATGCTGGGCCTTTATCAGCTGCGGAGGTGAATACGAACGGCTGGGCCGGGAATCGGGTAGTGCTTGTTCAGACGTTTGCAGGGCAGTACTTCCGGAAATGCTAGCGGTAGTGTGAGTGTAATTGTCCCGACTGTTCTGACGGTCGATTCCCTCCATTAGGATTAATGGGGTTAGGCACAACCTGGGAGACAATTTCTTGCAAAGCACGCATACGACGGTTTGTCTCGACCAGATTAGAGTGCAAATCATCGTGACTCAGTTGAATACTCTCAACCTGGGTCCTTACATCACACAAAGCCGCATCTACGTACTGCCCAGCCTCATTCGCCGTTGTTCTTGAATAGTGCATGGCTTTCATTGAAAATTGCTTCGCACAATCTCGAATTTCGCACAAAGATTCTCGGAATTTCTGTGCCTCATTTTTTTGTGCTTCGCTCTCACGCTCTACCCTACTGTTTAATTCCTGCACTTGACTCTTTAAACTATCGTGGGCAGCAACCTGCTCTTGCACAATTCCACGAATGACGCTAATCTCTTTCTTAATTGTTTCTTGTGCACTACTTAAGGCCTGAGCATTACTATCTAGCGTTTCTCGAAGTGATGATATTTGCTCGGAAACACCCGTGTATTGTGTTTCAAACTTCTGTGACAATTTTTCTTGCTCTGCACGCTTAGCAGCTAGAATTTCTTCTTTGAAAGCGTCTAAGATACTGGTTAGAGCAGCAGAATCCATGTGCTTGTATCTCTACCGCTACGTAAACGCATAAACTAGTACGTATAGAAAGGGGACGATGTATATACAATGGAGCGCAAGACTCACATAAAAAACCTACACGGTTAGATGATAGCAAATCTAGTTTCTATAAACAACAAATAATGAATATGCATAGTCTCTAAATGACATATAGGCACTATTAAAAAACTAACAAAAAGGCACATAAATTACAATAACCATGTGAACAAACATAATCAAATATATCTAACATAAGTGGGCACAGGTTAACTAAAGAGTATTCAAAATACACAAGTAGTAATGTAGTTATCCGAAAACTCGTATATACTGTAGCAAATCCTGCTTTGTACAAAGAAAAAAACAAATGAATTACGATTCATATAAAGAACAGAGAAAACCATTTAATATTTACACGAGTTTATGGATAATACTTTACTATGGAATATCTACACACAAAAAAATGAAGCAAAAATATCTACAACACCTGTATAGTTACATGCCTGCAAACCACAGAATAGGTAATCGCGAGCGCAGGAGACTTGATTTAATTTTACCGCGAATAATAGAGTAATTCTCATAGTAAACCTCTAGTGGTCGGTACTGAATCCAAAAGAAAACTCCATTGCCGCGTGCATATTAATATTTCCGCGTTCAAAGAAAATGATATGAAGATACAAGCTTCACGATCCATGCAAGGAGCCACATCTTTTTCTCAGTAAACTTTTAAGTGCAAGGCGCCAACTATACCATGCGACGCACCGTTATACTGGAACAAAGAGTCACGCGTACACAAACAAAATCGGGCATCCCAATTCATTCGTCCCCCACGAGATTCCATCAACCACTTGCATCACTAAGCAAGAAAAGAACACGAACACTAAGTCTCATAATCTTAGCATGTCGTCGTTCAACGTACAAGGCCGTTCAACGAGCACGTTGCCTGGTAACGAGAGGAGCACCCGCGTCTTTTACCTGCAAAATATTTTGATGAAAGCAGATGATGAAATCTAGGGATGCAATTGGAAACGAAACACTTCGTTCGACTTTCGATAATATATTTGCGAATTACATATTAAATATTTACATATTAAATATTAAGGAATGATATTCTGAAAAAAGGAAAAAAAATAATAGTCAGCTACTTAACTTTCGGAAACTGCTGGGTTAATAGTCCACTTTTACTTTGTTGGTTATAACATTTTCACACACAAGTTCAGCACTGTCACTTTTGCAATAACACATTCCAAACTAGGATCTTCTATGGGCCGCCCCCTCCGCTGCTGCCTGCCGGACTCGAACCAAGACGAAGAAGAAGTAGAAGGGCGAGTCATGCTTGGACTGCCCTTTATAGGTAGTAGACAGCACGTGGCTAGGAGTGTTGCCAGATCCCACGCCGAGAACGTGTGGTACCAGCTCCTACCACACAGATGGCTTATCCCAACCAAGCCAGCTCGAGCCGATGGTTCACCCCAAGCGAGCCGGCTCGAGCCATCGGCTCAATTAAGCCGAGCCGAGCTAACCTTATTATAAAAATCTCTTGTAGTCTCGCTATCGAGACGAGACGAGATGCAAGCAGTGTCCCCTCTCGTGAGCAACACTTAAAGTATTTCATATTATTGCTTAGCTTACATTTCTCATGACTTTCGCTTTCCAGTGTAATCAGGCGATGATTTCAAAACGAGTTAAAACGAGCGAGCCATTTATCAAACTCGAGTCGACTCGAAACTCGACACCAAAAACAGTGAATCGGCTCGGAACTCGACTCGAGAATATTAGTTTTGACTCGACTCGAAACTCGACTTGGATTCGAGTCGAGTTTTAGCTTGACTCATGCCCATCCCTATGCGTTAGAAAAAACGGTTGCTTACTATTATTCTGCTAAACTAATTATATAATAATAATGTTGCTATGTAAAATTAAAAATACAGAATAAAGAGAAACATTACACTACAACTGACAAAATGAGAACACATGGACTGGGGGTGAATCAAAACTTGCCAATAACTCTAAAATCGATACATACTTATTAAAGCTATTTGTTCCAAACTCTATAATCAACGGGACTTTAGGATATGCAAACTGATCTAAAAGAACTCTAAAATTTCATGCCATCAACATTACATCAATAAAGTAGGCCTGCTCAACAGAACATAGTTTATTCATATTAACCCCTTACTGTATATCGTTAATTATGGCACCCTAGTTGTTGATAAATATTTCCCGCCGGGGCACCATTTTACTTTTAAATTCTGTTCACCATCGTCTTCAGCTTTTAAGAAAAAGTATTCTTTCAAATGTTCGAACGATAAAATATTTTCGTTCTCCATCTTTATAAAAACAACACCAATCAAAGTAAAATAGATTACCAGTACCATTGCACTCGTAGTTCACTCACTGAATGTATTGATTTCGAGCTGTCAAAATCTAAGACAAAATCTCCCAGGTGCTTGCAACCAGTACACGTGATTTCCCTGAGGCTGTCCTCATCTTCCAAAACAGCAAGTGGCACTACATTTTGTTATATAAATAAAAAAATCAAATTGTATCTACAGGGGTGCCCACAAGGGGGGGCTATGACGCAAACTGCGTCATTGAAATATTTGGGGGGGGGTTAAAATCTATATAAATATGTTTGATGAGGGGGGGTAAAATTAATCGAAAAGAAGATTTTGTTCATGGAAGAAGACCTACGGATAGACAATTGGGGGGGGTGCGTCATAGACATAAGGGGGGGTGGGCACCACTGGTATCTATGAATGTACTTGCAAACCTACCAACATAAACTTCGTAAGGCGAAACGGGAAAGTGCACATCGAGATTTTCCGTTCCGCCTTACATTAAGATGAAAAGTGATAACAGATATACATGCAAATTTCATTGCTCGAGGTCATAAGGCGAAATGGGAAAAGGCGAACAGTGCAGGAATCGTCAGTCACTGATATCATTCATGCTCCATTGTTCCATTCTGAAAAATTCACTTACAGGAAAGAAACATTTGTTTCCGAAAAAAATATACATAAATTGTAGTTACTCATCCGAAATGTAACGCGAAAAAAGTAAAGCAAACTAGGTACGTTACTTAAAAATTTGTAACGCGTTACCGTTCCAGTTACTTTGGAAAAAATGTAACGCGTTACTAGGAAACGTTACTTAAAAAGTAACGCGTTACAAGTAACGCTTTACTTGCGTTACGTTACTTCCAAAGACTGGTGCAAAATCATGTTACGAATGGGGTACCAAGAGAGCAACAACTATGGTGCTGACGTTGCCAGAAAGAGCTTTGTTAGTGAAACTTTATTATTTGTTGAACAATAGTGCAGGTGCCGTTCGTAAATATCGCCGTCGAAAGGAGTTATGTCGTGGTTCCATTACATGTGTGTTATATATATTTAAAAAAAAAAACTAGTCAGAATGTTTAAGAATAACGGCATGATAGGGATGAGACCAGAAAGAGGTCGTAAGAGTGTAACATAGAAGAAATTCAAAATGTTGCTACTGGCGTCGTGAAGAAATAAATGAGTAACAGTGGTGTGGTAGTGCGAAGGCAGTGTCATGCCCTATTCAACCGTGCGGAAAATTATTCGCAAAGTGCTGCATTGGTATCCTTATAAGGTAACAATATAACATCAATTGCGTCCGGCAGATGCCGATGCTCTTATGACATTTGCATTGACATTTCGTGCACTCATGGTAGTGAACAATGCTTGGCCGTGGAATATTCTATGGAGTGATAAGACTCACTTTTACCTTCACGAGACTGTGAACACCAACAACTGCCGCATATGAGCTAACGAAAACCCATATGAAATACATGAAGTGACCTTGTATTCCCCTAAAGTTATTGCGTGGTACGGGTTTACTGCCACTTTATCTTCGGACCATACTTCTTTGAGGACGATGGTTCAAACGTGCCAGTAACAAGGTCCATCACTTCGCAGAGATATGGCAACATGCTGTCCACACTTGTTATTTCACAGTTGCAGCAACGCAGGTCTCTCGTATCAACTGTTTCGATGCAGGACGGAGCGACACCTCATGTGGCGTGTTACGTACAGCACATTCTTCACGAATACTTCACAGAAGTCCGAATTCATAATTGTTGCTTTGATTTTCCATGGCCAGCACGATCACCCGACTTAACTCCATGTAACTTTTGGTTGTGGAGATACCTAAAAGGTCCTGTATCAGGGACACGTTCCAACTTTGAACGTTTTGCGTCAGAACATTATTCAGGATGTCCAGGCTATTACTACAGATCAATTGCGTTCTGCAATTGACCATGCAGTAGATCGAATTCTCTTCATGGAACATCAGGATGGTGGCTCACATTGAACAGTATTCCATACCTCACTCTGCAGATGCAGATAAAGTCGTAAGTACACTGTTTTCATTGTTCTGTGCCGTTATTTGCTCAGTAAAGTGCTTCCCTCCTAATTCTGGCTTTTGACTTCCATTTCCCTTCTTACCCCGCCACTGAACCACACACTATGGTAGAACAACATTTTTGGAGGAGTTTCTCCATAAGGAACTTTCTTTTTCGAAATCCTCGACTTTGGGGTGGGGGATCGACGCTTATGAGCGTAAGAAAGATAACAATTACTTCCTTTGTTTTTTAAGACTCAGGGAAGTTTAAGGGGAGCTTTAGCCCAAACCCCCCGTAAGTCCGCCACTGCTTGCGGAGTGTTGATAGCGCAACAGTCTCGCAAGACCCACAGGAGAGGTCATTACAGCCCTTCATAACATTGCCTTTCACCAGGGATTTATTTGTAGCCAGGGAAGCCTGGGAATTCCCCCCTTCTAAGTTTTGGGTTCCCTGTCTCTAGGTTTAATTCTATCTTCCCAGCCTGGGAAGATATTTTCCACTTTTCTTAAGCTATACAATCTGTTTTAAAGTACAATAATTCAATTCCATATTTTAGTAACAATTCTTTACTTTTTTAGTATGTTTATTGTCGCGAGTTATGCTGGTCTTGCTTATAGAATTGTTTTCCGAAGAAAAATCTTACAGCTGATACCACTGATTAGCGCCTTAAATAGAGCATAAGGAAATGGATATTAGACTATATTTTAATAAAAGAAAAGCTCCTGACGATTAAAGGCAAGTAATTCCCGTATACAAAGTAAGAAAGTAAGAGGCTCTCGTGTTAATTGTGAATGACATTCGTGTTAAAAAGTCAACTGTGCTATTTAGAACTGCCTATGTTATTGCGCAAAATCATCTCTCGTTTACCGTGCATCTTATTAAATAGTAAGGAAATAAATGGAATGAACCTCGAACAAGTTCTCTACTCTAATGTTACGTGTTCAAATATTATTGACTTTGTTGCTACAGAAATGAACGAAAAATAACCCAGTATCTTGCGAATTCCGATTAACCCTTCGCGCTAATGATAGATGAATCCTCCACTGTGTCTAATATATCTGTCCTCATTGTGTATTTCCGTACTGTAGTTAATCAGGCGTATAGCGATATATTTTTAGGTTTATTTGCGTTATAGGTAAAAATAGGCAGAGAGGTTTGTGATTCCATAGTTAAAATATGTGAAAGTATGAATCTTTCCAAAATGATATTACGGGAAAGACTTATAGCAGTTTGTGTTGATGGCGCAAATAACATGCAAGGCGAAATAAATGGTGCTGTTTCTTTACTCCAGCGAGAATTAGACATCAATTTATTCGTGTTTCACTGCATGAGCCATAAGCTGGAACTAGCTGTTCACAACGTTGTAATTACGATTTCAGATATGGTTCATTTTCAAAGCCTTGTAGAGCGATTGCACGGTGTTTCTCAATGTCCCCGAAAACAGAAGAGAAATTGAATTAATATCACGAGAACTAAGTATTCGCTTCTATAATATTACTAAAGTTTTTGTTGTACGGTGGTTAGCCTCTTCATACCGTTCAGTAGAAGCATTGCGGAAGTCCTACCCTGTGGAACACTTTCGAGAAGCTTCTACAAATTTGCAGACAAGCTTTCAGCAGCGTGCAATATTTTCAGATCTGTACGTAAAACTCACTAAGTGGAATTTTGTTTATGAAATGTCCATGTTCCGAGATGCGCTGGAACATCTACATATCCTTATGCTGTTTCTACAAGAAAGATCTGCATCCCTTGTACAGGTAATAAGCAAAATTGAAAAAACTGTAAATGTTCTGGAAGCGTTGAAAGAAAAAGGGGGATGTCCTTGTCCATGGAACAATTACGTCAGTTTGAAGAAACTGGTCAGTTTTGTGGAGTCTCACTGGAAAAACCCTTATACAATTCTCTTGAGAAGTACCAGAAAATAAGATTGCAAGGGTCTAGTAGATAACATACGCTCGAAAGGTTCAGTGGGGCCGAGATTTTGCTACAATCCAATTGGCGAGAAGAATTGTCTGCAAGAAAGTTAAACGGCGACAAAGAAGTATTGCAAATTTCAAAAATAAAAGAAAAGAAAAGAAAAAAAGAAAAGAAAAAATCGAAATGAAAGAATTAAAATTTTCCTCTGATGATTCAGCCAAAATTCTGCAGGAATTTGGAGAGCATAAGATGAAACCTAATATTGGCCCAAATCTACAAAATCGTAACATGGAAATCAGTGTTCTTCCAGTTTCTTCTGCAGAGTGTGAGAGAGGCTTTTCCACCTTAAACTTCCAACATACTGATACTAGAAACCATTTATCTGTAAAAACACCCAAATGTATTCTTTTCATAAACGTTAATGGACCAGATATTACCTCGTTCAATGCAGAAAAGTATGCCATCAGCTGGATAAAAAATGGACATCATGCCATCATGCTACTAGCAACAAATCAACTGGGAAAAAGATGGTATCCGATCAGGGGTGGACTGGCTATGTAAAAAGGGCGCGGTCACATACTCTGGAAGGGCGCCGTCCATCCGAGGCTTTCGCTTGTGTGGAATACCCTCTTCTAATAAAAGGAAGAGCCGGGGGATTTCCCCTGGTAGTACACAAAAAACAACAAAAGATTAAGTAGCTATTACAGTTAATCACGATAGAATTATACAAATTCAATATTTTCATAAACAAAGAGACTGTGAGTACTAAATATATTAGGCCTATATAAATCTGCACACTTTCTGAGACTACAAAAATCACACCAGTTGTTTAAATTCTTCGGCTACATTTGTTAACAGCCTAATTATAACTGAAGATTTGAGTTTGAGGCTTATGCTATTTTTCATACTTTTGTCCTTTTAAAGCTATGTTTATCATAACATTAACTTATTTTTTTCATCTATTTTTAATACCGTTGATAAAAAGTATACATGAAACATTTACTACAAATTAACAAAAGTAAATTTAGAATTATATACCTACCTAGCGAAAAAAGAAATTCAAAAACAAAACTGGAAAATGAAAGTAAAGTCACTGCTTTATGCTTGAAGGAGCCTTCGCATCTCCTTGCTTTTCTCACACATTTTGTCAATAATAAGATTGTTGTCTATTTTGGTCAGAATTTCTCTTTCTGAGTTCATCAAGAACAATCAGTGTGCGAATTACCGGGGGGATGAGGAGGATTTTCCCCCTCAATCACATTTTGTTCCCCCCAAAGAAGTCAGCTGAAATATCCTCACCAGAGATGCTCACTTTCTCCCCCAAACTATGCTCAGTATAACTCCAAATTTCTTCGGAATGATCGATGTAAACTATTCAGTTTTGGTCATTCTACTTACCACCTAATTACCCACTATTTTCAACGTTGTTTAGTTGAACTATATTATTATGACTACGGTTGTTACTTGCAACTCTACCTTCGTACCCTTCAGTTCGTCATCGTTCGTGAATTTGAATGTCTAATTGCGTATAACAAAGCCACATATGGATTTATAAATGTTCTTAGCGGTTGGCCAAGAAGAAGTAAACAAATAGCTTCTTCCACCATACTTGGCGAAGTTCGGACATGTCATATTCATCCTCTACATTTGTATCGATTATCATATTTTAATTTTTGTTGTAACATGTTATTTCATTTTCCAGTGTACTCTTTGTTAGCACATGGTCTTCATTCCCTAGTAGTTTGTGTGTATGCAACTCAAAAGTTGCATTTAATTTGTGATAATTAGCATAGTAATCACTGCCTTTTACAGTTTACCGAAATGAACTTTTGAAACTGTACTCAAAATCTGAGAAATAGGTATTCTCTCGTAAGTATATATTAACGTACACGCTGGGGATACGTTCCTAGTAAGCAGACATGTTAGTGAAGGTGATTTTTAGGTGAATAAGCGCATAATTGAAGATTTGTTTCAGCATTTGTTAATACGACTGGTTCTCCGTGTCTGTATAAGCATTTCAACTGAAGCGTTTTTTTTTTTTTTTTTTTAAGTTAACCCTTCATTTTTCCATCTTTCTTTTCGCTATTCAGTTTGCTGTCCACACTAATAATGTTGTCTGAAAAACTTTATTTGAATAACATAGCCCATAGTGAATCAACTCATCTGCAACCTAACAGTAAAGTAATTGTAAGTGTTGACTTCCTGAGTCCCATCACGGAATCGATATTTGGAGGGAAAGAAGTCGTGAAGAGCGCAGCTTTAGCGGGGAGTAGAAGCACAAGCTCGAAATTTGAATTGAGAGATTTTAAATATTTGGCCTTCGATTTGACCTTGATGTCAGAAATCGGGACCAGCAACAATCCATTTCTTGTTTGATAGGCTAATATCTAGATTTTCTTTCTTTAAAAAATATGTCCGGTTTAAATGATAGTTTCAGTGGTTTTCATCAGACTGAAGTTTTTTTTTTTTTTTTGCCTGTATGTAATAACGCAAAGTGGAAGATTTCAATATGAGTGGAAAAATTAACATATGCTTGTGATCATGGCTATCGCTCGGGTCGAATTATTAACTAAATAAACCTTAGAGACTACGGAGACAAGAGTGAGCACATTTAAACACGTTCAGAAAGGTTTGATGGTGTGTGTGTGTATGTCAGACAATATATACTGCATAGTTATTGTCGGTAGATTTATTAAATTAATAAATCTCTTTTTTTATTACAGATGTCACACAACACACACATATATATATGGGGGGTAAGGCATTATTGTCTCATTTTGAAATTTGCACCTTCAGACTTTATGTTCTGTTGGCCTAATTTTATCCCCCCAATATAGATTATCTAATTCGCACACTGAGAACAATGATTCCAGATGTTCATCTGTAAAGTATTGAACGGAGTCTTGTTTTTATGTATCTGAGCTTTGAAAATGCTCGCTCACAGGACACTTGTGTTGCCGGTAATGTAAGGAGATACTTATAAACTTTGAATAATTCTGTGTAGAGTCTTGAGTACATATTGTACTGCAGAATCACATCGAAGGCGCACTTAAAGCAAGAATTGCACTTCACTCCATCACATTTTATAGATCTTCGGCCCCAGTCGGCCCCAAATATTCCTCCTCATCTTCCATGAAATCTTCAGAAAACTTGTCTTCTTCAATCAAATCTTCAATCGTACGAACCTCAACAGCTTCTTGATTCTTTTTTTGGTTCTCATAAGGGGATTTTGAAAACTCTTCCCACATTGACGAAAACGAAAGAAGCTCTTCTTTAAGTTTTCCCTCTTCACAATCAGGAATTAATTTCAGTGATGATTTTCAGTGTCAACGAAGCCAGACTTAAACTCTTGAACTTCTTAGGGTCAAAACACTCTAAATCTAAGTATAAGCTTTGATTTTCAGCAAATCGTTCCTGCATGCTGTTAGAAAGTTGGTCTAGAACACAGTTGAAAACGGTTACTTCAAATCTGTATTTACTGTCTTAAATTACTTCATCAGAAGCTGATTCCCCTGCCATTTTCTTTCTTTTTCTACATCTTACCTCAGGCAATTCTGTTTCTATAATAACTTGTTCTAGACTAGGAACATCTGTAATGAGTCCTTCAATACTATTTGACATTTCTGTTGCAGTGTTCTGCTGCTTTGTAGACTTTGTCAAACTGGTCCCTAGCTTCTTTCAACTTATTTTGAGTTGAGGATATCAGGCGCCATGCTTGAACATAGTCTTAAGTTTTTTGTTTGCAAGTAGTCTGATAAAGGTGTGGTATGCTGAAAAATCAATAAAAACATCATAACCACAATGATAGTCTCAAAGGAGCACAGCTTTTGAATGAGAGACATTGCATCATGTCTGACTTTGGAATTGAATTCTTGCGAGTTGCCAATCACACTTAAAGCTGCTACGAGTTCCACATTTACTGGTTTTGATTTTCTTGATGTGGCATCCTTTGAGTCGGGTGCCCAGTAATGAAAGTGTTCAAATATTTTTACAGCAGCGTTCCTTTTACTTCTCCGTCGAGTTATTCCAATAGTCTCAAGACGGACGCTTGGGTTTTGTTCCAAGTACACCTCAAGTCGTTTCTGGGATTCTTTCAAAAATATCTGAATTTCTTGGAGAAGCCCAAAGAAAGATATACAAACACCCAAACTCTGGACGGTGTCAGTTATCACTAAGTCCAACACATGTGAATAGCACCATATGTGAATGTGTTTCGGATTGATCTCTTTCAGCTTTGCTGTCACACCTTTATATAGTCCGCTCATATTTGACGCTCCATCAAAAGCGTCTGCCACACATTTTTCGATAGGTATTTTTACTTCAGCCAAAGACTGTTCGAGGGTTTGAAAGAGGTTCTCCTGTTGTTGAAATCACATGTTTGAGGGCAATAACTCTTTCCTGAACAAATCCATTGTACACATACCGAAGCACTATGGAGCACTGGTCATATGAGGAGACATCTAGGGTCGTGTCCATCATGACAGAAAAAACTCCAGCTTGGTTAACTTCTTTGGCAATTGCTGTTTTGATTTCAAGTGTATATTCTACATACAATATGTATTTGGGCATCATATAATTTTGTATATGTCCACATCTCTTCCTAGACGGTTCAACCGATTTTGAGCAAACTTGGCATAAATATTCTTTGGTACCATGTAATCAACACTGTCGAGGTTAGCAACCCCCAACTCTCCCCTTTGCAGAGGGGGAGGGGGTGGAGACTTGAACCCAATGCTATTTAAATGGGGGTTATAACAGTAGGAATGGTTTTAATGATATAACGTAAGAACGAGAAAAATAATTTTAACGAAATTTTGGAAGCATATAGCTTATAGTGTGACATAAAACAGCCTTGGTATCTAACGCCACTAGCGCCCCTAACGGCGGGAGTGGGAGGGAGAGACATGTAAAAATGATCCAAAATGACCGAGATTAGAGTCAAATCAATATGTTTCGAAGTCGCTGAGATCATTAATGGTACCATCAAAGCCTAAAACAGAAAGGGCAAGGCCGTAGGCCGAGTAAAGACGGGATCTGGGGGCGGAGAAGTGGGGGTGGGAGGGTTGATATATAAAAATCATCCAAAATGACCGATATTAGAGTCAAATCTATACATTTCAGGGTCCCTAAGATCATTATAATGACATTCCCAAAGCCAAAGACAGAAAGAGCGAGCCCGCAGGCCGAGCAAATACCAGGGTCTGGGGTGGGGCCCTAGCTGGCCAAAGGCTAGCGAATTTATAAAATAATTATGTAGCTTTGTTTTTTAAATGTGTTCAGAGAGGAAGCTTCCCGAGGCTAAGACGGGTCTTACAGGTTTAGTCCCTCCCGAGGAGGGCGCAAAGGCACTGATGTGAGGAGGGCGCAGCGGCCATCGGGCCGGTACTTGATTATGGCCAGTCCACCCCTGTATCCGATATAAAACAACCTCGTATTTGTACACTATTCAACGTATTGCTAAAGTGAGGTACGGTGTGAAAGTATTGTTAATTTCTAAAGACAGTGTTAGATAACATGCCATAAATCATGCTTCAGCTTAACCCTGTCTTTGTTCAATTCTGGATTCATTTTAATGCCAGTATGTTTTGTTGGCCAAAAGTTTACTTTTAGCAGAACATTGATAGGTGCACACACTCCTGAATCTAATTTTATTAACTACAAGGAGCAAAATGGTACTAAAACTTACTTATGATAATAAGGAATGACATAGCGTCTTTCCCCTTCTATTTAATAACATTAGGCTCAAGTATATGTGCACCTATCACTGTTCTGCCCAAAGTAAACTCTTACCTTTTGTTGTATTATTGTTCGGGCTGGGAATTTGGTCTTTAAAGACCAAATTAGAACAGACTAAAGAATTACTTGTCATAGCATACGTAGGAGTGTGACACTTGTTATGACAAGGTGTGCAGATTGCAATGCAACTGTAGGGCTTTTATTGGATGCTCTACACTTGTCCTCAGCAGTAGGACAAAAAGTAGTAAGGTAATTAACGCATGCAATCTAATCTACCTAACCAAATCTTATCTAACGTACCTATCCGTATTTATCATAAAACTAGCAGCGTTCACCCCGCTTCGCTGCGGTCACCCCGGAACGCAATAAACGTTGTTACTTAGATAATTTTTACTTTTTCGCTTTCAAGTGATATGATAAAAACCATAGAAGATTGCAGTAAATGTTAACATTATATCGCCTGTCATTTATGTTAACCCGCCCCGCTTCGCTGCGGTCACCCCGGAACGCAATAAACTTTGTTACTTAGATAATTTTTACTTTTTCGCTTAAACCATAGTAGATTGCAGTAAATGTTAACATTATATCGCCTGTCATTTATGTTAACCCGCCGAGTGACACGGTCATGCGGGTTGCATATAAATACGTTTATTTTTATACCTATGATGAACTAACAAAGGATTTGTACGTTATGGACACTTGAATGGTCAATTATCTCAAGACACTGGTAATTAAAAATTAAAGTGATATGATAAAAACCATCTAGGGTCCAAATCCTAATAACCCCCCAAAAATGAAAGAAATTGGTTCAGCCGTATTAGCGTGATGAGCTAACAAAGGATTTGTGCGTTCTCTTTTATATAATAGACTAGCAGCGTTCACCCCGCTTCGCTGCGGTCACCCCGGAACGCAATAAACGTTGTTACTTAGATAATTTTTACTTTTTCGCTTTCAAGTGATATGATAAAAACCATAGAAGATTGCAGTAAATGTTAACATTATATCGCCTGTCATTTATGTTAACCCGCCCCGCTTCGCTGCGGTCACCCCGGAACGCAATAAACTTTGTTACTTAGATAATTTTTACTTTTTCGCTTTCAAGTGATATGATAAAAACCATAGTAGATTGCAGTAAATGTTAACATTATATCGCCTGTCATTTATGTTAACCCGCCGAGTGACACGGTCATGCGGGTTGCATATAAATACGTTTATTTTTATACCTATGATGAACTAACAAAGGATTTGTACGTTATGGACACTTGAATGGTCAATTATCTCAAGACACTGGTAATTAAAAATTAAAGTGATATGATAAAAACCATCTAGGGTCCAAATCCTAATAACCCCCCAAAAATGAAAGAAATTGGTTCAGCCATATTAGCGTGATGAGCTAACAAAGGATTTGTGCGTTCTCTTTTATATAATAGACTAGCAGCGTTCACCCCGCTTCGCTGGGGTCACCCCGGAACGCAATAAACCTTGTTAATTAGATAATTTTTACTTTTTCGCATTCAATTGATATGATAAAAACCATGTTAACATTATATCGCCTTGTAACATGCTTGGCTTCTAGTGAATTCTATAAATTCAACGGAGGCCAGCACAAGGATTATTAATAGATATCGTGGGAAATATAATACTAATTTTAAAGCAACAATTTTATTAACATGGAAAGTATATGCTTTTTATACACGTTAAACAAGTAGTGAAAATGTAACGAAGAACAACAAGTAATATAAATATTCAATATCGAAATCGTAATTTAAATACGGTATCTTTTATATACTCTAAACCATTAATTTCGTAAAGTCTCAAGACGAATAACAAGTTTAATAATTTTAATTGTGAGCACAAATGATTAGTTTGCATAAGGCCTCGTGGCAGGTTAAATTTCGAAGGTTAATATAGACCAAATATATTTTTCCATGAGACCTAAATATGCCGGGATGATACCTAAAGACTTCCTTTTCCATTTACATATAGTCTAAATAAAATTGAAGTATTACATTTTTATAGATTAAATCCTTTCAATAGAAGTAACTTAAATATGTCATTACTCCTTACCTGCGAAATCCAAAGTGAGGCAAATTCGTAACGGCCCGGTTTAGTTCTCTACCGAGTACCGAGATTGCCCACCAGATGGTAGCTCACTTCAGACATAGGCCTGTCAATTATAGACTATCTCTCCCTCTATGTAGTTTTTATCCTTTGCGCTCTTACAAATGTTCTTATACAAAATATATATAAAATATACATTTATTGGGACTATTACGTTACATAATATATCCTACCCCTCTCTCTATATAGGATACTAACCTTACTACAAAAGGAATAGTCCACAATAAATGGAATATGAATTGTTGACCAAAAATTTCCTACTTACAGTTTTCCAGAATCTTACAATAAACTACTCTCTTACATATTACATCTTATTGCCATGCCTGCTTTACAAAGTATTAGGAGGATATGGAATACTTCTCTCTGCAAAGAAAAAATAATAAACCCACAAAAATATCTAACAATGATTACAAGATAACATATACATATTAAGATTCATTATTATCAACATAAGGTTTAACATGATTTATATGTCTCTTAATGATAACATTAGGTTGATCACATTTTCTTAACCAAAGGGTGTTTAACGTAGGTTTATTAATGACCTCAAATGGCCCATAAAATAAGGGGGATAATTTAGGAGTATAATGTTTAAGTAATGAAGCCTTTTGAAACTTCCTAACCAATACCTTCTGACCTTCCGAATAATTACTAGGTTCTCTATTTTTATTATAACATTTCTCCTTTCTACGCCAGGCTTTATCAATGTTGATGATGACTCTCCTCAACCTTTCTTCTTTATCCGGCGCCTTAGTTAACTCGTCGAAGTCTATTTCCCACAACACGTCCAAAGGTGTATAAAGTTTTCTCCCAAGAAACAATTCAGATGGCTCGTATCCCGTACTCTCACTCTTACTGATGTTTAAGGTGAATTGGATTCTGTCCAACAGTTCAGCCCAATTATTTTGATGTTCATTACAATAAACACGGAGCATGTTCTTAAGCACTCTGTTCACTCTTTCACAAAGGTTACTGCTAGGATTGTACGGAGCTGTACTCACATCCTGGATACCTAAACTAAAGAGAAATTGTTTCATGTGATGACTACAGAACACCTGAGCACGATCATGAATGATTTTCTGAGGTTGTCCAACTAACATGAACAACTTCATTAAATGTTTGCATATAACCTTGGAATTCAAGGAACGCAAAGGTTGAAGCATGACGAATCGTGATGCTGCGTCAGTAATAACGAGGATATGACGATAAGGTCCAGAATTTGGAAGCTGGCCAACAGTGTCCAAATACCAGCTGTTGTTTGGCGTAGTAACTTTCCTACTATAGTAAACTCCTTGTTTTTTTCTGTTGGTGTCCTTACAGAGTTGACATCGCTGACATCCTTTCACGTATTCTCTGACGTCACGGTATAAGGTCTTCCAGGTACATCTAGAGGCTATCTTCGCTATCGTCTTGGAATATCCAGCGTGAAATCCGCCCATCTCATCACAGTGAAAATATTTCATGATAGGATACACCATTTCCTTAGGGATGACTATCCTCCAACCATGGTTTCTTCTGCCTCGGGTCTTCTTCATTAAGATTCCGTCCTTAAGACAGTATTCATCCGCCCTTTGACCTCGCCGCACTTCTTGGATAATATTCCGTACTTCAGGATCTTCCATTTGATGTTCTTTTAACGGTTTGTTAAACAAGGGTGAACTCCAAAAATTGGCGAAACTAAGGTTGACTGGTTTCCCTTCAAATTCTTCAATTTCATTAACTGAAGGATCATTAGTATAGAATTCCACACCATTGTTCGTGCGCGAAATAAAATCAGATAAAAAGTTCTGCTTACTGCGGAGATAAACAACCTTGAAGGAATATTTAGATAGTTTTTCAATTAATGTACCATACTTACGTTGACGCTTATGATTCCGTAACAACCACGTGACTGATGAATTATCACAAAAAACAGTAAATGGTTTTATAAGATACATTTCAAATTTTTCGATAGCTAGGAGAAGAGAACGTAGTTCAAGTTCATATATGCTTTTAGACCAATCTACTGATGAAATATTCTTAGAGAAAAATGATACGGGTCTAAGAAGGCCATCATCATCATATTGAGAAAGTATAGCGGAATGTTTCTTGTAAGTACTATCTACATGAATGACAAAAGATTTATTCATGTCTGGTAATTGTAATACAGCATGTTCAACAAATGCTTGCTTAATATTATTATAGGCTTCATCTTCCCTCTCACCCCAGTGAAATTTAATTTTATTGGATCTTAAGCGGTGAAGAGGTTCCATGATTTCCGCATAATCTTTCACGTATTTTCGGAAATAATTAAAAAACCCACAGATACGATTTACACCTTTCTTATTTTTGGGCTTAGGTAATTTAAGAATTGTGTCAATCCTATCCGGATCAATTCTAGTTTCTCCCGCTTCAAATTCATAACCTAGGAATTTGATTTTAGTTTGGAAGAGTTGTGTTTTCCTTTTTGAAACTGTAATTCCCCATTTTCGAAAACGTTCAAGAATTTCCTCTAATACTTTTTTATAGGTTTCAATATCTGAGGCATGAATAAGGAAATCATCTTGAAAAATTTCAAGATTTTTACCTACTAAATCCCCAAAGATTTTGTACATGAAACTAGTAAGAACATATGGGCTCAAACGAAATCCCATTGGGAGAACTAAATGTTCTAATAAACGGTTAGGTGTACAAAATGTAGTATATTTTCTACTACTCTCAGAGATAGAGAACTGATAGAAACTTTGCTTTATATCTAATCTTCCGAAGATGGTATCCTTTCCTAAATTCGCTATAGTAGCTTCTACATGCGGGGATGGATAACTATTAACCCTTACTTTCTTGTTAATTTCAGAGTATGCTATAACAAGTCTAGGAGTACCGTCCTTATTGTGAACTAAAAAGCACGGAGACGAATAAGGAGAGAAATCGACCTCACGAACCACTCCCTTGTCAATAAGCTGATTTATATAATCATCAAGAGCTTTAAGTTTAGGGCCTGTAATTTGATATGGGGGGAGACGTACTGGAGTTTCATCCTCCATTTCTATTTCATAAGTGAACCCTTTTATTGTCCCTAGTTGTTCAGTGATAACATCACTATATTTCTCACAAAGATTTTCAACATAACATGGTAAATCTGGGTATTGTTCTACAAGTTTAACTGAAAGAGAGGAAGTATTATCAAAATTACAATTGTCAGAATCACATTCATCATATATGTCATTAATGCTATTCGTTTTATTATGATAATAAACAAGGTATTCACTACCTGGTTTCTTTGTTGTGGCCTGGTCCTCCGGTCCACCGGAATCTGCTGCCAGAAAGGTACAGTGCTGTTTCTGCCGGGCACTTTGTTTATTTGTTTTTGGTTTCCAGTGTCCTTCCCGTACGATCCTTTGTCCATTACGCCTCTCTCTAGAGTGACTCCGGACCGCATCGGAGACGCTGGAATGAGATATAGGACGAGTAGTTTCCATTGGAGACAAATAATCCCTCCAAAATAGAGGAACAGTAAGATTCTTCTGTTCAATTATAAATTGTTTGGCACTCAATTTGATATCAGCTTTCCATTTTAAAAGAAAGTTATTTCCTAACAGCAAATCAAAATGTGGAGAGTTTATGATGTAAAATGTTTCACTGAATTCACAACCTTGAATTGAAAATTTAATTTCTGTGTTTTCATGAAGTTCAACCAAATGACCATCAACAGTGGTAGTCACTAATTCTGCTGAAGTAGGGTTTATAGGAACACGACACATAATTTGATGTAAATATTTTCTGCTTATCAAATTGATACTAGAAGCTGTGTCCAATAAACAAGAGTTTGTGATGCCCGCAATTAGTACTATGATGTATAATATTTGTTTATCACGCTGCATATTAATTAGTGTTTTTGAAGGTGGCACTGATGTACGCATAGTTTTTCCACTAACACAGAACCGCTGAGTATGTCCATAACCAGCACATTTATAGCATCTAATAAGATTACGTTTTTCATTTTGCAAGCCAGAAACTTGTTTTTGAATTTTAGAATGATTTTGTGTTTCTTCAAAAATGTTCGGTATATTTATAGCAGGTGGCATTGTTTTAAGTGACATATAATCTCTTTGATATTTAACAAAATGATCGTAAGTTTGCGCTATGGTCAACAATTCAGAAACTGAAGATGGTATGGCTTCCCCAAAACAATTTTGGTATATTTCTGGTAAAACCAGACTGGTTACAATATTACAAAATATTTGTTCAGTGTATGTCATACCCAGAACATTGGCAACACTGATTTTCTCTTGGAAAAATGTTCCAAGTTCTTCCCCATCATTCATTAATCGGTAGAAGAATTTTCGTACATATTGTGTGCGACCTACTGTGGATATATATTTACATAGCAAATTAGTACAAATTTCCTCCCAATCATTACAACGTGTAAGGAAAGAATGAAAGGTTCTGTTAAATTCACCCCTAGTTTGGGTTAAACTTGCTACCAAAATAGCTTCTAATTCCAAGTCATACCTCCTTATAAGCTCATCTAACCTAACCAGAAAGATGAAACAAGAATGGCTATCTGTGCCATCTACTATAGGTAATGACTTAATTTGCTGTTCCAATGAACGGAAAACACTTTGCCCTAGTAATTTATCAAAGTTACATTGAATAGCAGGACGTGCCATATTTGGCTGCATTAAATTCATCTGTGCCAATGAAGACGGCATTCTACTTTCATTATACTGTTTACACTGCGTTTCATTTTCATTCCTATAGGACACAGTTCGTTCATTTTTCATGAACTGATCCTGCCTACCCTGTACATTGGGAGTACCTTTATTATTGTGTTTTGAAAAATAAATGTTACGCTGATGTATATCTGTGCCTTGTCCAAGATTATTTTGGCCTACAGACTGTACATTCACTCCGCGTCGCATCGGAACCTTAGTCCAAGATACCTTTGATTGGCCTACATAAGGTTTACCTGCACCACTAATATTGCCACATCGTGGACATGGGTACCTAATTGTCTGTGAAAAATGTTCACTATTAAAGGGCTCACACGGAGCTTGTACATTTTGTTCAGAACAGTATTGTTCTCTAAAGGAGTGTGCATTTAATTCTGCACCATATAACCCACTGGCTGTGTGTGCAGTTTGTTCAGCACGAAATGGCTCCCGTGAACCTCGTGCATTCAACTCAACATTAAGTGGCTCTCTAAAAACCTGGGCGTTTGGGTAACCCACACCAACTTCATTTTCAGTTTCAACAGTTTGATTAAATTCACCTTTATCACTTTCATTACTTTCAGTAAAATCTTCATTATCCGAGAAAGAAATTAAATTATGTTCACTCATGTTTTACACTTGATAAATCTCTAAGGTGCTCACAACTTTCAATATTTTTTTTTTCCCACACGATATCTCATCAAGAAGACAGCTGTAATTTTTATGCTTGCCCACTTGATGGACTTTGGATTTCGCAGCCTTAAAAATTATGTAACATGCTTGGCTTCTAGTGAATTCTATAAATTCAACGGAGGCCAGCACAAGGATTATTAATAGATATCGTGGGAAATATAATACTAATTTTAAAGCAACAATTTTATTAACATGGAAAGTATATGCTTTTTATACACGTTAAACAAGTAGTGAAAATGTAACGAAGAACAACAAGTAATATAAATATTCAATATCGAAATCGTAATTTAAATACGGTATCTTTTATATACTCTAAACCATTAATTTCGTAAAGTCTCAAGACGAATAACAAGTTTAATAATTTTAATTGTGAGCACAAATGATTAGTTTGCATAAGGCCTCGTGGCAGGTTAAATTTCGAAGGTTAATATAGACCAAATATATTTTTCCATGAGACCTAAATATGCCGGGATGATACCTAAAGACTTCCTTTTCCATTTACATATAGTCTAAATAAAATTGAAGTATTACATTTTTATAGATTAAATCCTTTCAATAGAAGTAACTTAAATATGTCATTACTCCTTACCTGCGAAATCCAAAGTGAGGCAAATTCGTAACGGCCCGGTTTAGTTCTCTACCGAGTACCGAGATTGCCCACCAGATGGTAGCTCACTTCAGACATAGGCCTGTCAATTATAGACTATCTCTCCCTCTGTGTAGTTTTTATCCTTTGCGCTCTTACAAATGTTCTTATACAAAATATATATAAAATATACATTTATTGGGACTATTACGTTACAGCCTGTCATTTATGTTAACCCGCCGAGTGACACGGTCATGCGGGTTGCATATAAATACGTTTATTTTTATACCTATGATGAACTAACAAAGGATTTGTACGTTATGGACACTTGAATGGTCAATTATCTCAAGACACTGGTAATTAAAAATTAAAGTGATATGATAAAAACCATCTAGGGTCCAAATCCTAATAACCCCCCAAAAATGAAAGAAATTGGTTCAGCCGTATTAGCGTGATGAGCTAACAAAGGATTTGTGCGTTCTCTTTTATATAATAGATTGTTTTTAAAAAAGTTTAAAAAATTATGAACTTGGGGGTCTACTATCAAATTAGTACCACAATTTCAAAGTAGGTAGGTTTAAAAATAACGTTGTCCCAACCCCGCTTTAAAGTTGTTCTGTTATACGGAACACAATCTTCCATAAACATTCCCCCCTTCTACAAAATCCACAAATAAACCACTGCCTTTCACTAGTGTCATTTTGCTTCTACGTTGCACTACTTGGCATTGTACAGCGCCATAATTACCTCTGGTAGCGAAAATTGGAATTGATTTTCTTTTCTACACCAATCGCTTCTGCATGTTTCCAAATTTACTCCTATCAAGTTTGGTTGCATTCTGTCAAGTGGTTACGTCTCCAGAGTTGTCTGAACAGCGATATTTATTTTATGATAACCTTTTATAAGGAGGGGGATATATTGCACGTATTAAACAGAAACATCCAACGAACAGTGTTGCCAACTCAATGTAAAGTTATGTTTTTCAAATAGCTCTATGTCAAATTATTACAGATTTCAAATCAACATATCAAAGAAAATCTTAAAATACAATTATTATTCAGTGTTGCTAACTAAGGACGCCATAGTATCACAAACTGTCGACAGCGTCACAAACTGTCGTATCTCAGTTTTCTAAACTTTTCAGGAGAGCGATTTTTAGGTTTTCACACAACTTTGAACAGCCATAACTCAAAATCTATTTTACCGAAAGGAGTGAAAATTTACCAAGTTATAACTTAAATCATAAGAAATCAGTGTAGAAAGTTTTATGGAATTTGCCTGTAAAACCTTATGGAAAATTTGGCGGGAAAAAGATACGACAGTTTGTGACGATGGTAATCCTCTCTTGTATGAAAGATACGACGCATATTTCTTACACTGAGAACTACATTAATAGATGAACAATCGGAATATATCGCACTTTTATTGAAAAACTTCGTGTTTATTACACAAAATAATTTAACTAACGCTTCCTGAGACTCTTGAGGGTAAAACGAAATTCCTGAGAACACACAAGAAACACAACATTAAGAGCGTACTAACCATAACATAAAATAATGCTGTCAAGTTGTCGTTGCCAGAATATAAAATGTTACAAAGTAGTTTGCAAATTGCATGCTTTGATATTGCACTTGACAAGGATGGCTAATGTGGTAAGTTTCTGTAAAATTGAACATGTTCAGGATTTCGAATAATTGGAGTTGGGCCCGGACACAATGATAACGAGTCCTCGTACTTCTCTGGAGATAATTTTTGACAAGTCTGCAAAGTAGGAGCTTCTATCTGGTGGATTCAATCTGCGTTCTTTTCAGGGAAATAGTTCTGTAAGTGTCCTCAAAATGACTTGTCTTAAACTGAATGCAGTTTGGATAGTCTTTGTTCACTTTCACTTCGCGCATTTCCGTCCAATTGATTGGATCTCCATTTTCGTCACGTCTAACTGACAGAATACAAAGACATTGGGACAGAGATCTAGTCTCGTACATCGCTTCTGTAAACACAATGAACGGTATATGGGTTCTTTTCCTTGCCAGTTTAACAATCGGTTCAAGTTGCGAGGGTACAAAATTACTACCACAGTGTTTAATAAATGTGCTTATGGCACTGTGGACTGCATCTCCCTCATTATGTTCATGCCGAGATTCAAAGAATCGGAGAGAAATTTCTCTGATGTTCTTACGTGTTTGCACCGCATACCCCATCATAGCAACCAACCTGAACTCCTACTAGATCCACCCTGTATTTCTCTAACTCACTCGTTACGTATTTTAACGCACCTGCCCTATAAAGACTTCTAATATTCCATGTTCCAAATCTCATGTCCATTTTCTTTTGCTGAGGTCGTGCCAAGTTATCAGTCCTGGTCCGAGGCTTCTCTGAATGTTTCTGATTTTTTTTTTTTTTTTTTTTTTTTTTTTTACAGGATGAGGTTGTTAGCCGCACCCAAATCTCCAAGCTGGAGGGCCACTCCTTGTCTGTCCGCGACTGCTTATTTAGTATATTCGCAACTAATCTCTATATCTAAGGCCTTCTCCTCGATCCGCAACCTGAGGACGCCCCATGCCGTGTAAATATATATGTATACAGCCCCGCATTGATCAAGTATAACATTCTAGCTTATAAGTTTATTTGCTTCGGCTGTTCCGAGCTTAAGATATAAGTAAAAATACATTAGGAACAAATGATAAAGAAACTAAATCTACCTGATGGATAACAATAAGAAATTATATAAAAAACAATGAGTTTATCAGTACGAGACTGTATACCTACTTTTCGGCCTCTTTGTATATATAAAAAATTGATTTGAATAAAGGCGTATCTGTCCAGTTGCAAAAGATTTGTTGCTCACAAACTGTCGTAAGTCAAGATACGACTGTTTGTGAAAATGGTTTATATGCTTCATCTTAAGATACGACACAATGACGTTATCACCACCGTCAAAACAACGCACATTACAGATGTGTCGTTTTGGGAAATTGTAGAAGTCAGTGTATGTAACCACATAGTAAAATATCTCAATTTTCGATTTTTTTTAAGGTACGACACTTTGTGACGCTATCTGCGATCATCCAAAGTTTGGAAGCCTCTATCACACATACAGCGTAACGGAGATGAACAGCTTAATGCACATCGAAAGTATCTTAGCGTTGGATACCATGGACATAGTATGAATTGTTTCGAATGAATATGAAGGAAGTTACAAGGGCTTGATTTTTTTTTTTAATATTTTATTTGCTGCCTAATGTGTGATCTTCGCAGTTTGGAAACTTTCCTTCTGTTTCACACAATCACAAATTTCGCCATAATATGGATGCTGTGCTGTCCGATCATTTTTGCTCCAATTCTAAACTTCCATATGTAAATAATTCCTCTCTGTCTTCCTCTCAATGTCGTCCACTATGAACATTAGAACGTACATCCCTTGGGATCAAATCTTCGACTCTTGAAACCAAATGCAAGTCCTCTAGTAATGTGCTATCGTAAGTCTATAGGTTTGTTGGTAAAACGTGTGCCATTTTAGGTTTTGTTTGGCACGTGGAGGGAGGCAAACATAAGAGTATCACTTTTTATATCAGTGTTTTACTATGTATTTGATCAAACAATATGTGTTTATCACACTCAAGGAAGAGGGAATTACACCCTCCTGTCCTGCCCAAACGACGCCCCTGGAGCATTTGCTTGCAATTACTGGGAAACAAAATGAAACTAAACGTTGAATAACACTCATTTCTGTCAGTAGTTTTTAGAGTTCTGCGCCCGCATTACGGACTTTGGGAAGCATAAAATCTACTGCCGTGATTGATAATTTTCATAGATTTCACAAGAAGCATCTTAGCTTGATGTGATATGTAGTTTCAGAAAAAGGGAAATAATGCAAATAAATTCGCTTATAAACCTACGGATTTTTTAAAAATGTTACTTTATTACAAAGACAGTTCGGAATAAACGAATGAGAGAGACGGTTTTAGAGCTACAAAGCTTCTAAACGTGAGTCCTGTTTTTTCCGTTTGAAGGAAAGAGTATATTACGTCAGACACACTGCATTCGACAAGAAGAGTTGGAGGAGGGGAAAGAGTAGGATTGAATACCAGGAGCATATAGTCGATGGAGATGTGTTTCTGAATTCATATGCACACAGCCCAAGAATCTGTTAGTGATTTGGACTTAAACTTTTTCTAACATTTCAATGTCGCGAACTGTACCTCATGAAACCTAAGTTGTAGATTTTTGGATAATTTTTAGACGAACTATTAAAGTATTTACTTCTCATAATATAAGTAAAACTAATAGTAGTTTCAAATATTAAAAAATATTAACATTATATCTGTATTTTTGTTTCAACTTTAGCAGTCACACCTCCCTGCGAAAGATGCTTGCAGGGAGTGTAAATTCCACCGGCAAACTTTCATCTCCAAATTTGCAAGTAATTGGTAAGTAATATCAATTTCATTTTCTAACATTTTATAAGAATCATTGTTGGAGAGGATAAAAGTGTCAATCATTGTGATTTGTCATTTGAAAACCGTTTAGCCTAATCAATTTTCCTAGCTCTGGTGCGTGGGGTCGCTGGTTCGATTCCCGGACAGGTATTTTGGGGTGGACAACTTCGTGCTCGTAGGTTTTCTTGAGGTAGTTCCACTTCCTTCCACTTTTCATTCCACCAGTTCTTCCATCATCCTTTACTTGCTTTAATCATCGTCTGCTCCAGCGTAACGGGCATAATCGTGGGATGTTAAACTGAAATATTTCATATTAAATAGATTAAATAAATTTGATCCAAAAAGAACGTGAAATTCTTACAGCCATGTCTGGACAATTTTGCCTCCTCTAGCAACATCTGAAATGACGCTGTTGCCTAAAACTATACAGTTAATTTCATTTTACCTTTATTTTTAATATTGTGGATCTGAAAACGTATTGATAGTCAAAAGTTACTAGGTAGGGCAAGTATCTCTTTTCTTCCTTTCTGTTCTTTTCCGATCTCCCCTGGTATGGAGCCAGAAAAAGGAGAAGAAAGTAAACGAGTTATCAGCTGTTACCAACCGCTTGCATAAAAGCTTTTTTTTCTTCATAAACACGCGACTTTTGTAGTAGAGGGGGAGAGAACAGGTCACGACCTTGACATGTATAAGAGATCCACGTCAATCGAGTTCCTAATCCATCGTTCCGGTTGCCCAACTCTTTGAATATAAATGGATGATTGCTTAGTCACGCCGAGAGAAATAAAGGAGGGAGGAAATAGCTGATAACGCACCCCTTGTAGATATATTTTTTTTGTTAATAAAAGAATTTCTTCTGATCGGTCATTTTAGTGGAAAGTTTTTAAAGTGCCTACGTTGTGTTCTAATCATTTGTGCGACCATGTAATCCGTGTAAGTGAATAATTATTATATTTAACACCAATAAGGTAAGACATCAAATTATTTTTGGTTTGAAAATTGATATGTACCTGGTAAAAGATCTTTAAAATCATATTTGGTTGGGTTTTGTAGGTTTGTAGAGTTTAACGTCCCGTTCAGCATCGACACTATGTTAGACATTAAAATCACGTTTTCCATAATAAGTTCTATTCTATTCTATGCTATAGTGTTTGGGGACCTTTTACTATCAACGCTAGTGTATTGCATTCTCAGTTCTGTCATTCCGTCATGAAGAGAATGGAATTAAATCTTCCTGATTTATGTTTCATGAACGGCTAAAATAGACGGATGAATAATGAAAGTAATTTTTTTTATGAACGAAATTTATGGGATAAGAATGTGGGAGAAAAAAGGGAGAACATCGAGGAAGTCCACATGTTCAATAGTCTTCACCACAAACTCCTATGGCGTGGGATCAAATCAAGTACTTCTCTCACTAGAGGGCTCTGCCACTTTGAAACTTTTATTTTATCGTTCCTACCGGGACATTTACCTGTACGGGCTTTTAAATAATCTTATTGACTTTTCTACTTAATCCAATATAATAGATACTTGGCAGAAGATTCTTGGATAGTTAAAAATACATTCAGGGGGACATAAAGCATCAATATATTTCACAAATATCAGTCTAACCAAGAGCCTAGCGACTCACACCGTTTGATTACACCATATCACACTGTACCATGCTCTCATGTTCCTTTATGAGTTCCACTCCCAGGAAGGCATGACTTTTTTTTTTAACTGTCCGTTGCAGCGATTGCTCTGTGTACATCAGATTTCTACCGCAATGCACTTTTAAGAAGTTTTGTCCTGTACAGTAGACACTAAATTCTCACAGCACTCTTTCCTATTGGCTTTCTGGTGTTCTTCGTTGTTTTAAGCTTAAACGACGAGAGTTCGGTGTTTTTCGATGTTCTGTCAAATGGTGGGGCATTTAACAAAACAAGCACACATTTTCCTCTTTTTCAGGATCTTTGTTAAGATTAGCATTCAGTTTTCTTGGCTTATCTGAAGCATGGCTGACAACTGCAGCGTGATTACATATGTCAACTCTCACCGATGAGTAAAGTTTCTCCCAATTTTGTTAATTTCTTGATGTGCAAGGGAGTTCTGACCTTGAACTAACCTCAACATTTTTGCGTCCACATTTAAAATGGTTGTATAATACCATGATTCACCTGAGTTCTTGAAAACTGTTGCATCACCATATCTAAATTGTAACAAAACTTAATGTTAGAACATTGTTCTCTTTCGATGCGCGTGTTTCGTACGAACTACTTAACACTACTTGTATCTGCATCCAGGTATAAACTACATAAAACCGGTTTGAAAGGTACTAACAGGAAACTTAGAGATACATCTTCCCAGCGTTGCCATACTGTGGTAATATATTTAGGAGAGTTGGCTTAAAGTATGGTTCCTTTACGGGCGAATCTTGTAGTATTGGAAACGTATTTAAGAACATGCAGGAGAAATTCACGGATCTGGCCCAAATTGGTACAAGAGATGATGGTAGTGATTACGCTTATGAATCATCCCGAACAAATTTAATAGGATGTTCAAAATCATGCCGTATTCAGTATTATAAATATGTAACCGTCCCGAGCTTTTACAGAAGCATAGATTGATAGACGATAACATAGGTGCCGAGTGTCTCTATGAGGTATAGGATTCCACTTTCTACGCAAATTTCGGTGTATTTGATGACACTGCCAGAGCATGGTTGGCAGTCAAGTGCTATCCAACCATCCCCCACAGCTGTTCGATATGGCTCAGGTCTAGAGACCCAGTAGGCCAGAGTAGAAGTGGTATAGCGAATAAAGCACACTGACGAGGGAGGGCAAATTTGGTGTAGGAGTAGATAATGGAAATAGAAAAGAACGTGTGGAAGCATTCGTTTCGCAGGCGTTCGGGATCAGAAATAATGGGCTCTACAGTTCTGAAAAAGTATGGCCTGTCAGTCAGATATTGATGGGACGGAGCCTTTGCTCGCTGTTGTGGCCAATGTAGAAGAAGTTAAATAAAATAGCATGAAAACAGAGAAGATGAGTTAAACAGAAAATACGCCAATATCCGCCTTCAGTCCCACCAGGCGAATGCGGGATACTAAATCGTCAACTGTCTTTGCCATTACCCATCTTATCTCTATAAAGAGGAATTGAAATAAATTTTTCAGAAAGCAGTCTCATCTGTTTCAGTCTGAACATGTGTGTTTTTTTAGCATATTTATTTTTTGAATACAGTTCCTGGTACTATGTGTGCCTGTTATATTTTTTAATGCTTCTGCTAACAACTGTTTTATTATGTAAAAAAAAATCGTTCCTCACTGGTATATTAAGGTTAACTACGGTATTTTCTTATCTTGTTGAGACCAATTTGGAACTAACTTTACGAACATGGCATCTGTGTAGACAGTGAAGACGTTCTGTCTCATGTGTGCTAGGCAACAGAAGTGAAACGCTCATGTTCATTTTGTGTTCACACTATTACAATGCAGTGTTTATGAAACATGCGTGAGTTATATTTGGAGTCTTGAACGTCGTTGTTACGAGGCTGTTTGTGTCCAATACATTTTCCTGCTTTCTAGGTGAGTAGACAAAATTCAAATATATCCTTTATCCTTTGCGCTATTTTATAATTATGTTAATGAACAGTCTTGTATCTATTCAAACGGTTGTTTTTGTTATGGCCGTCCACAGTTGATCCCATTTTAAACATCACTAATCCCGAAATATATATATAAATTTGCCTCACAAACACATAATACTTTAATTTTGGTGGGCGCCACGTCGTAGATATCAAACACCCGTACAAATGAAATCAGTTACGGTAATATTGGTGGGTTCAAACATTTAATACTTGCCAGTGGCGTAGCAGCTGCCCCCGCAACCCCCGCATTGCGGGGGGGCTCCGATGTATACGGGGCCCCGAAGTCTTACGATGAATAAAGATTTAAAGAAGTAGAACTTCAACCTTCTTCTATCGGCTTTACAACTAGGGCCCCTTCTCTATACTTTGCAGGGGGGCCCGCAAAACTGTGCTACGCCACTGATACTTGCGCACTGACAGCATCTTTACTGTGAAGAAATACAGCAACTTCATTTCGATTCCTTCCCTGGAAAACTTCTCACGATGCCCCTGATTAATTTCTGTATCTATATATTTTCTTTACTTTTTTAAAATATAATTTCATTAAGCTAACTAGGATGCATACCCAATTGGTAACGGCAAGGGCAGGGTAATTGATAGATTTATTATCCCGGCATTCGCCTGGTGGGACTAAGGGCGGACATTGGCGCATTTTCTGTTCATTTCATCTTTTCTGTTTTCATTCTACTTTATTTAACTTCTTTTGCATTGCCCACAACAGCGAGCAAAGGCTCCGTCCCATCAATATCTGATTGACAAACCATACTTCTCCAGAACTGTAGGGCCCATTATTTCTGATTCCGAATGCCTGCGAAACGGATGCTTCCACGTGTTCTTTTCTATTCCTATTACCTACTCCTACACTAAGTTTGGTGCAATTATGTCTGAGTGACATCACGCCCTTCCCTCGTGAGTTTCTCTTTTGTTGTAGAGATGCTGGAAGATAATGTCAAGCAAAAGTGTCCAGAAAAATTCGGAGAACAGGATTAGTGATGTCATGAATCCACGACGCACTAGCCACAATTTCCCGAATGAACACCAAAAGGGACGGAATGTGTAGCATATTGATCCGCATTACAATACACGATCTGAGTCCTTCATGGTGACTCCAAACACACACTGAATATTCCTGCTCACCTACATGTACGCACACAGTCGCCACTGTGTCCAAGACAGAAATTTCTCTCATTCGTGACACTGAAGGAATTACACAGGGGTTTTAATAGCAATCTTATCGTGTACAGAAGTATTCACGTTTTTTTTTTTTTTTTTTTCATTTTTAATCGGTTCCTTAATTTTGTTTCCATAAAATTTTCTTATTTAAAAATCGTCGCATTATAGCACTGAAAGTAGAAAGAGCAAATATACACCAAATAAATATTAATAATAGCAGAAATATGTCATACTTGGAATCGTGGTTTTTCCTTTCCATCTATAGAAGCTTACCGCTAGGTTCATTTTCATTATAGGTCAATATGAGTATTGTTTTAATTTCGAAATCCATGTTATTAAGTTACGAATTGAGTTTGTGCTTGAATTATTGAAAGTGTGTTCTTGCATACACTTAGGCCTACTTCTTGTATGCACGAAATGTGTTTTCTCTAGTTTGAGAATATGTAGTTCATACTGTAGTAAAGCTGTAAAAAATGTTATTATTAAATTGTTGCTATGAAAATGTATATTGTTAACATGCAATATAAACGATTGAACATGTGTAATAAATTTTCGTTTATGGATGTTACCTAACTTGAAAATCCATCGAAATGAAGAAAGGAAAACATTTAAAATAAACAGGATCTGACCGTAAGTTTGAAACTATTGAGAGATTTCTGTTCATCTGTATTTGAATGTAATTCTAACAATAGAGTGCAACGTTCAAAATTAATACAACTTGAGTGCGGTTATTATTGTTTAAAATGTATGGAAAACAAAACTATTTGCATTCTAGATTAAGTGTGGACTAAGGTTCTTCCTTCATGCAGTTTGAAACAAATTTGAACATTTATGACGTATCACAATCCATCATATTATTTGGGATTTATGCCAAAACGGACTAATTACATTTTGATGAAACTGGGATAGAATGTGTTGAGAACTTCAAATTTTCTCATGCCAGAATGCACTTGTCACAGCAACTTACAAAATTTTTCGGCAAACTAAAGAGGCTACTGACTCTTTATTCTGGCATAATAAAACTCGCAGTTCACATAATAAATGAGCGCGCTCATTAGAGCTAGCATGTTAGAGCGCGCTCCTTTCTCGTGAGTTGTACCATGAGGTAACTCGTTTTTAAACATGAAAGCGTGAGTTAACTCTAAATATAGGCGAGTTTAGGCGTAAAATACGCTCAATTTCACGCTCAACATCGAATTTGCTGTCTTCACAGTATAATGTAATCGTCCATTTGTACAGGCAAATGTGACGTTCTCGGATCTCTGAGAAGATACTTTAAGTATTAATTTGTTATTAAACAAATAATGCAAGTTAGAGAGATTAGCGCTAGAAACAGCTCGAGGCGACTGATGATGCATCTATTTCAAGTGATATTTGTTTAATTGATGGAATTTACCTATTTTTTTTAAAAAAAGTATAAAAACCATCTCGGTATTTCAAAATATCGATTTTTTTTTTAAATTTCTCCGTGCAGAAACACAATGTAAGTAGTAGGACGAGATGTTTGATTATAAATGTCACTATCTCCATTTTGTCGAAAATGTGCTTAATCCATTTTGAGATGGGACCATCAATTTATTAACTATCCCAAGTAACCAAAATAATCGTCACTATACCGCGTTCGTGATCATAGTTGATGTGATTTTTCGTGCGTAAAATAAATGTTCGACACAAGCATTTTATGATAATCAAAACATTCGTATGGTAGTTTCGTTGAGTTCGACCAACCAATACTTACCATATGAGCAACGTTTATACCTGGTTGGCAATTTGGTTGCTTTCCCGGTGAAAGCACACTACTGCGGCAAATATATCATCAGCGTATTAGTAACCGTTGAAAACTGGTGATCCTATCAAAAACCAACCGTTGGCCAATACTGTTACTTAGGAAGCCACACAACAATGATTTAATGGGTTGGACCAAGGGGAAAATTCTCTCTGGAAGCTTAGAAAGTCCCTCTTGCCCCAATGCAACATTCTAGATCTTGCTCAATGTGTATTATCAGTATTTTTGCAGTGCTGCATCGCGTTAGAGCAGCAATCTGTGATATGTTTTTCAGTAAGTTTCAAATTTATTTAAATTCATCGCAGGATGAGCACAGTACGGTAATTCATGTTTGTTCCTGCAGCAAGTGTACGAGTAATGTAGAAATGTTAAATACGGCGTAACGTCTGTGGAGGATGTCCAACAACCGGGTCAGGCTCACCGCGTAGTGACGGACGAAAATAGTGGAAGAGCTTGTAAAGGACAAAACAGGTGTATTACTCTGAAGGAAATAGCCACTATTTTGAACATTAGAGTTGATTAAGTGCAGAATATTGTCCATAACGTACTCCAGTTCAGTAAAGTGTCTGTAAGATGAGTGCCATGTCACTTGACAGCAGAATTAAAAGACCGTCGCGTCGATAAGTGTGAAGAATAGGTGCGACGTTTCCACGTCAAAAGTAATTCATTTCTGGAAAGAATCGTTAGAGGTCCCTACCACCAACCAGAAACAAAAAGATCAAGTAAGGAATGGATCCGTAGATCATCACCGAAACCCAAATAATTCCACACTCAGCCATCAGCGGGGAAGGTAATGCTCACTCTCTTCTGGGATGCAAAGGGACATTACATGGAGAGGGCGGGCAACAGTAGCCAGTATTTCTTATTCATATCTGCTCACAAACCAACCTCACCCGGCAATTTGGAGTAAAAGACGGACGGGCCTTCTGACTCCTTGTGTATTGTTACAGCATAACAACGCTCGACCGCATATTGCCCGTTTGACAGTTGAGATTATTCAGGATTTGAAATTTGAATGTGTCCCACACCTACCTTATTCACCAGACTTCGGTCTAGTGACTTTCATGTGTTTTTGGACTGCTCAAAGAAGTGTTGGAAGACAATCATTTCAGAAGTGATGAAGAGGTGAAAACCGCGGTGCACGAGTTGATACAGTCACGACCAAAAGGTTTTTATTTATTTATTTATTTTATTATTTAAAAAAAACGTGGTATTCATACATTTGTGAAGCGTTGGAATACCTGGATTGAACATCAGAGAAACTACATTGAAAAACGAAAGATATGTTTTTTCTTAATTGTTATAATATAATATTTACAGAACTTTTAAGTTTTCATTTGAATCATCCTCGTAGCATTATGGATAAACGTATTGCTTGTGCCTTCGTGCTGAATGGCAGCGAGCGATAGTTTTCTTTAAAAATCACCCTTATGATTGACCAGTTTCAATCCTAAGCAGTAATAAGTCCGAAACCTGAAATAAAGATACTTTACCTTATCTTAGAACATATACAGGGTGTAAGTGAACTATACCAATAAACTTTAAGAGGTGATTCTTCACATTAAAATTTCAAGAAAAAAAGTTGATGTGGGCCTACGTGGAAAAGTGCATAGTAGCAGATCTAGGGCCGCCCGAAAGTAAATATATGCCGCGGGAAATCAAGTTAATTTAACAAAAACACGTCAACATACTAGCAGCTTATGATTTCAACTAGAAACACAAGAAAAGCACAAACCAAAACGTGCGGCTGCTGTAAGTAAATAAAAGTAGAGCACGGTGGCTCAACGGTAGAACACTTACCTCTGGTGCGTGAGGTCCCTGTTTCGATCCCCGGCCAATTAAGTTTGTGGTGGACAACATGGGTTCTCCGAGTACTCCCGTTTTCTACCTCATTTTCATTCCACCAATTCTTCCATCATCATTTACTTGCCTTAATTATCGTCTCCCTTATGCTAAAGGCCATAGTCGTGGGCATAATCGTGTTGGGGCTGTAAACGTCGCCAACACCTGATGGCCCACTTGCCGGTAAATGTCGCTCGTCGAAATATTGACGTGGCGAAGAATTGTCGCTAGTGTGCCACTGGCGGCAGGGTTTCGTCAAGTCAAAACAGATATCTAGAGTTGGGGTGTTGAAGTTACCACCGCGTAGCAGCGAGGACTTCATTTCGGTTCGCGCTCCTTTGATTAGTCACGGAAAATCGCGAAGGGACCGACACAAATTATCGCCAGCCATGTGAATGCGATTGATATTATATATTATTTTTCCTGATAAATTTTTGCCTAAAGTGAGCTCCAGGGATCAAGAGTAACCCCTGCCTCTACATCATGAAGTGAAAATTCTTGAGCTGAGTGCGTATAATTGCATGAATTTAGATGGCAACTGTCCCCGATCATTAGAAAGTGAATATGGGAGAACTATTAAATAAATTAAATAGACGCGCATTATTTTGTTATAAAATTACATGGCGAACACATTTTATCTGATCCCAAACGGTTATCGTCGAATATACACGGTTAAAGGAGCACTCTGATTAGCCAAATTACAAAGTCCTCAATTACTTGTTCCTTTACAAGCGACTTTTGCTTAATCGCCTCCGTGGCGAAGTCGGAAGAACACCTACCTAGTAATCATAAAGTTGCTGGTTCGCGCCCACATGGTGTATTTTTTTTAATTCTAGTGTTTTTTAGACACCTTGATGTAAGCAAATCATGCATATAGGCGATTTAACATATTTTGATGGAGTAATTTTGTGGTTAACTGGCGTTCCGTCGCGTCTCTGTCACTGGTGGTATAATTTTCAAAATGAAAGTAGGGCCACCGCGGATCGTCGCTGCGGGGCTGCCAATTTTTGGCGAGATGTCGCTAGTTGACCATCGATGGTCCATCAACGCTTAAACTGAAAGATTTTATTTCATTTAATTTCCCTACAGAAGATTTCAGTGATTTCTTTCTCGGTAGGAGCATTAAAATTCTCCGGTATTGAACCAGCATCATGAGACACTTAGGGAGTTGTCTGAATTAAGGAGTAGCGAACTCCCATGCAGAAAGCTGAAGTAATGGCGCCTGGGATCTGATGCGCTGGCCATGTTCACCAGTTGAACGTGAGCCATTTGATTGGCCATAACCTTTAATAGACTGTAGTGCCAAGAAGTTTAATTAAGGACTACTTAGCAAAAGTCGTCAGTATTTCGATGCTGTGTCACTAAAAATAATTTCTTTGTTATCTTTCTTTCCTGTAATTTGCCTCACCTCTGTGCACTGAAAGAAAATATTAAATTTGGGATCGTAACATTTACTGTGGCCGACCATATAACCCACATTTCAACCGGTAACACAACATAATGCTTGGTTTTTGCATGTATGTGTTTGCAATCGCGCTTCTTCGTCATGATAATTATAACGCTCTCTATGACGTGTTTCTGGTTATGTCTCTGATGGGTATTGCATTAATTATTGTATTTGGGAAGTTCCTAATTATTATAAAGTGTTGACGTGCCTTACATTTCTTTTATATCTATATTATTATATAAGAGTAAAATTATCGACTGAACAGGGGCGCCTGAAGAAAATTTTCTAGGATGGAGCCCATTTTCATGGTTGCTATATAGGGATGGGCACGAGCGAGTTCGAGCGAGTTTTCTTTGAAACTCGACTCGACTCGAAACAGACATCTTTGAACTCGACTCGAGAACTCGTCTCGAAAAATTTCCTCCAACTCGACTCAAATTTGGTTCGAGTTTCGAGTCGAGTTGAGCCAAAACGTGCCAAATCGAGCCGAATCGTGTGTGTAGTTCAAGTACTGTCTTCAAGTATCTTACATACACAATACAATTATTATCGAGGTTGATGCTATGATCGATTTATTCTTCTTCTTCTTCTTCTTCTTCTTCTTCTTATTATTATTATTATTATTATTATTATTATTATTATTATTATTATTATTATTATTATCACTACAAATAATAGGAGCCGCCGTGGCTCAGTGGTAGAGCGTTCACCTCTGGTGCATGGGGTCCCGGGTTCAATCTCTGCTCCCGCCAAGTGAACCTTGTGGTGGACGAACACCGTGTGCATGGCTTTTCTCGGGGATCTCCCGTGTCCTCCCACTTTCTTCATTCCACCATTTCATTTATTTCTCATCATCCCCATCTCCTTTAGCCTAACCGGCATAATCGTGGGACGTAAAACTCAAAGATTGATTATTATTACAGCGTTTTTGCTTCGCAATCCGGAGGTTCCATGCTCGAATCCAGAGTTCAGTATTCTAACTGAGGTTTTCCAGGGTTTTCCTCAGTTACACTAGGACAATGTTGGGATGGTACCTTAAAATACAGACCCTGGCCGCCATCCTTCTACTTCCATTCCCAATGTTGTTATTATTGTTGATTTGTTTAGTGCTCCAGTGTAAAATGGCCTCTGAGATTGTATCTGGTAGCTTAGTAATAAATCTAAATATATCTCTCATTCACTTAATTCTGGAAAGCATGGGTGATGGTGGGCATGAAGTCATACGTTTGCAGGTACATATACACTTCGTAAGAGACCACCACTTTTACGATACTTTTTCGATACGAGACGGCCACAAACTTTGTCTCCTAGGCTATTGTCGTGGTCTGTATATGAGTAACTTAAGACTTACAATCTATGCTACATTCGCGAAGTGTTCTCTCGGGATTTGTGTAAAATTGATTCAAATGCAAAGTTCTCCGCGGCCCAATGCATAATGTACTAATTTTAACGGCCCATATGTAATTTGCATATTTATGGGCCTTCACATATTCGAAATTCAATCATACACTACTATAACGCTCGGGAACAAAATTGTTTTTACACTAGTTTCTTTAGATGGAACGACATGAATGTGAGTATATACAAAACAAATTGGAACAAAGGATTGTTATGAATGAATATTAGTCTATTGTGCTGCCAAAATATCTTGAGCCGTGGCAAAAATGCGAACTAAAGCTCACACCCTCACACACCCACGCGTTGAGCCAATAAGGGTTCAGCTGTTGCTAAGCGAGAAAACGCGAGTGGAATTCCTTCAGCCGATAGCAGCGCTTGCAACGGAAGACTAGGGATCAAGTCAATGTGGTATATTTATAGTACTAGACTTTATTGGCTAAATAGGCAGAACGATATGGAGGAGAGATTTGAATAGAATAAGCACAACAATGGCTTGTGATTGAGGAAGACAAAATTATGTATGTAACACTGTTTTCAGAAATAAGATAAAGTATGAATAATATAATACATTGTAGATTATTATTATTATTATTATTATTAATAATAATAATAATAATAATAATAATAATAATAATAATAATAATAATTTCAGCACGCAAAGTGCCACACATGTAAAGCAGAGAAATGAACTTGTTTTTCCGATTGCCTTTGTAAATAGCTGTGGGATTCTTCCTGTTATTTGAGGAGTGTCTGCAAATTTTGACTACCATAGCTTTGCTCAAATAAATGACAAACTGCCGCAGAAAAAGTAATATTGTTCTTTTCCTTTTTTTATTGCCTACTATAAAAAGGGAAAGAGCTTAAAACTATTCATTAAAGAAAAGTCTGAACCTCTCTAGGGACTTCTGATTACAGATTCCGTTTGGTGGTAACTTGTTTACTTGCAGAGTTGCAGGGCTGTTGAACAATAAACCACACGTATTCAGTTGCAGTCCAGTCTAAATCTGTAAGAACGTTTGTCTCCAATGAATAAGATAAAAGAGAATTTCCGGCCATACAAAATATTAAGAAGCGAAGTCAGCACTTTATTTACCATGATATGAGAGGATTGAGCGAACATCATCATAATTGTCATTTCTGGTAAAATTAAGTTATTAGGTGGACTGGATTGGTATTAAACCACAAGGGAAACTTGTTTGGTATGTCATTGTATCGAATTGCATAGGAATGATGAACTTTCTTTTCATACTTACTCGAAAGTTAGAAAATGTGGCATACTATTATGTTTTCACGAGCTGCCCATATTATACAAATAACAACATTGTTATCCGGAATAGACTTTTTGCAAATATTGGTATCCTTTCACTATTAATAATGAAAATATTGGTGTTCTTGGCCAGCTTAAGAACCAGTAAATAAGGTTTAAGGTTGTCAACGGCTCGAGTGGCTCGGCTCACAGCTCATCTACTATCGAGCCAAACCGAGAAGTGAGCCGAGCCAACACACCCCAACCGAGCGGGATAAAGCCCATGACTTACCTGAGTCGGACCGAAACGAGTCGGTGGCTCATCCCGACCGAGCTGGCTCAGGCCATCGGCTCAATTGAACCGAACCGATGGCTCATCCCAACAGAGCCGGCTCTAGCTGTTCGCTCAGTTGAACCGAGCTGAACCGGTTCACATCACTACCTGGGTTGGGCTTCTGCTTAGGTTCAGAAATTCGACCGTACAGTTCTCAGCCTTGATGATATACTTATATTGGTGCTCACCACATTTGAGGCTCTCTTTATAAAAATCTATTGTGGTCTCGTTATCGAGACGAGATGAGATGCAAGCAGTGTCCCCTCTCGTGAGCAACACTAAAAGTATTCCATATGACGGCTTACATTTCTCATGGCTTTCGCTTTTCAGTTTAATCAGACATGATTTCAAAACGAGCTAAAACTAGCTAAAACGAGCTAAACGAGCGAGCCATGTATCAAACTCGACTTGTCTCCATGTATCTGTCGAGTTTCGAGTCGAGTCGAGTTTCAGCTCGACTCGTGCCCATCTCTATTGTTATATTGCGTCTGGTATTTCTGATATTGAATATACGTGGTTTGCTATATGACGTACACATTTTCGTGAGCCAGGATGGGCCCGGCTCACCTTGCCTCTCCTCGGGTGCGCATGCGACTTTAGCCACCAAAATATTTAAACAGGAAACTCTGTTTGCCATCAAAATAAAGAATAATAACAGTTTTTTCAGAAATACATGTCCCAAAAGAGTTTGAAGTAATTATATCTATTCATTTTTTTCTTTTTCAATAATAAAGATCCCAAGTTAGGAAGGTGAAACTCGACATCCGAATTTCCCGTTAAAACCAGCTGATCACATATTTCTAAATTTTTCGGAAATTTCCCTCTTGAATGGAAAAAAGAGTTCATGTTCTAAATTACGAATTTCGACTCTTTTCTCAAACTGCCAAAAAGTAGATGTGTGGAATTCGGTATTTAAACTCTTAATTGAAGATAAGATAATATATGTTTCGACGTTCTCGACAACTCCATTTCTATTACGGGAAAGGGATATTCTATAATATTCAAATTTCGATTCTTTATATAGAAAAACACAATGTGAGTATTTGTTTAAGTTGGAGGTATGAAATCCGGTGTATAAACTCCTAATTAAATTAATTCGAAAACGTGTTTCAGCCTTTTGAAAAATTCTAGTATTAAAAGGGGACAGTTTCTAGTATCAGAAATTTCGATTCCTTGTTCAGTAAATGCCTAATGTGGGGATTCACTTGAGCTGGAAGTGTGAAGTCACATATAAAAATGAAATGAAATCTTTAAGGTTTATGTCCTACGATTATGCTGAGGCGGTGATGATGAGAGATGAAGGAAAATGGTCGAATGAAGAAAGTGGGAGGAAACGGGAGAAGCCACACACACGGTGCTTGTCCACCACAAGGTTCACTTGGTGCGAGCTGGAATTGAACCAATGACCCCATGTAGCAAAAGTGAACACTGAGCCACCACTGTCCCCGAAATCACACTTGAATCAAGTGTGAATTGTGGAACTCATAATCAAAAATAGGTGAACATGTATTCCAGCACCTTCGAAACTTTTCCTTCTACAAGGGAAAAGAGGGGCTTATTTTAATATTCATTCTTTTTAAGAGCTCCTTCGTGGCTAAGCGGTTAGCATACGTGCCTTTGGCGTGGGAGACTCGGGTTCGGTTCCCGGCGGGAGCTCATGAGGTTCGGATTCCATGTTAATCAGTAGGTCCACGTCTCATATAGCCTCGCTGCTGAACGGGACGCTAAACTAAAATCAACTCAACTCATTCTTTTTAATTTTACTTAGGTATACTCATTAACCCTTATTCTTCCTGAATGGTGTGAGAGATCCTGGTTCGATTCCCGGCGGGATTTCATGAAGTTCGGATTCCACGTTAATCAGGAGGTCCCGTCTCACATAACCTCGCTGCTGAAAGGAACTTTAAACTTAAAATCAACTCAACTCTTCCTGAGTGAAGAATGTGCGATTCAGTAAACGTGTTTAAATAAACACTTAACAGACAAATTCCATTGAGTGGTCAAGAAAATTGTTTTGGAGGGCGGACCCTCATCCCTTCCGTGGTTATAATGCTGTGTACGCTGCTTAACGTTCTACAGTACGTGTTGTGTAAGACACATGCGATTTATTTCTCATGTCATTTTTCATGTGAAGATTCCATCTCACAAAATTTTCAAACCAGTCGGCATATTATTGACTTATCGGGAACATTTGCATTCGAAAATGTTTTCTGAAATTCAGCACTTCACTAGCAAATAAATTTGCATGAAAATAATATTCAATAATGAAAAACCTGCACCAACACAAAGAGAATTTACAAACTAAAAGCAAACAGTACAACACATAACCAGGAATAACCAAGAGTAAAAGTGGATCTGAAAAGGTAGGGGGACGATAGGCAGCGGAATGATGTCACGTTGTCCCCCTGGCTATCTTTGCCCATTGTATTGGTTTAGGGACTGGCGGGACGCCGTTCATATTTTTTCGAGGTGGGAGTACGGCGTCCCCCGCTTTTCCCCGCACTTTTACCCCTGCTACTAACACAAAATTAACCTTGCAATGAGATCGACAATGCATAATAACATTCATTGGGTCTCATTCCGTATCTGCCTTTGAAATAATTGCGGGGCGTAACGCAGTATAAAACATACAAAAACAAAATTATAAGTACTATATCTGTATTCACAACTTAAAACACAAATTTAGTTTCGTGTTGACGCATACCATTACGGACTATGACCCACTGTCCATCGCAAACGATTTTCTCGTTTCTGTGTTTGTATACAGAATAGAGGTCGGCCAGACTCGAGTCTACAAAGCATATATCACTTCGGGCCGGGCTAGGGCCGTAAATGTTTAAATATACAGCCATATTTCTCGGGCCTTTTCAGGCCTAACTTTGTAGATATATTGTACAACGATGTTTATTGGACCGTACTTTCTGGAGAACGTTTAAAGCACAACTGCAAAATTAAACCTGTAGTTGCTGTACATTAAAAAAAAAAATCAATTTTGGTCTAATTAAGTTTCTGTACTTCGGGTTCATTTCATTATCACACGAGCTTCGGCCGGGCTCAACTAAAAGCAGGGAATTCGTCTTATTATTCAGTCCAAAATCTCTTCTCTTCGCGAATTCTGTCGATTAATTTGAAGCTTAAAATATATAAAAAAAATAATCATTCCTGTTGTTCTGTATTGTTGTGAACATGGTCGTTTACTCTGAGGGAAGAACGTAGACTGATAGTATTTGAGAACAAGATCCTGAGACGAATATTCGGACCCAAGAGGAACGGGAATGGGGAATGGCGGAAACTTCATAACGAGGAACTACATAATTTATACGGTTTATCAAACATTGTTAGGGTCATCAAGTCTAGGAGGCTTAGGTTGGGCGGGTCATGTAGCTAGGATGGAAGAAAGTAGAAACGCTTTCAAAGTCTTGACTGGAAGACCAATCGGAAAACGACCATTAGGAAGACCTAGGCGCAAATGGAAGGACAATATTAAGAGATAGGAATCCAAAGTAGAAACTGGATCCAGTTGGCTAAGGATAGAAGTCAGTGGAGAGCTTTTGTGAACGCGGGGTTGAACCTCCGGGTTCCATAGGCCATAGAGTTAGTTAGTGATCGCCGACGGACGTCATCCCTCATTTCTGACGGGCTAACATGGTAATAGATGCCAAAAGCCCAGAAATATAACTTCTTATCCTTTTATCTCATAGCATGATTGCCAGGTGTATGTAATCAACATTATCTTCACCGAACTTTCTGCTTTCTGTTTTCAGTAATTCCATGTGATAGTAACGAAATGCATCAGTGTTACCAATACGTAGCGTATATTTACGAAATCAACGATTTCATTAGTTCAACGTTAAAGGGACATTTACTATTTTTTTTATCAGTAAAAATGAACAATTATTTCTCTAATGCTATAAATGCCGACCTACTCCACCTACTCAAGGTGGAAAGTATCTTTCATATACAGTGGCGAAGCGAACTATTGGGCTCTGAGGCTGGGCCTACCCTGTTTTGTACCGTATATTTTCTTTATCTTTGGTTTCTTATAAAATAAAGTCAATACTTCAACATTTTGTTTTTTTCGGTAACAAAATAGTTGATTGGAAACACTCGGAGTCCCTTCCGTCTCTACATCCCTCACCAGCTCTCTAGACAGGTTTACGCAATGTATATGGGTTTACGGGCTTTGCTACTCAGCAGCGTTGCCAGATCTAGCATAATGATGCTAGTTTCTAGCATAATTTACATGTCTTTAACATCAAGCATCTTGCTTTTAGCATCCTGTCCAAATCTAGCATAATTTCAGCAAGTTTATCAAAAAGCCGCAAAACTTGGAGATGAGAAAGAAGTTGGTCGTGGGTAGAAAAGGAACGACAGAAATGAATCCTCTCCCATTGATTAATAAAGTCGGTAGACTACAGACAGTCTTATTGTTCGAAGCAAGTTCGAAACGGCGGGAGGTAATCTCTTTACCGTTGCCTTTAGAGAAGGGGCTTGGGAATAAAAACAATTTAGTATTTCTGAAAATGAGTTAGAAAACTAGTTTTATTGGAGACGGTAGCTTCTTGACGTTAAGATGAAACATATAGCACACAAATGCAGGTGACTTAAAGGCCTTTCGCCATGTGTTTGACCCAGTCCATTCCAGAGATACATTTTTGGTTTTTTACTTTTTTTTTTCTAGCTCCACCCAAGGTTATTCAGAATAATTCCAAGCTGCGAGCCTGGCAACGACTACACTAGTTTATTTGAGTTAAAGATTTGGTGCGTGAAGTATTGACACTTCTACCCTCGCAATCTTGCGCTCTGCGTATTTTAAGTTACATTATTGTATCTCAACTTCGGTTTTCTTTTCTTTAAACATTTTTGAATTAGTAATTATGAGGATCTGGCATAATTTGACCGAATCTAGCATAATTTCGATCAGGTTTTGGAATAATTCCGAGCTGTGAGTCTGGCAACGCTGCTACTCAGGAAGTGAAGCTATTACCGTTGGGGATTCCATGCATTGTTGGGAAGGTGCGAAGGCTCGCCTTTGGGAGGTTAGTTTTAACGTTGAAAGTATCTTTCAATGCTAATATGTTATAAAACGATTTCCTTAACATAGAGTAAGAAGTTTTTGTGTAGAATTATGTATTTCGGTTAGTGATAACTTCTGTAAAGTTGCGTTAAAATTTCGGTAAGTGCTTAAGTCGGGAAGCCATCCCCTTATATATGCCACTCCATAGAATACAATATTAAATATCTTGTGCTGATTCAAATAAAGTTCCTTCTGAGCATTAACATTTCTAGTGAAGTCATTATCACGTGATGCATTAATTAAATGCAGTATTGTACTTATTTTAAAGTGAGAGACGCAAGTAACAAACGCTTATTCAAGAAATTGGACAGCTAACTGTAAGAATGTGCTTTCTTTTTCTCTCCCTCCATTTTCAAATACGCAGGAAATGAAAACAGCAACTGAGGAGGAAATTCCCCTGCAAATCCCGGACAGAACAAAGCATGAACTGCACTTCAAAATAATTGTAGTGGAGCTAAATGGGAATATTCCATTAATACATTTTGCGTGCTTCCCTCCAGGGGCGTCATTTAGGGGGGGCAGGAGGGGGCAATTGCCCCCCCCCCAAGACTTTGAGGAACACATGTACTTTAATTAATTGTATACTAATATACTAGTACAAAACATGAAAGTCTTATGTTGGTGGTGCTCTTGCCCCCCCCCCAAGCGAAGTCTGAAATCACGCCCCTGCTTCCCTCATGTAAATATCTGAATAATAATAATAATAATAATAATAATAATAATAATAATAATATAATAATAATAATAATAATAATAATAATAATAATAATAATAATAATAGTTCATTAAAATAAATAGATTTTATCGGTGGAATTCTGAGTGTAATTTTAAACATTTTATGATACCTTAAATGTTATTTGTGTTATTAGTTGCTCGGGCCTACCGTACTTATGGAATTACGCTTCGCCACTGTTCATATATCCGGATTAAGTACAACTTTTCATGCTTTGTAAAAGAAAAAGGCACTTCAAGCTATATCCGGCAACACTGCATGCACACACTAATGAACTCATTCGTTCTAATAGATTTAAAAAAATCATCATAAACAAGGTTTAAATTTGGTATAAGGATTATACATGCACAGTCAGTGACAAAAGTTCTTTCCACTTGGTTAAATTTATTTTGAGAAAAACAGTGTTATAGCTGTAACATACAACGGTGGTATGCTGGAACTTTTGTCGCTGACTACAGCGCTACTATAGCTGGAACGTATAGAAAATTCTATTCTTTTTAATTTACTGAAAACTGTACTCAAATTGTCCTTCCATTCTGAAGTTATTTACGAAACTAATTTCATCAAACGGAAATAACTTTTGTCGCTGTCTGTACAGCGCTAGTATAGCTGGAACGTATAGAAAATTCTATTCTTTTTAATGTACTGAAAACTGTACTCAAATTGTCCTTCCATTCTGAAGTTATTTACGAAACATTTCATCAAACGGAAATAACTTTTGTCGCTGACTATACAGCGCTAGTATAGCAGGAACGTATAGAAAATTCTATTCTTTTTAATTTACTGAAAACTGTACTCAAATTGTCCTTCCATTCTGAAGTTATTTACGAAACTAATTTCATCAAACGGAAATAACTTTTGTCGCTGACTGTACAGCGCTAGTATAGCTGGAACGTATAGAAAATTCTATTCTTTTTAATTTACTAAAAACTGTACTCAAATTGTCCTTCCATTCTGAAGTTATTTACGAAACTAATTTCATCAAGCCGAAAGAACATTTGTCGCTGACTGTACAGCGCTAGTCTAGCTGGAACGTATAGAAAATTCTATTCTTTTTAATTTACTGAAAACTGTACTCAAATTGTCCTTCCATTCTGAAGTTATTTACGAAACTAATTTCATCGGACGGAAAGAACTCTTGTCGCTGACTGTACCATTTCCTGTTCAAAATTTACACAACCAGCCTTTTTCTTTTTTTTTTTTTTTTTCAAGAAAAAAATGTTCCGGGGAACGCAGTATTCGGAGGATTCGGAGGAGTATATATTATTTTCACACGGTAATATTCTACTTATTATTATATTAGAAACATATTATTTTGGTCTCTTCCGGGGGAGGCATTATCAGAAATCCAGGGAGCAGTGGCCCGCCAAAATATGTCTGGAAGAAACACTGTATACAACCCCCCACTGCGTTTTGCGTTGTAAATACGACACCCTCCATTTCTGTATGAAAAGTCTTGGGAAACTAATAGTATCAGTATTTATATATAAATATATAATGAATGGCAAAACATTATGGGCCTTAAGTAGAGTCGTTCTGACGCATGATTAGTGTCATACTAAAGAGTTCGACTAACATATTTCCTGCAGTAGTCAGGCCTTTAGTATGACGCTAGTTATATGTCAAAACGACTCTGCATAAGGCCCTATTATATTTGTTATTATAGTTCTTGAAAAAAAGAATAAACTGTGGTAGGTAGCGTGTGTAGTTGAAACTTCTGTCAACTGTAAGTAAAATGCCCTATTGGAAAGAAAGAAAACACGGAAGTCCAAAATTGTATTTTTCTTTTACAGTACGAAAATTATCTCGAAGTAGACTTGCTTGCTTTCGTTCAATTCAACTATAAAATGATTGCAATTAGTTGATTAGGAGATTCCGTTTTTCGGCCAGACCTATTCTGGAAACAACATCTATGCACTGATCAACAATGACAGTCAGATGTTCAATAATCATGATCAACATTCCACATTCACTCAAAATATTTAAAATTAATTAATGATCACTTAGTACTTTATTTTAAAATATTTAATTTCTTTTATTTATATTTTTGTATCATTATTTACTGAATGTGGGTATAATGTTCTTTCTCTTTTTAGTTACCTTCCTTTCGGTTTGTTTCAAAATTTAACAAATAAGCAATCTTCGGGCCAAATCTAAATTCACAAGTAAACTGTACTTCCTTCAAATTTCAAGTTCACATCCTTTCGGCTAACTGGTAAGTACAATTTCATAATTTATCCAATGTATGCTAAGGATCCTTATTTGTGAATATTCTGTTTATTTACTTAGATAGTAGTTGTGTTCAGTTGACAAAATAATTGTAAGCACATATCCATACAAGTGTTAATGGTAGACAGAAGAATATAAGAATACTTCCGTAACATTTCTAATAGTTACATTATTTCAGTATATTTTACACTTTATCGTTATATTATATTATATAGTTATATTATATTTTGTAGTTACATTCCGAATACAATACGTGTATGGAATAATAAATACAGCCAATTAATTAGAGGACAAAATTTTCCTTTAAACAATTCAATCGATGGTTCAGGTTTCAGGAACTTAATCAATTGGGATTTCATCGTAATAACATAACTAAATCGGGACCGGATTAAGAACTCAGAGGCCCTAAGCACTTAAAACATTTTGTGTAATTCAAAAATATATTTGGCCTATGTTTAGCAGAAGGGGTCCAGCTCTTTTCTCTAAAAAATGTTACAATTTTGGTAATTTCTGTTCACATTCGGTTAATTTAGGGTAGGTTAGGTTAGTTTAGGTTAGGTGTAGGTTAGTTTACGTTAGGTCAGGTTAATTTAGTTTGCATTATATTAGTGTAAGGGTCCTGCATAATTTTCCAAGAAATGATAGGATTTCGCTTATTTCTACTAATATTAGGTTAGTTCAGGTTACCTTAGGTTAGTTTATGTTAGTTTGTGTTAGTTTAGGTTAGATTTGGTTACGATATATTACGTCTAAGTACTTGCATCATTCATTTCTCCTGTAAATTTTGTGTTTTTACGTACTTCTGGACCCCTTGTACTAAAGATACTCCATATATTTAAAGAAATAATAAACGGGTTAATTCTAATTGCGGTTGATTAAAAGTGGGTAAAAACAGAACGTACTCTGTACCTGTATTCGAAAGAAGGATGCAACACATGGAAGGGTATTTGGCTGAATTCGTTTTCAGATCAATAGTGAAACAAGAGAAGGGTTAAGTTCCAAAGTTGGTAGTCCGTTTCTAGCAAAATTTTGAAAAGAATATAGTGTACACCTTTTTGAAAGCCATTGCCGATGTATAGAAACCATGAAGGAAGTAGAATGGAACCTAACCTAACCAAAATTTGACTATAGTTAGCAAAAAAAAAAAAAAAGTGTGAACTTTTAGGAAAACATTCTGGCTCCCTGTAATTAAAATTTATCCTAATAAATCATAAAATAAAATTGTATTTATCGAGATCCGGTTAACTACTGCAGATGGCGGCCTCGAGTTAACAAAATTTACGGAGAAATGAACGGAATCAAACGAAATGTCAGGATAAAGCAAGAAAAAACTGTAATAAAGATCATCAGTGTATATTGATTAATTAGGGTGAAAAAGTTAAATTATGGATTCGTGTATTGATGCGACATTAGGTAAACAGACAATAGAGTACAGTAAGACAGTGTTTCAAACCCACTGTTTTATTTACTAACCTAGGATGTGTATGCTGCAGTACGTATTAGAGGGAAATTCAGAAATGTAGAGCGGAAACTAATTATAAGGAAACTGTATTTGAACCAAATAGGATGAAACGGGGCAAATTTTTGGGTACTATCTCATTTTATGGACATAAATTTGTAAAATTACGGATGTTAGACTTGCACAAGTAATGAACATATCTTACCTCTTACATGTACATTAAGATAGAAATACGAAATGGAAAGTGTGTTTTTTCCATGTAATACTCCATAAGGAAGAGATGAACTGAAGTACAGAACTAGCATAAATTATTCATTTATTTTGGAAAGGCTATATTTTCAGAAGTATTACACGCACACACATGAAAAGTACCACAAACTCACCAAGTTTATAGACCCTCTACAAATGTTCAATATGTGCCCATTTGGTGACACGACACACGTCCAGACGATACTTGAGCTCATTCCATACATTTTGTAGCATACGAAGTCCTGTCAATTGTCTAGCTCGACTAAGGATTGCAGTAGTGGGGGCAGGGCCGGATTTAGCATTTTGGCGCCCCTAGGCCCAATAATTTTTTCCGCCCCCTAGTCTGGTTAAAGTTACTTTCCTAAAAACCTTTATTAAAAAATTATATCAGGCCTTTATGTTAATTGCTTAAACACCACTCCACGATGCAATTTTATCATTGCAAGTTTTTTTTTTTTTTTTTTTTTTTAGGAATTTACTTGGTTCTGGGCTTAACAAAATACCGTTAATGTATTAACAAAAAACTGGTGAACTTTACCAACAATTATTTGTTTCAATGAACTTCAAAATCAGAATGCTTTATTAGCCTAATTTTTTAAAAATCTATTCAAAAAATATGTTAAGTTATGGCTATTTATTTTTATTTCTAGATAATTTTTTAATTTTTTTCTCTCGGCCGTGCGCCCCCTAGGAGCTTGCGCCCATAGGCCCGGGCCTACTGGGCCTATTGGGAAATCCGGCCCTGAGTGGGGGTACGTAAAGAAGGTCCTTAATGTAGCCCCACAGGAAGAAGTCGGAGGGCGTTAAATATGGAGATCTGGGAGGCCAGGGAAACAAAGCTGTCATTGTCACCAATACAACCAATCAAGCGATGCGGAAGTTAATCGTTTAAGTAGTCATGAACTCGGGGGTGTTAAACTCTACACAACAAAAACATTGTGAGATTGTGGTTCTTTTTAAAATAATGTTGATAATATAGCCCTTTCAAAAGGAATGAATCATTTATGCTCACCCTGTACTGTGTGAATATAGTGTACAAAGTGATTAAGAAATATCGTAAAGCAGAGCCACATACAAGGCACGTAGGTACAGTGTGTCATAAAGCACGTCGCCCGGAAAGATTCAATTCTTTCTTTGCGGGAGGGATTCATGACCTTTCGATATCATGATTTTTGACCGAGGTCTACACTCTCTTATTGGTAGACCCTATTGTTATTATTTTATATACCGGTATCCATATGCAATTTTTCCATTTAATATGGTGGTCGCTTTTGCGGATTCTGGTTCAGCTACATGTTTTTGCAGTATTTGTATTGCACCATATGGCCCGTGGATCACGATACATTCGACTATGAAAGATAGCTTAGTGGTTCTACCTTCTTTCCTTGATGCCCTAAGCACGTGGTTACTTCGCTTAATGATTAATCCACCCCTCAACTAAACGTAATCTAATTGAACTACTTCTTGACCTCCTCTAGAATGAAACTTAATAACTAAAACTAGATATTGTAAACATTAAAATGTAATTAATGGATTGTTTAAACGAAAATTTTAAGCGAATTTTATTAACTTCGTGCAAATCAAGTATTTCGTTAAACTGACAATACTTCTTTCTTTATTTTATGAAGAAACAGACTTCAAAAATAGATGTGTACTGTTTCTTGCAGAGATTTATAGACAATAGAACTGTTTCTTGCAGAGATTTATAGGCAATAGAAAATATAAAATGATTACTATAGAGCAGTTTCTCAACTCTCTACATACAGACTACATAAATATAGTTACTTAAAAAGTTCTAAAATTTGAAAACTGAAATCATGATGGATAAAAACAATGCACTTGTTTAATGCCAGCAAGTTCCTGTTTCGGTTGCAGATCGTGCGCGTTTTTGTTGGACAAGTCTATGTTTGTAGATTTTCTGCGAGCACTTCCGTTTCTTCTAATAATTTTACTTTCACTTCTTTAGCCTAAAACTAAATTAAAGATTTGATTTTACTTATAAAAGTAAAAACTATGTTTTTGCATTAAAAATCTACAATAAATCATAGACTTTAAAGATTTGCAATTATAGTGTTATACACTCATTTATACGAGGAATGATCACAAAGTAAGGTTACAAAACGCGTAAATATTATTTCATACAACCAATACATCCTACAGATAGTACATACATTAGGTTATTTTTTGACGTAGTCCCCACATCGTCGGATGAGTTAGAAGATTCCCTCCTGGTCAAAATCATGACATAGCGTGTTCAGCCACGTTGTCACGAAGTGTTTCACATCCTCGTCTGAAACGAAGCGGCTGTCTCCTAAGTGCTCCTTCAACTGCGGGAATAGGTTAAAGTCGCTTGGAGCGAGATCCGGGCTGTAGAGAGGTTGGTCGATGATGTTCCTTCGAAACTGCTTCAACAGCGTTGGTGGTCTTCTGAGCGGTATGCGGGCGCGCGTTGTCCTGAAGGAAACTTTCGATCCCATTCTGTGACATGCTGATGAGACATTAGTCTTTCCGTAAACGTCTACCAGCTGCCGGCGAATTCCAGCCGCGGTTACATGTTTCGCCTACAGAAATCGATTAACTGAGCGGACATTTTCGCGAGACCAGTTTTCCAAACGAGTCGCCATTTTGTGTTTACATACAACTAGCGCCATAGGTAGCAGGTGACTGAAACTATGCATGGTTGCCAACCCCAGGTAATTAAAATTACCGCACACTCATCATTCTTTAATAACATATGAAACTCCAAAAATATCGGTCTTGTAACCTTAGTTTCTGCTGTTGCCTTGTCCAAACTGTGTATTCAATAGATTTGTATATGTTCCATCTTGCTATAGACGCATCTAAATGTTCTAACATATTGCAAAGTATCTGAGGACTTATTATTCAGAAAGTTTCCTCCACACTTTCGTGCAATTCTTCGTGTGTCCTTTACCGACGTTGATGGATCGACGCAAATCTGTCTTCAACATGGGGGGGGGGGGAGACTGGTAAGACCGTTCCCATAACCTTTTTTTTAAGCCATTCAAAATATTTATGAAGTTGAAAAACAATGATGTGGGAGATCAGGGGAGCGAAGTTGTCTTCAACATTGGGAGGCGGGTCGGGAGAGGGGGAAAAGAGACTCATTACGATAGATGAATCTAATTGAGGTGAACCTGTTGTATATTATATATCAGGCGATGTAGATGAAGTGGCAGTCAGACACAAATCATCACATTTCTCCCGAAAAAGCATATTTCAAATCGGATTATTGGGGAAAAGTTCCCTCTAGTTCCAAAGTTGGGGGGACATGTCCCCTCATCCCTCGAGATTGTGCCAGTGCGAACGTGTTATTTGTTGTAAGATCCGGGCTTCATGGGGTCATTTCCATGGGGATTAAGATGTTGGAGAAGCACTTCCAATTCAGTGGGCAGGAAATTGTTCTCAACAGAAATGTTGCACGTGACATTAAACGCAGATATACCAGACAAAAAATGCTGTATGTGATCTTGAAAGCAATGTTACCAGTACAACTAAAATTACGCTAACATAATTTTCTGTGATACTGGAACCCAAGAGTACGAGGACTTCTTGGCCACTCTGTATAACTACAGAAAAAAATACTCTGTACTCAGAGTGCATAAAGATGTTAATGTATTCTAGATTCGGTTGTTTATTGCAGTCTGTCGTCCCTTTTCAGCGTACAGGCTACATAAAACGTGAACGTACAGTTTACAGTGGAACTAGCACCGTAACGAGTTCAAATTTAAAGCAAATTGAAAATCAAATCCGGGACCCCATGCATCGAAGACGTGCGCTAGCTGAATGACGCATTCACCTGATGTCTGCGCACATTATTCTTTCTCTCTTCCATAAATTAAAAAACAGAGAGAATGGAATGAAAAGAAAAAAACAATAAAAAGAAAACTTCATGCTTAAGTAACGTGCGTCTTGCGGTTGGTTGATTAATTCTTGGAAAAACAGATTTGAAAAGAAAGCCTCAGCAGATAACCCTGTTAGGTTATCTATTAGTTCTTACTTCAAATGGTTCATTTAACTCTATTAAAAGAATTATAAAGAAAAAAAAAACAGTTCGTTACAAAACTAATGTTGCAAGTTACACCGTGTAAATAAAATACGAGGATCAGTCAAAATATGTCCGCAATGTAGGTATAACTTTTCTTACATTGTTGTTGCTACTGACGTCTGTCCTTTTTTATTTTATTATTATGCTATGAAAGTTTCGTCCTGATTCCTTCATGTATCTTGCTTTTCTTGTAGATAGATCATGGACGCTCCATTAGAAGTTTGCACTAAAGAGGAACAACAAGTAGTGATCCGGTTTTTGTGGTCGGAAGGTGTATTAGGAACCATGATTAATTTCCAGACGCAATCCATCAATAGTCACTCGTCTGTATAACAGAATCATGTCACGTGGTCGGTCAATATTGTCATCATTTGTGGCTGTAGATGGTCGTCCGCCTATTTCCTCCTCCGCAACACTTGTGCGACCATTTTTGAATTTTTCAATGGATTCGTAAACACTGTTCTCATATTATACCGAAAGTCATTGATGGATTGCGGCCCTTGATATAGCTTCCGACCATAAAAAAACGGATCCACTGCTCGTTGTTCCTCTTTGGCGTAAACTTATAATGCAGCGGCCATATCTATCTGCAATAAAAGGAAGACAAATATGGAGGAATTAAGATCAAACTTTCGTAGCATGACCACAGCATCATAACAATAAAATAAACCAGTATGAACAAGGTGACCAGACGTCCCGTTTTAGCCGGGACAGTCCCTCTTTTTCCACCGTTGTCCTGTTTTTATCCGATTCGCAAACGGAACGCCTAAATGTCCCGTTTCTAAGCAAAAATTACCCAGGTGTCAAGTAATTATTATTCAAAATGTAAATGATCAATGCAAATTCTACACTCTTCCGTACCAACAGTCATTGGGAAGGTTCAGCTGTGTCTGGAACTTCTGAATGTTCAAATGGGAATTGAGTGTTTTGTGCTTCAAGTGGAAATTGAGTTGGAATTCTGAGTGTTCAAGTAGTTAAAAGTATTGTTGGGTTATACTTAAGTTAGAAACGCTGTGTTATCATTCTTACTTGTATATTTTGTAAGTTGGAAACACTGCTGCGTCTCAAAATGCAATGTGGAAGTCAGATATATATATATGTAATCACCCCACCGGCCGCCGATTCGTATGCGTCCCGTTTTTGAAAGTAAAAGTTCTGGTCACCTTGAGTCAGTAGCGTAGCCAGGATGTGTGTTTGTTGGGGGCCAAGTGCTGTTATAGGTACATATAGAAAAATTACAAACATAAAAATATATAAAAAATTACAAACATCAAAGTACCAAAGTACATTGTCGGACCTCTTTGGGAGGACCCGGCCCCCTCCGGGTTCCCCCTTCCCTACGCCACTGCCTTGAGTATGAACAATGTCAGAAAAGTTACAGGTACATTGCGGATAAATTTTGACTTACCCTCGAACATAAATAAATCGGTTACAATGTATTGTAGCAAATGTATAACAGTGTAGTGATATCAGCAATATTTTGGCTAGGTCCTACAACTAAGTCAAAATGTTCCTACTTCCACGGAAAAGTCCGTATTATATATAACTTCGCCACACAATCCAAAAATCTTCCATGTTTCGTGTAGATTATATTCTTTTGAAAATCAAAATGAAATGAAATGTTTAAGTTTAACGTCCTACGCTTATGTCATTTAGGCTAAGGGAGACGATTATTAAGGCAAGTGAATGATGATGGAATGAAAATATCACAGGAAACGAAAGTACCCGGAGAAAACCCATGTTGTCCATAACAATCTTACATGGCCGGGTATCGAAACAGAGGCCTCCGCACCATGAGTCACTGTTGCTTTCTCCGTTTAGCTGTGACCTCAAGAGTACACTAATCCTCTTACACTGAGGAAAATGGTCTAGGATTTACGGGGGAATCCTGGGATACTATGCTTTCTAGTAGGACCACGAGGCCAAGACTGAAGTTGGTGTCTTCGGACTGCAGGGTCCAATATAGATACGTATGAAACACGTTTTAGGATTCTTAATGCCTGTGAGACGAGAATTAAAGCTTTCCCTTCTCACCTTACAACTTTTTCTAGAAGCAGTGGTGGATGTAGCCCGGGACTCGGGAGGCCAGTTTCTTGAGTGGCAAAAATAATTTAAACTCTTATTTATATATTTTTTGCAACTTTATAGTAAACAAATGATATACCTATCATAGTCTGAGTTCTGGCTGTCCTGCCCCCAGTTTGTAACTTCTAGATCCGCCTCTGTCTACAAATCTCGTCTCGATTATCAAATAGCATTTTTTCGTCTTATTTTATAAATTGATATCCAAAATGTATGTGCTGACTTTTTTCTTAATTTCGTCTACAAGTAATCACAATGCTTCTGCGTCACGAGAGGTCGACAAAAAGACATAACATTTAAACCATGTTTGTTATTGAATTATATTGTCTAATGACTTTCGTATCTTTAAACGTTGATAAACGCTAGTAATTGTGTTCGTACAATCACTTTAACAATGTATTGTTTTATATACTGGTGTCCAAAAATATAGCATAACCCTACTCCACATGGACCAAACATACCTGACTGATCCTAGACATCCAAAACGTGGACACCTGCGTGAAAAAAGTGTGAAAGGGAAGAAGAAAAACACGACGCACAGTCCCAACACCTTTATTTGACAAAACTGACCATAGTTGAAAATGACTTAGTGTGTGTGGCGAAAAGACAAATGAGTTTGTGGTGAATCAAGAGCATCAGTAACGCGTGTGGTCACCCCGTGCGGCTACCCAGGCTGGATAACATCGTTCCATGCTTCCGATCACTTCGTTGGCGAGGTCCATCGGTATGCATGGCCACTCCACCCGAAGGGCAGTACATAGGTCCGAAATCGTTCGTGCAATCCGCCTTCCCAATGCATCCCAGACATGTTCTATTGGATTCATGTCTGGGGACCGTGCAGGCCACGGCATGTGTCGAATATCTTCTTCCTCCAAAAAATAATCCACCACACCTGCCCGATGACAACGTGTGTTGTTATCCATGAATATGAATGATGGTCCAACTGGACCCCGAAACAGTCTCACATACGGTTTCAGCACCTCATCACGATATCTCTGGCCAGTCAAAGTCCCGCCCTGAAAGACGTGGAGGTCAGTGCAGCCATTCGGCATGATGCCTGCCCAAACCATCACACCTCCACCACCAAATTGGTCCCTTTCAATGATGTTCTGCGGGTTGTAGCGCGTCCTCTGTTCATTCCATATCAGTGTTCGTCTAGAATCTGACTGCAAGCTGAATCAGACTCATGCAAGAACAGAACATGACCCCACTGTTCGATGGTCCAGTGCCTGTGTTCTTTTCTCCACCTCAAGTGGGCTCTGCGCTGACCACGAGAGAGGGAGAGACACACGACGGGGCGTCTTGCGTAAAGACCAACCTCATGCAGTCGCCGGTACACCGTTTGTCTTGAAACACGTTCTCCTGTAGCAGCTGACGTCATTTGCTGTGCTGGCATCGACTGAATCCGACGTGCTCTTACCAACAGATACCGGTCCTGTCGAGGGGTTGTGACTCTTGGGTGACCCGGAATTGGTGCACGTGCGAAGTTGCTGGTGGTTTGAAACCTGTGCCACAGCCGTGAGATCACACTTTGTGGTACATTCAGTGTTCTGGACACCTCCATTTGTGTTTGCCCAGCTTCCAGCCGTCCGATTATCCTGCCCCGCAAGACAGGGTCTAATGTGGTTCCTCGAGGCATGTTGAAGCCTTCAGGACGCACTAATTCTATTGCCAACACGTCTGGTTTGCACACAACTCAGCAATCGGCTGTGGTGTTGTGTGTTGTTATAAGCTCTTCTTCGGGCATTTCTCTTCCCTCCCTCCAGCAGCCCTTGTATGACCTTCAGCACGCTTTCTTCTGTGTGACAAGATCAGTTCCTATCGCACTGTTCTATGACGGCTGTATGCCGCTGTTCCCATTGTGTGTTCCCACGTTTTCCCATTTTTCGTAATTATGCTAACTTTTTGGACACAGTGTACTATGAATCATGCAACTCTAAAACAGTGTTTGAACACTAAGATTTGGGTGAACTAATGTTGTCCACAAGACTCGACAAATTCCCCGTCTCAAAAACGTGAGAGCATATTATTCGAGAATTTCCCTTAAATCCTACACGATTTCTTTTTTTCAGTGC